>NW_006160045.1:5531845-5571548 GCF_000334495.1 Tupaia belangeri chinensis
CGCACTCCCGGTGGACAAAACCCCTTAAAAAAAAAAAAAAAAAGGTAGATGGCTAAACGTTATCAAAATGCAAATCAGAACCGCAATGAGCCAGGAGTCCATACCCATTAAGACAGCTAGTGTAAAAAAAAGGAAAACAAGTAGGACCAGCAGTTAGCGTAATGGCTATGTCACTGGACTCCCACGTAGTTGACCGCGGTAGGAGTCCCAGACCCGGTGGCTTAAAACTCACACCGGGCGCGTGTGTGTGCATGCCCAAGATCCCGAGAGGAGAATGGAGGAGAAGGGATTGTGGCATGGCCATCTCCCCTGGGGGGTGATTTCTCGCTTTCTGTCTCTCTCTGTCTGGCGAGTGCACGCGCCCTGTAGCAGAAACCTCTTCAAAAAATAAATAAATAAAAGGAAAACAAGTTAAGTATGTGGAGAAACCCAAACCCTTAAACATTGCTGGTGGGAATGTAACATGATGCAGGTTGCCGTGAAAAATGGAATGGTGATTCCTTGTAAACGTAGGATTACCATACGGTCCAGGAATTCCACCTCTGGGCATATAACCAGGAGAACTGAAAGCAAGGATTAAATAGGTATTTGTATACCAACTTCACAGCAACATTATTCGTAATAGTCAAGAGGTGTGGGAACCAGCAGTTAGCGTAATGGCTATGTCGCTGGACTCCCATGTAGTCGACCGCAGTTCGAACAAGTTAAGTATGTGGAGAAACCCAAACCCTTAAACATTGCTGGTGGGAATGTAACATGATGCAGGTTGCCGTGAAAAATGGAATGGTGATTCCTTGTAAACGTAGGATTACCATACGGTCCAGGAATTCCACCTCTGGGCATATAACCAGGAGAACTGAAAGCAAGGATTAAATAGGTATTTGTATACCAACTTCACAGCAACATTATTCGTAATAGTCAAGAGGTGTGGGAACCAGCAGTTAGCGTAATGGCTATGTCGCTGGACTCCCATGTAGTCGACCGCAGTTCGCGTCCTGAACCCGGTGGCTTAGAACTCACGCCGGGTGCGTGTGCGTGCATGCCCAAGATCCCAAGAGGAGAATGGAGGAGAAGGGATTGCGGCGTGACCATCTCCCCTGGGGCCGTGGGGGTTGATTTCTCCCTTTCTGTCTCTATGTCTCTCTCTGTCTGTCTGGCAAGCGCATGCACCCTATAGCGAAAACCTCTCCAAAAAAAAAAAATAGTCAAGAGGTGGAAACAATCCAAATGTCCACAGACAAGCAAATAGCTAAATAAACCATAGTGTACATGAGCATGTGCTTCACGAAGTTCACGGAGGGGCCAGGAGGTGGCGAGGTGGTTAAAGTGCTGGACTACCACATGGCTAGCAACAGTTTGAGTCCCAGACCTAGTGACTTGCTCACTCTCTCTCAAGATCAAATGTGCCCTATAGCAAATTAAAAAATAATAACAAATAAAATTGAATTAAAATTATTTTTAGTGTTCATGGAAAAGTGGAATTCAAGTAAGGGTTTATTTTGGTGCAAAAGAAATGTAAATACACACAGCTCTTTCCATGAACTTTTTGAAGACCCCACCCACATGCCTCCTGCTCTCATCCCTCATACATACAATGAGATATTATTCTACCTTAAAAAGAAATGAAACTTGGGACCAGCAGATGGCATAGTGGCTATGTTGCTGGGCTGCCATGTAGCTAACTGTGGTTTGAGTCCTGGACCTGCTGGCTTAAACTCACGCCAGGCACGTGTGCGTGTGTGCCTAAGATCCCGAGAGGAGAATGAAGGAGAAGGGATTGTGGCATGGCCATGCCCTGGGGGGGAGGGGGGGCGGTGGTGATTTCTCATTTTCTCTCTCTCTGTCTTTCCGGCGAGCACACGTGCCTTACAGCTAAAACCTCTCTTTAAAAAAAAAGGAAGGGAGAAAATTCCTCCAAATGCTACATATGGATGACCCTTGCAGACATTATGCTAAGTGAAATAAGCCAGACACAGATGAATAAATATCGTTTGATTCTACATGAGGTACACAGAGTAGTCAAATTCACAGAGAAAAGAAGTGGAATGGCAGTTGAAGGGGATGTGTACTAGATGTGGGGAGTTGTTTAAAGGTACAGTTTCAGATTGGGAAAATGAAAATATTTGAGAGAGAGGCTGGTGATAGTTGCATAACAATGTGAATGGTGAATGTGCTTCGTCCCATGAGCTGCACATTTTAAACGGTTACATTTAGCAGGCGCACGTGCCTGACAAATTATATCTTATGTATATTTTACCAAAAAAATATTTTTTACAGTTTATTTGTTCCATGAGTGAAAGAGACAGAGAGAGAGAGCACCACCTCCAACCAGGCCCCAACACAATGCTTTATCTCCAACCTTCGGCAAACCCTGGATGATTTTTTTTTTAGAGGTTTTTGCTATATGGTGTGTGCATTCGCCAGAAAGACAGAGAGACAGAAAGCGAGAAATCACCCCCAGGGGGGATGGCCACACTCCAATTCCTTCTCCTCCATTCTCCTCTTGGGATCTTGGGCATGCATGCACACGTGCCCAGCGTGAGTTTAAGCCACTGGGTCCGGGACTCGAACTATGGTCAACTACATGGGAGCCAGCAACATAGCCATTATGCCAATGGCTGGTCCCCCAGTCCTAGACAATTGGCAAGCATGTGCCTCCAATATTCAGAGAGGTCTCTGGACTTGAATCAGGACCCTTTCATGCCTTGCACAGAATCACATTTTCAGTGGTGCCACTGTTGGCCTACAAAAAGATTTTTTGTCTCTCTTGCCAGAGTGACAGAGAGGGACAGAGAGACAGAGAGAAATCATCCCCCAGGAGGCTGGCCACGCTGCAGTCCTTTCTCCTCCATTCTCCTCTCAGGATTTTGGACATGCATACATAGGTGCTGGGCATGAGTGTTAGGCTGCCAGGTCTAGGACTCAAACCACAGTCAACCAAAAGGGAGTACTGCATCTTAACCACTATGCCACCTGCTGGCCCTTAAAAAATAATTTTAAAGGTTGTTTGTTAAAATATTCGAATTTCAGGATCATTTTGATTGTTACATGAACAAAACCCAAAAACGAGTTGGATATTTTTAGGAAATACCCTAGAAAAATCTAAGCATCTTGTAACTGTGCTATAGGTAAGAAACTCAAGACCATAATGCTCTGAGGAGAACATGGTAAAGACACAAAAATTGGGTTACTGGTAAAGTCATGGCGCAGTTTTTGGCTAGAAAAATACACATGACTTTTCCAACGACCTAATGGAAGGGAAATGACGGTCTCTGACCCTGACGAAGCATGTATTGGCAACTTGTTCACTTCGAGCCTCACTGCTCTGGCAGCAGAGGAAGCCAACTTTGCCTATCATGGACCTGCAAACTTCAGCCAAATCAACCACTTTACAACCGTATTTTACAGAAAGTATTTCTGTTGCTGCTTCTTTTCCTGATGACTCCCGATTCTAAATTTAGCCAGGCAGAATGAGATGGGCCACCCAGGGTTCATCCTGTAAATTGCCTTCACTCTCCCATGTCTTCCTTCTCCCTCATCCCCAGGTACAAGGTACAGAGAGCAACATTAATGTTCTAGACTAAAGAGCAAATGCTACTCTCACGGTAATAGGACTCATAAGCTCATAGCTTTGCACAGGCACTCAAGGCACTGGTAGGTAAATCTGGTCAAATAAATTCCCTTGATTTACCTGATCGCCTGGAGGGACCAGATACAATATGATCATGAGGCTTTTTATAGACTTGAGAGCACTCCTGGAGAAACTACTTTAACTGAAGCAAGATCCGCCTGATAGGAGACAGAGTCAGTATTCTTAATCACAGTATTAAAGGCGTGTTGTAATTTGGCATCCACTCTCACTACTCTGCCTGTTTCAGAAGAGGCAATGAGAAGCTGAAAAGCTAAGTGGCACTTCTGACAGCTTTATTGAACAAGGGAGTAAAAACCGGAGTCTAAGGATCGAGAATGGGGGCCTGATAATCCTCTCTACTTTGGGATTGAGATCTCAAAGGGTTACACCCTAATAATAAGGCTGAGCTGGAGTAGACTGAAACTTAGGTATAAATCACCTCAATTCTTGGAATAGAATTAAGGACCCAGCATAGCTGGTTTGCATAGCAACATCCCAGGAAAAAAACGCAAATCCTCTTTGGAGGAAGATATCATTTTCCTGTGTCTTGTTTCTATAACTTTTTATGCATAATGTTTAACACTGTTTTTACACATCAGGTACACAAAGAGAGAAAATAGTATGAAGAAACAGTGGATGCTTCAAACCGCTAACAGACTCAGATCGTGTCATTATCAGATACAGGCTTCAAAATAAAAATAAAGTAGATGGGCTTAAGTATATTTTAAAAGAAAGACAAATTTGAGAATGTCACTACTTAAAAAAAGGTAAGTGAAAAAGAAAGTAGGTGAAATTGAAAAAGAAGTCATTAGGTATAACAATGGATTAGAGTCATTTAAAGACAGAATAAAGTGGAAGACAGTTCAGAAGAAAATTATAGAATAAGGTGATAGAGTCAACAGAATAGAAAAATAGAAGAGGGACCAGCAGTTAGTGTAATGTCTATGTCGCTGGACTCCCACATAGTCGACCACAGCTCGAGTCCCGGACCCGGTGGCTTAAACTCACGCCGGGCGCGTGTGCGTGTGTGCCCAAGATCCCGAGAGGAGAACGGAGAAGAAGGGATTGTGGTGTGACCATCCCCCGTGGGGGGTGATTTCTCGCTTTCTATCTCTCTGTCTGTTTCTGTCTGGCAAGCGCATGCGCCCTATAGCAAAAACCTCTCCAAAAACAAAAGAAAAATAGAAGAGAGCATAAGAGACAAGAGGGCACAATAAGGTCTAACATACGTGGAATTGGAATATCTAAAGAAGCAAGAGGAGAATCAATATTTGAATAGATGTTTGCTGAGAATTTTTCATAACAGATGAAAGAAATCAAACCAGCACTGGTTCAACGAGCCCTACAAATTCCAATTACAGTAAATGAGAAGAAATCACGAATAGAAAATCATAGTAAAACTGTTGAAATGAAAAAAAAAGAGCTGTATAAGGATGTAAAAAATTACTATCAAAACAACGGAATTATAACTGACTTTTCAACAGAAACTATGGAAGTCAAAGACATCAGAATAAAATCTGAAGATATGAAAATTACTAAAATTAAAATACCTGCAGAGGCCAGCAGGTGGCGATGCAATTAAAGATGCTGGAGCCCCTCATGGTTGTCTACAATTTGAATACTGGACCCGGTGGGACCAGCAGTTAGTGTAATGGCTATGTTGATGGACTCCCACGGAGTTGACCACGGTTTGAGTCTCGGACCTGGTGGCTTAAACTCACACCAGGCGCGTGTGCGTGCATGCCCAAAATCCTGAGAGGAGAATGGAGGAGGAGAAGAGAAGGGATTACAGCATGGGGGTGATTTCTCACTTTCTGTCTTTCTGTCTCTCTGCCTCTCTCTGTCTTTCTGGTGAGCACATGCACCCTACAGCAAAAACCTCTCAAAAAAAAAAAAAAAAAAAAAGAATACTGGATTTGGTGTCTTGCTCTCTCTCTCTTGTGAGCGCATGTGCCCTAATTAATCATTTAAGAATAATCTGCCCAGCTGCACTTCCAAAGAAAAGAAATAATACTATTAGAGAAATCACCACAAAGAAAATACTAAAGGATACTCTCTAGGCAGAAGGAAAGTGACCGCAGATGGAAGCACAGACGTAACAGGGAGAAATGCAACGCAAGATAAACGTGGGTCAAATGAAATAAATAGTGGCTCTATGAAACAAAGATTTAATTGGATTTAAAGTATACATATAATAAAAATACACAATAAGGAGCATGTGAACCAGGAGAAATGAAATAATGTTTCTAAGATTTTTGTAACATTTGGGAAAAGGATAAAAATACTGAGAAACGTTAAACTTTGCTAAGTCAAGGATGCATGCTTTAATTTTTGAATCCATTGGGGTCCACTTGTTGGTCTCTGAGACCTGAAAGTTGACAACTTCTTCAAGTCTGAGAGGCTGCTCCCAGCCACTCTGCAGCCGTCACCATGCCACAAAACGAATATTGAATTACATCATAAACGCTATGAATACCATTTGGATTGCCATGAAAAAAAGAGAAAGAAGGAAAGTCAGGAGTCTTGTAAACATTCAAAGAAGGCAAAAAGATGACTGGTCTGAAGGCTAAGCTCTATCATAAACAGCGCCATGCTGAGAAAATACAAATGAAAAAGACCATCAAGATGCATGAAAAGAGGAACACCAAACAGAAGGATGCAGAAAAGACTCCACGAGGAGCAGCACCTGCCTATCTGTTGGACAGAAAAGGACAGTCCCGAGCTAAAGTACTTTCCAATATGATTAAACAAAAACGGAAAGAGAAAGTGGGAAAATGGGAAGCCCCTCTACCCAAAGTTCGAGCCCAGAAAGAAACAGAAACATTAAATATTAAAAAAGAGAAAGCCTTCTTTCTCTGTTTCCTGTTTGAAGAGGATGGTTACAAAAGTCTGCTTTGTTGGAAATGGCTTTACTAGAAAACCACCTAAATATGAAAGATTCATTAGGCCCACGTAACACATCCTGAACTGAAAGCCACTTTTTGCCTGCCAATACTTGGTTAAAGAAGAATCTTTTATCCCCACTATATAAAACTTCGGGTGTTATCACCAAATGTAGTATCATTGAGGTGAACATAAGCAAGTTGGGCCTTGTGACACAGGAGGTAAGGCTATTTGGGGGAAATATGTCCAAGTTACCAACAATCCTGGAAAAGATGGATGCATAAATGCTGTCTTACTGGTCTGATAGCAGTTGCATACAAGTAACTCCTTGTAATTTTTGAAGATGATACACCAATCTGGAAAACCATCATGACTGATGTTTCTGAGTGTAGCCGATCCTACATGTCTGCGGTCATCAAAAGATTATTAAATTGTACAAAAACACTAAAGTGACCTGGTTTTACAAAATAAATAAGTAAATAAATAAATCCACTGAAGAGTAGTATGAGGGTACAAGTACTAACTAATGGGGGATAAAAGTGGAAAAAAATCTAAAAGATGACAAGAAAGGAATACGAATCAACTGATATAAATAGAAAGCAAATAATAAAAGGGTAGAGTTAGAACCTAAACAAGTCAGTAATAAATCAAATAAACTAAATGTTCCAATCAGAAACAAAGGCTAAGGCAGTAGATTTAAAAAAAAAAAAACAACCCATGCTGTGTCTTGTTTTACTTTTCTACATTTGTTTTTCTTAGAGAGACAGAGACAGAGACAGACACGCTGGACAAGGTCTTCACGCCACAATCTTCCAGCCAGCCCTGCAGCCAGCCGAGCTCATGGATACACCCAGGAGCATATTAGCACTTTCTGGTAGACCCAGGATGACCCCGAGCCTTCCTCTATGGCATCCAGCACCACACGGCAGCGCTCCTACTGCCTGCACCACCATGGCTAGGCTCATGCTACGCTATTCATAAGAAATCTGAATGGTGAAAATACCCAATGTTTAAAATTAAAAGATTGGGGAAGATAACTTTAGCTTACCTAGAAACAAACTGCTATATCAAGTTTACTCCCTCATATGGGAGTTTTTGCTACTCTAAGTCTTTGACATGAGTGTACTGTCAGTTTTTTTTTTTTTAAGAGGTTTTCACCTTAGGGTGTGCGTGCTCTCTGGAGAGAGAGTTGGAGACTATAGAGGGAAAGTGAGACATCATCTCCCACTACACCACAATCCCTTCTCCATTCTCCTCCTGAGAGGACATGTACCTGGAGTAATTTTTCAAGCCACCGGGTCCAGGACTTGAACTGCAGTCGACTACGTGGGAGTCCAGATGCAACCGTTACACCATCTGCTGGCTCCAACTGTCAGATTTTTTAAAAAATATTTCCAGTTTGATGATTATATCATATTGTGGTTTGAACTTGCATTTCCTTATTTATTAATGTAGTTAATCACATGATTGGTTTTTCTTTTGGCCATTCAGATTTGCTCTTTTGCCCATTTAAGTTTTCTGCAACTTGTCTTATTTTCATTGATATGTACAACAGTCAGGAAACATCCTGGGCTTGTCTCCAAGCTGGTGTCATAGATAAAATTTCTCTAAGCTGTGCACCGTTCCGCCAGCTCAGTTACTTCTGGAGCATGGGGTGTATGAGAAAACCCGTGAATCCCATGGACTGGACACACTGCCTTATTTCTTTAGTATATAGTGAATTCCTTAGTTAGAAACAACGTTGTAAAGGATCCCAGGAAAGTAAAGAAGACTTTCTGTAAATACATAGTGGTGACTCTGGCAAAGACACATGGGGGAAGGAAGACAAAAAACAAAACAAAATAAAAACCAATGATAAACCAGGAGATTAAATATCACAAGTAAAGAAGAAATGCCCCTAACATATAAAGAACTAAAGATCAAGAAAAAAAAAAAAAAGACCAAAGAACAACTTGATAGAAAAATGGACAAAACTCATATAAAGATCATTCACAGATAATCACGAAGTTTTAAAATATTTGGACTCTCAATTTCACTAGTCAGAATATAAATTAAAACTACATTGAGATACCATTTCTCACCTATCAGCTTAGCAAAAAATTCAGAAACTGGACAGCTGACTCTGTTGGCAAGGAATTGTTATAAAGGGCCTTTTGATGTAAATTTGACAATACCTGATAAAATAACATATGCATATATACTCTTTGACTCAGTAACTCTACTTGTAAGAAATTATCCTAAATGCACATGTCCAGCAATGTGAAAAAGCATTTTCCCTATTTTAATCATTATGGCATTATTTATAATAGCAAAATATATTATGTAATTAATAAACATTATATATTGTATTGTCATTTATATGTCAATATAAATCAACAATAATGGGGAAAACTTAAAATTGAATAAAAGTAGAAATAAATATATCACATTGGATATCAAATTAAATAATCATGCAGAAAAGAATAATTCAAGTAAATCTAATTGGATATCAAATAATCATGCAGAAAAGAATAATTCAAGTAACTTTTGCACATAGAATTCTGATTATAGAATATTTTTGTCTAAGAAAAAAAAAAAACACTGGAAAGATATCTGAAATTTTATTTAGTAGGTTTCCTGTTGGTAGTAGTTGTTGTGTAATGATTTCAAAACTGTTTTATATCATTTTGCTCTAGCAGCAGGTTCACGTGTGGATCAGGGAGTGTAAGATTCAGCGTGAGGACCAGCAGTTGGCGTAATGGCTATGTCGTTGGGCTCCCATATAGCCTACTGAAGTTTGAGTCCCAAACCTGGTGGCTTAAACTTACACCAGGCGTGTGTGCATGCGTGCCCAAGAGCCCAGGAGGAGAATAGAGGAGAAGGGATTGCGGCATGGCCATCCCCCATGGGGGGTGATTTCTCACTTTCTGTCTGTCTCTCTTCCTGGTGAGCGCATGTGCCCTACAGCAAAATAACCTCTCAAAAAAAAAAAAGATTCAGTAGTGTGAATGCCTCACTGAAGATGACTTTGAGTGGCATTGGGGAGTCATTCAAAGTGTCAGAGCAGAGGGGTTACAGAAGGAAATAACGAAACAGGTATCCTTGGGAGATCACCCGGCAGTCACAATGGAGAAAGGAGGGAGGACTGACATGGCAGATCAGCGAGGTCTTCCAGTGGCTAAGGACTGAGATGAAGGAGGCCTGCAAGGGGCTTGGGGATGGATAAGAAGTGCAAATAGCTGGCATAAAAGCAGCACTTCAGAGGGTGAAAAAACAGAATTCATTTCTTCGATCAAGGAGAAGGGAGAGTCAACGACTGAGTTTCCATTAAGAACAGAATTATGAGTGACGGTGCTGAGAGGCAGGGAATTAATTTTTGAATATGTTTTGAATTGGTTTTGAATATTTTGACAGTGAGCCGGTAGCTTTTTTATGCTTACAAAGCTCAAAATATTAGAGTGTCCCCATTTGGGAGTGATGTTGCTGGTCTTTCCCTTCAACCAGTCTGATCTTTTGCAGACCTCATGGAAAAGGAGGGCCAGTGTCTTCCTGAAGCTTCTGCCAATTGTTCATGAAGATTTCACAATGCTCCACAGACGATGCTCAGAATCTTCTTGTAAAATTCCGGTGCATTACTCTGAGTGAGCCTAACACTGATTCCTACTGGGCCAGGGAAGAATTTTCAAGACACAACTCTGAGGTGGGCATAATCCCACATATGGAATTTCTCTTCCACCCCTGCAGTGAAGGCTGACGGAGGACCTCTGTTTGTGGCTATGTGACCTCATCAGGGCCTGGCTGCCCTCCCTGACTTCTCAGCACTCCTGCCTGGCTAGAGGAAGCATGTCCTGAGCAGCCTTCGTGAACGGGTTTCCCAGGCAGCTTCCTCCCCCGTACTCTTGGCATTCATGTGGCATGGCTATAAATTATGCCCAGCATGTTCATTTTCAGTTTAAATGTGTTCTCATCCCAGAGGAGCAACTAATGGCGTCAAGTTACTGATGTGAAAAAAAGCCTGCCGCTACAATGACTATGGATTAATGAAATAGCAGTCGTGGGGGCTGGGGCGGCAATAAATCGTCAGCCACTGGTGACATGGATTTTGAATTATGTCCTCTGTCCCTTTGCCCCTTCTGCTAAATTATTTTGCTGTAAAGTTGTTTAGTAAATATTTACTTTTGCTTAAATGTTTGCTTTCTATTAAAAGTTGATGCAGCAGGGCCCCTGCCTCTTAGAGAACTGGAAGCTGACTGCAAGGGATTAAAAAGCCTATCATGGTTTCTCTAGGAGGTGTGAAGGCAAATCTCTTAATCCAGGATCATCACGGACTGATAAATTTCATTCAGAAAACTGGCAAACACAGGGTTCTATCAGTGAACTCTGCTCACCTGGCAAGTAAGTTACTCTCCCTACCTTCTGTTACAGCTTTTTATATTTTTTTCTTAATAAGTTTAAAGTGAAGAACCAATACAGTTCCCACAGTGTTTTTTTGAAAGGTAGTACTTCTATTTATTATCTGATGAAGGATTCCAAGGAGTACATTGATGAGCCATAGGGAGTCTAAGAATACTTGATCCTAAAAAGCAAATTACTCGTAACGTATATGTTTTCCTAGGAAGGTAGTCTATAGATTTCTTCAGCTTTACAAGATCTTCCAAAAAAGTTGAAAAACTACTATGGTGAATCACACAGATGGCCGCCCTTTCTTTCCCTCCATGTACTCATGCTCTTGCAATGGAACTGCATAGCTCCTCCTATCCATCCCGATTCTGATCTGACCTCAAGATTAACTTTGGCCCATGAGATATTAGCAGGTTTCAAAAGCACTTATCCACCAGAGTTTGCCCAATTACTGTTCCTAGAACTCTGAGTCCATGTGGACAAGGCGGGGCCAATCTGATGAGCCACATGGCACAGACACCCCATTTTCCCAGCTGACCTGCAAGCAACTCTAGACAAGTGAGCCCAGTCAAGACCACTCACTTTTATGACCAACAGATAGCGTAATGGTTACATCACTGGACTCCCACCTAGCAAACCATGTTCAAGTCCCAGACCTGGTAGCTTAAAACTCATGCCAGGTACGTGCGTGTGTGTGTGTGTGTGTGTGTGTGTGTGTGTGCCCAAAATCCCAAGAAGAGAATGGAGGAGAAGGGATTGTGGCATGGCCATTCCCCCCTGGGAGTGATTTCTTGCTTTGTGTCTCTCTGGCAAGTGCATGTGCCCTATAGCAAAAATCTCTCTCTCTCTCTCAAAAAACAAACAAACAAACAAAAAACCAAAAAGCAAAAAACAAAAAAAAACAACTAAACAAGACCGGCCATACTTGGGCCAAATCAGGAAAGTCCAGCTCAATTGCTGACCTACATGAGTATGAACTACACAAATGTTACTTCAAGTCACTAAATTCTGGGGTAATTTGTCAGTAAAAGCTGGCACAAGTTTTATACGATTAACAGCATATGTTTTAAAAATGAGGGTATGTCTTATTCAGTCTTGATACTCCTTTTCCTAAATACATTTAACTATTCAACATACATTTGTTGGAATGGGTAGAATTGGTCTCTCAAAAAAGACTTAAAGCACTTTTTTCAAGGTCACTTAGTAAATCAGAGCACCTAACTCCAGACCTCAATTTCCTCACTTACAAAATGGGCTTCAAAATACCTGCTCCTGCTGTTCTATTGTGGTTATCAGAGCTCCTGTAGCTTTAGAGAGGTGCTCTATACCTGAGGGGTGGTAGCTCAAATTTATGAAAGGCTCTGGGGCTCATGCACGTGCAGGATGTCGGACGTGTGTGGATGATCAGAGTGGTCACCACCTACTCAGCACACAGACTCTGGTTTCCAGTCATCAGTTTTCTTTGCTGCAAAGTTAGGTTGGTTTCTTCAGGCTCAGACATCGGGGTGTCACTGAGGATGCCTGTTCCTGCAGTGCAGCGTCATGGCTGGAGGACTTGCTGCTCCCTTCCTGAGGGACGGGCAGGGTCTTGAACAGGGCTGAGGAATGAGGGATGCTGCTCTGGATTTGGTCGTTACTCCCTGTATCCTGTTTCCTTATTCGTAAAGGAGGTCTGGATGATGACGCTCTCTCTAGGGATCCTTTCAGCTGTAGGAACCAGAGTCTGACCTATGCAGGAAGGACCATGCTGCTAAAAGGATCACTGGAATTTACAATTTTTGGAAGAGAAAAAGAAAATGTTTTCTGTATTTGTCTAAAGCAGAAAGCAGAATTGGGGAATAATGAAGAGGAAAAAACAAAGCAAGTCTGATTTGATTTAGGATGTTGGACTCCTACTTCAGGACAATGGTTCTTCATGCTGTGCCGGATTTGGGAAATTACAGAAAAAAAATTCAAGGAGAAAAAGGACATCCACAAAAAAACTATAAAATGCTCATGAAATTTACACAAAGAGCCATGAGACATCCAGGGGGGAAAATATATATATGAACTTTCTCTCCTTTTCTAACAACACTTAAAATGACTCTTTTCTAGAATTTAGGAGTAAACTATATTGTAGATATATTGTAAGTAAATATTAGATATATCATTTATGACAAAGAATGACATGTTGAAATTCTGCTTTTTACCAATATGGGTATTAAATTTTTGCTTAGAAGAAAATATGAAAATAATGATTTTTATCCAATTATCTCTACATACATCCAAAGAGAAAGAATAATTTATTCATCATGCTTTTAATAAGATTTTCTATATTGAATGTTAAGATCTTAACCAATAAAATCACCAATGAGTAGGCAATGAAAACAATTACCAGATGGTATTTTCAACCAAATTTTTTGTATTTATTATAATCATGCTTCTCTACAACTAGTGACTCTTGTGATTTGCAAACCATATGTCTGCCTTTACCTACAAAAAAAAAAACATTGCCATTTCCAACAAGGGAGGTTCATTAGCAAACAGAGTATAGCGTGCGTGACCTCAGTGAGGCATTCAACACAGGTAATGGGCCATCTTTCCCTCTGACTGGATTCCCTTATGATGCTCTTATGTTGGCGTCACATTCTTCTAAGAGTAGAATCAAATCTTCAATCAGGCTGTGTTCTCTGCCATGTGTCACTCTCATAATATCAAACGCCTAAGGGGAAAAGACAGAAGCCAGATTAGCCCCCCAATAGGTGGGCCCCTGCCCCCCCTCCACATCTTTTCCCCATGATGCCAGGGGCTGGTGAGTCTGGGTCGGCAGAGGGCATCTCTAACAGCATGAGCTAATGTGGTTTTCTGAGCCAGAATGTGAAGTCACATTTTTGAATGTGGTATTTGGAGAGCAGACTCATCCGGATCCTTCTGAGGCCCAGTGACCAACAATAATCTTCAGAGATTGGTAGTGCACAAGACCGGTAGGTAGTTACAGAAGTTTAAGAAGAGGTACTAAAATGATTTAGTCATATGAGAGATGAACTATCATCTGCCATCATGAAATATCATTAATTCTACCTTTAAGATATTTCTGAAATCTGGGTGGGTGTCTGGCTACTTCAGTGGCACAGGACAGTGGAAGTAAATTGACTTCCAAAGTGAATCAAAAGACCAAGCAGACTCTGCTTCGTTTACTAGAATGTGTGCTCCTGGAACCAAGAGCCTCCATGCTGTGAGGAAGTGCAAGCCTCCTGGAGAGCCTGGCTGGTGGTCTTAGCCAAGCCCATCTTTCAAGTCAGCCTAGCCAAGGCATCAGAAATGTACATGAAGAAGCCTCCAGATAATTTCAGCATCCAGCCAGAGGAAAGCCACGTGTCTTCCCAAATTAAACCCCAGTCATTGTGGAAAAGAGGAAAACCGTTCATATTGTGCTTTGTTCTAATGCTGACTCTCAGAATCTGTGAGCATAATTTTATCATCGTCTCCCTCTAAGTTTTCAGATGGTTTGTTATGGAGTACTAAATAACCAGAACATTCTCAAAAATATTTTTGTAGTAAAGAGAGAGAAACAGTATCATCCTGCATTGTCCAAATGGGAGGACACCGGAGCCATTGAATTTGATGTGAATGTGCCCAGGAAACCTGCAAAGACATGACTCTGGTGACACCCAGTCCATAGCAAAAGAAAAAAAAAAAAAGGCTCTCAGCCTTGGTTGCAAAGTAGTATCAATTGGGGACCTTCAAAGGAGACACTACCAGACCTCTCACAAGATCAGCTGAAATCTACTCTCTGGGAGGAGGCCTAGACTCCAGGAGAGTCTAATGCATTCTCAGGGTTGAGAACAATTACAAACTTTCAGCAAATAATATCAATTATTCAGTGTTAATGTATAGCCAGCATATTTACCACCTTAGTGGTTCTGTATAACTAACTGTATCATGTTTATAGACCATTATTTTCTAAACTATTATGTCATCAAGAACGGCATGACATATTTTTCTATGACTTTCCTGACAACCCAATACTTTTGGAAATTTACATCATGTTCAATCTTTTATTATATGATGCAGATTGTCCAACCTGACTTTTATTTATTTATTTTTTTTGCTTTTTCTGAATATTTTATTATGATAAATTTCTAGGGGTGAAGTTACTGGATACGAACATCTACAACACTGGCCCCCAGAGACTGTGGAGCGGGAAAGCACCTCACTGATCACACGGTGAGATTCCTTCATTCTCCCGCTACTACACATAGTGAGACTCTTTCATTCCTACAGAGGAGGAAAACTGAAGCCTGGGAGAACAAAGTGTTCAGATGGATACAGGCTTTCAGCTTCTTTTTTGTTTCTTTCCAAATGTCCCCTTTAGGATGGAAGAAAGGAAAATAGGCAGAGAGCATCTATATTTAGTTGCAGAGAGAAAGAGAAAAGAGACAGGGAGGATAAGCCCACTGTCTCAGATCCTGGTCTCTCAGTCTGTGGAATCCAGCAGTAACCCTGCACCTGCAGCCAGGCCCTCACCCAGGACTCCCTAGCCGCAGAGCCCAGAAAGGCAGCCAAGACTGAGATGCTTGGCAGTGGGAGCCATTTCTTATTAACCTGATTGGTCTCCTCTGTGAGGACACTGTATCCACAAGCAAATCCCAACATGGGAGTTGTCCGGGAGTGGAGGGGAGGAGTTGGGACACCCCCGCCCCCAACTTTCATGCAGCCAAGCTCTGCAAGAGTCCTCTGGGCAGAAAATTAAAAATCAATGTTTGATACCCTTCAGGAGCACATGCCTCATGTTTTATTCTCTTTTCCCTGCACTGCCCCTGGGTCTTCTGCCATTCTGGACATCTGAGGTCTGAGGTAGAGAGATCTGTGTGACAGCATGACTGCAGAGAAGGGGGGTTTCTCAGATCAGAGAGCTTCTTCATGGGAAATTCTCTTACTTGAAAGGCATCTTAGATGTTCTCTTCATTTCTACTCAACAGAGAGCCAGATGTGCTTGTGATCTGGCAAAAGAAGATGAATGGAATAGATGCACTGCCCGAGATACTCTTTGCAGAAATGGACATAACCCTCCACTCTGAAAAGGCCAGGTCTAACCTGTGTAGGCTCACCACCTCTCTGCCCTCACAGACACCCTCTGTTGGGTGAGGGCCTGCCCTAGTTTCTCAGAACTCCTAGACTTACTTTGTTTTTTTCCCTTCTGGTTAGGTTCTTCAACTTCTTGCCTGGAGAATGATCTGTGCTTCTTTGTGATTTGGCTCAAAGGCTATATAACAAAGACATCTTCTTATCACTCTTAAAATGTAAGGCTGTTCTCATATTTTCAAACATGTCACAGGCTCTGATCCTCCTTCCTCACTGCCTTTCTCCCAGTTCCAGTGGTACGCTGCACTTTCTCCCCCTTTGCAGCTTGAAGAAGTTCTACTCTTCAAGGGCCAAAGTTAATCACCGCTGACCCAGTGTCTTACTGTTCACTGAATGGGCAGACCTGACCGTCCTATGGCAAGACAAGTGCCCACATATCAGCAGGCAGCTTCCAGGGCCACAGCCATTCTGGGTTGCAGAGTTACAACTAGGGAAGAGAAGCTGCCTGGCTTTCCCCAGGTCCCACAGGCATAGCTCCTAGGCTTCTGGGTAGGGCCCTAAGGGTCA
The DNA here is from genome assembly GCF_000334495.1 of Tupaia belangeri chinensis. NCBI lineage: Eukaryota > Metazoa > Chordata > Mammalia > Scandentia > Tupaiidae > Tupaia > Tupaia belangeri. The sequence goes on from NW_006160045.1 coordinate 5,548,371, forward strand.
TCCAGTCCAACACCTCATGTTGTGGAAGGAACTGCTTCCCTAGGTAGCTTGGCCTAAGACATAGATCAAAGGTGACAGCCCAGTTCTCAGGATTCAGCCCAGTTCCATTCCATGACCATCCCATGTGACCTCTACCTGCCAACTGTCTGTCATAGCCAAGGGGAGGAACCATAGGGTCTCCTGGATATGGTTTCTGATACACCCTGAGGGGCCGCAAGGGTCCTCCTGGTCCAGATGTTGCTAGCCTTCTTCTGCATTCTCTTACTTGGTGATAAAAGTAGCACCCAAAGCAAAGGTGGGGCAGGAGGCAATCCTGGACATAAGTGAAGGCTTTGAGATACTCAGCTTAGAAGATCTTGTCACTGGGCACAAGTTAGCTAGAAGCAGACAGGAAATGGTTTGGGGGAAGCAAAGGACTAATTAGAAGAAACTAAAAATAAATCTACATCATTTGTGTAGAAAGTACATCTAAATATAAACAGATTAATGAACAAGTAGGTATTGTAATTTCCTCTAAGGGATGGGGAGATGTGGACAATACAAGGAGAGTATGAAGAAAAAAGGAGTCAGTTACATGCAAGACACGTTGGTACCTCTTATGTGTGGGCATGTGCATGTATGGATGATGTGACACACTGGGTGGACAGGAACCTCTGGTCCTTATCCAGGATGTCACCTGGGCCTGCGGAGGAGCTGAGGCAAACACCTCCCAGAGATGTCAGAAGAGAGCACTGTGTGTCCCTAGAGAGCCCCTTGGCTCAGCAGTAAGATGAGGAGGGCTTCCCCTCACCCGCTCAAAAAAATAAAGCTGTAAGAAACCTGACAGACCGACCACTTCTTTCCTGTAGCTCTCTATCTCCCCTTTCAGTCCCTCCCAACTGCCACACATGCACATGTTAGAGAGGACAATTTCAGTTTAATTTCCTGCAGCAGCATATAAAACAGATTAAGGAAATGTAAAATCGGAGCATGCTTGTGTTGGGAAAAGCTTATCTCTTTCCATTAAATTTTATTTTTTTAATGGTAGCATTTAAAAAGAGCCTGCACGTAATCTTTCACAGAGGACTCATTTGAAGCCTCCAAGGGGGGTGCCGTCCCCATATATAGCCTCTAAATGTCACGCGAGAAATGGCAACATAGATTGTCTGCCCCATCGCAGACACACGGTTCACTCAGGAATAAGAAAAGGGTCCCCAGAACGCATTTTGATCTCATATCTTTTTTATTTATTATTTTTAATTTTAGAATTGTGGTCATATATTAAATAAAATGAATTAAATAAAATTATGATTTAAAGTTGGAAATAATATCGCTTTCATGTTAATTTTTTATACAAAGACATTAAGCTTATCAAGGATCTCATATACTTTCTACCGTAAGCCTAAGGAATCCAATAAATGACTTCCCCAAGCATGAATTAAGTACGGATATAAAATCAGAGGGAAAAGAAATGCATGCATGATAAGAACCTCTGGAATCAGATCATAGCAGAAAAAAATGGAAGCAAGTTTCCTTGTTTTGCCATCACAGGATGAAAGCAGAGTGGGGATGGGGGAGGTGGTCTGTGGCATGCGAAGTAGGACATGTAAGAAGCAAGAGCTACAACACATTAAGCAGCTCCAGAACCACCAAAAGACCTTTACAAGGGGCAGCGGGAAACCCCAAAGCTTTGATGACTCATCTGGGCTCAGCAGTGCCCCTGCTGACCCCACTGTGCTCTGCACCGTGAATCATGCACTAAGTGTAGATTCTGCAGGAGAGGTCTGTCCTCCATAGAGAACACACCTATCTGCTTGTTCGTTCAAGGTTTCGTCTGAAGGGCTGTAGTAAGACTTGGCCCTTGCCCTGGAAAGAGCGCTGGCACAGTCAGGGAGACAGAATCTAACTAGTAGATGATTACAGTGGAACTGTGTCAAACAGAGATGCAAAGTGCTGAGGTATCCAGAGGAAGGAGGGGCAGAGAAATCTCAGAGTGAGGGTTATTACATATGTGGTGTGATGTGTCATCCAGTGGTAGAAATCATGCCAGAAAAAGAGTCGCTGTTGTTTGTCATCATGTTTTATCAGTCAATCCAATGAATATATATTGAGCACCTGCGAAACCCTGAAGAAGTCCTGACCCTTCTCTGAGCCTCAGTTTCTTTACTTGAATAATAATAAGACTCAAAAAGATAGATTCTAGGGAACCAGCAGTTAGCGTAATGGCTATGTCGCTGGACTCCCACATAGTCGACCGCGGTTCACGTCCTGGACCCGGTGGCTTAAAACTCACGCTGGGCGTGTGTGCGTGCGTGTCCAAGATCCCGAAAGGAGAATGGAGGAGAAGGGATGGTGGATGGTGGCATGACCATCCCCCTGGGGGGTGATTTCTCGCATTCTGTTTCTATGTCTCTCCCTGTCTGGTGAGCGCACACACCCTATAGTGAAAACCTCTCCAAAAGAAAAAAAAGATAGATTCTAAAGAAAATTTTACTAGAGATGGAGTGAGATATTATATAATAAAAAAGGGATCACTCTACTAAAAAATCTATCCAGGTCCCGATGTGATGTCCAATGTGCCACACTGACAACACTAGGAGGTGTGAATTTGGTTTTGCTTCCAAATATTGTGGTTGATTTTGAGTTTACTTCCATTATACCCACACAATAGCTTTGTATGACTTGAATCCTTTCCATTTATTGAGACTTGCTTTATGGCCCAGGATATGATCTATCTTGGTATATATTCTGTGGGTACTTCAAAAGAAGGTGTATTCTGAGGTTGTAGAGTAACACGTTTCATACACATTAATTAGATCATATTGCTTGATGGCATTACTGAATTATTCTATATCCGTGCTGAACTTCTGTCTAACTGTCCCCCTGTATCTATCAGCTGTAGATATGGGGGTCTTGATATCCCCAGTGACACTTGGGGACTTTCCTATTTCTTCTTTCAGTATTTACCTCCCACATTTGTAACTATATTGTTTAGTGTACACATATCTAGGACTACTATGTCTTCTTGGTAGATTGACCTCTTTTCTTTTTCATTAAATAATTTCCCTCTCTGTTTTTAGTATGATTATGTTTACCCTGAAATTGACTTTAGCTGATATTATTAGAGTAACTCCATCTTTCTTTTGATAAATTGTTTTCATTATATCTTTTTCCTTCCTTTTACTTTCAATCTGCCTATACCATTATATTTAATGAAAGTTTCTTTTTTTTTTTTCCTTTTTTTCTTTTTAAGGTTTTTGCCATAGAGCATGTGCACTCACTGGAGAGAGAGAGAGAGAGAGAGAGAGAGAGAGAGAGAAAGTGAAAAATCACCCCCCAGGAAAGATGGCCATGCTGCAATCCCTTCACCTTGGTTCCCTTCTCAGGATTTTAGGCAAAGATGCACGCGTTCCTGGTTGTGATTTCCAAGCTGCTGGGTCTAGGACTTGAATCATGGTTGGCCATGTAGGAGTCCAGTGCCTTAACCACCATGCCACCTGCTGACCCCTAAGAAAGTTTTTATAGACAGCATATACTTTTACAAAAAGTATACAGGTCATTTTATAAAAATCTGTTCTAATTGTTTCTTCTTTTTTTCTTCTTATTAATTTTTTCCAGGAGCAAGAGAGTGGGAGGAGAGAGAGACAGCACTCTAAACAGGGTTCCAATGCCTAATACAACCCCAGCTTTTGGCCAGCCCTAGTCATGGGTACATGCATGTCTGGGTACCTAATGAGGGAGACCTCTGGATTTGAACCAGAAACCTTCCCATGTGGAATTGCCTCTCAGATTGCTACATGCTACTGCAAGGCCTCCATCTGGCCTCCTGTTCTACTAATTTCTGTATTTTAATTGGTATACTTAGACCATTCAGTTTTTACCTAAACTATTAAGTAATGTATAATGTAAGTATTAACCCATTAGGGTTTAAGTCAGTCATTATTTAATTTGCTGGGTTTTGTTTCTATTTTCTTTTTCTTACATTCCTATGGGTTACCTGAACATTTTTTAGAATGCCATTCTTTAGTGTTTTTGAGTGTATCCTTTAGTGGTTGCTCTAGATCTTAAATTATATATACACAACTTACCACATTCCACTGGTGTCCTCATTTTACCAGCAGACCCTTACCTCCTTTTCACATCTTCTATCTGCTTCTATGTGGAATACATTGCCTAAACAGTCCAGTACTTCTATTGAGAACCACATCGGACAATTTCTTGACTTTTGCTTTAACTGTCAAAGAATTTAGAAAACTCTAGAGGAGGAGGATCTGTTTTACTTACTCATATTTTTACATATTGTGCTCTTTCCTCCTTCCTGATGCTCCCAGACTCCTCCTTTTATCAGTGTCTTTCTGTTTAGAAAACTTCCTCTAGCCATTCTTTTAGAGCAGGTCTGCTGGCGATGACTTCATCTGTGAATATCTTGATTTCTCCTTCATTTCTGAAGGACATTTTTGCTGAATATAGGTTTTAGGGTTAACAGTTCTTTTCCTTTAGTACTTGAAAAAATGTGCGCTTTTGTTTGACCTCCATGGTTTCTGAAGGGGAAATCACTGTCATTCAAACTAATTTTCCTCTCTAAGGTGTCATTTTTTTTTTTCTGCTTTTATGTTTTTTTTGTTGCTGTTGTTGTCTTTAGTTTATACGTATTATGAGTACTGGAGGGCATTTGAGTTTATCCTGTTTGGAATTAATTTAGTTTCTTTTCTTTTTTTGGAGAGATTTTTGGTATAGGGCATACATGCTTGTAGGTGAGACAGAGAGAGAGTAAAAAATAACTTCCTAGGGGGAATGGCCACACTGCAATCCCTTCTCCATCCTCCCCTTGGGATTTTGGGCATTCATGCACATGTGCCCAGCATGAGTTTCAAGTCACTGGGTTCAGGACTCAAACTGTGGTCGACCATGCCTTTAGTCCAGCGCCTTTACCACTATGCCACCTGCTGGCCCCTTCCTTACTTAGTTTCTTGAATCTACAAAAATATGCCTTTTGTCAAATTTGAGGAGTTTTCTACCATCATTTATTTTGAAAAATGTATTGTGGTAAAATATATGCAACATCATAAAAATTCACCATCTTGACTACATTTAAGTGTGCAACTCAGTGGCATTGAGTATGTTCACATTATTGTGCAACCATGACTAGTATTCATATTCAGAACTTTTGCATCGTCTCATTTTGAAACTGTGTACTTACTGAACAATAACTTTTCATGCTCTGAACTCTTGTAGACCCCAGTAGCCCCTGTTCTCCTTTCTATTTCCAAGTATTTGACTATTCTATGTACTTCATCTAAGTGGAATCGCATGATTTGTTTTATTGGTTAATTTCACTTAGCATAATGCCTTCAACGTTCATCTATGTGTAGTACTTCACAGAATAATATTCCATTGTATGTATATATTCCATCTGTAGGTCGCTTTTTTACTCTGTTGAAAGGGTTCTTTGATGCACAAAGCCTTAAATTTGAGGAAGTCTAATTTGTCTATTTTTTTTGTTGTTGTTGTTGCCTGTACTTCTGGTGTCACATCCAAGAAATCATTGTTAAATCCAATGTCATGAAGCCCTTCCCCTTTGCTTCCTTCTAGGAGTTTAATAGTTTAAGCTCTTATGTTTAGGCCTTTGATCCATTTTGAATTATTGTCTATATATGATGTTAAGTGGTCCAATCTGATTCTCTTGCATATTGATATACAGTTTCCCCAAAATAATTTGTTGAAGAGACTGTCCTTTCCCCATTGAGAGATGGTCTTGGCACTATTATCAAAAATAATTTCATCATACATATGAAACTTTATTTTGGAGTTCTCCATTATTATTTTTTTAAATATTTGCTATAGGGCACATGTGTTCACTGGAGAGAGACAGAGAAAGAGAGGAAAAGTGAGAAAGCGTGTCTTAGGGCAGATAGCCATGTAACAATCCCTTGTCCTCCATTCTTCTCTTGGGGTTTCAGGCACTCACACACATACTCACAGTGCTTCTTAAAGCTGCTGGGTCCAAAACTCAGTCTACCCAGTTGGCCACGTGGGATGCAATTTCCTTAACTACCACACCACTGACCAGCCATATATATCTATCTTTATGTCAGTACTATACTTCTTCTTCTTTTTTTTAATGAGGTTTTTGTTATAGGGCATGTACACTCACCAGAGAGAGACAGACAGATGGAGACAGCAAGAGGGAAAATGAGAAATAATCCCCCAGGGGGAATGGCTATGCCACAATCCCTTCTCCTTCATTCTTTCCTTCGGATCTTGGGCATGCATGCACACGCATGCCTGGTGTGATTTTCAAGCCACTGGGTATGGGACTCAAACTGTGGTCAGCCATGTGGGAGTTCAGCGATGTAACCACTATGCCATCTGCTGCCTCCCCCCATACTGTTTTGATTACTGTAGCTTTGTAATAAATTTTGAAATCAAGAACTATGAGTCATCAAACTGTGTTGTTCTTTTTCAAGATTGTTTTTGGTTATTTGATGTCCCTTCATGTATTTTAGGATACGTATTTTAGGATAGCCTTTTCTTTTCTTTTCTTTTTTCTTTTTTTTTTTTTTTTTTTTTTTAGGAGATTTTTTTTAAAGGGACAACTTGCCTCACCAGAAAGATAGAGAGAGATAGGAGACAGAAAGCAAGAAATCTCCCCCAGGGGGAATGGCCATGCCACAATCCCTTCTCCTCTATTCTTCTCTTGGAATCTTGGGCATGTACGTACACGTGCCCAGTGTGAGTTTAAGCCACTGGGTCCAGGACTCTAACCACTGTGAACTACAGGGAGTCCAGTGATGCAGCCATTACACTATCTACTGGTCCCAGGATAGCCTTTTCTATTTCTGCAAAGTTAAAAGAAAAGTCTGGACTACCAGTTAGTGTAATGGCTATGTCACTGGACTCCCACATAGTCAACCACGGTTTGAGTCCCAGACCCAGTGGCTTAAAACTCATGCTGGGCATGTGTACATGTGTGCTCAAGATCCTGAGAGGAGAATGGAGGAGAAGGGATTGCAGCGTGGCCATCCCCCCGGGAGGTGATTTCCTGCTTTCTGTCTCTCTGTCTCTCTCTCTCTGTCTGGTGAGTGCATATGCCCTATAGCAAAAACCTCTAACACAAAATAAAAAGAAAAGTCACTGGGATTTTGATAAGGATTACACTGAATCTGTAGATCGCTTTGTAATAATGACATCTTAATACCAAGTCTTCTGATCCATGAACATGGTATGTTCTTCTTTTTGTTTATAGCTTTTTAAATTCTTTCAGAATGTTTTATAGTTTTCAGTATACAATTATTCCATAAATGTCCCTTTTGGGTTCTTGGCTGTTAGTGTACAGAAATACAACTGATTTTTATGTGTTGATTTTAAACACTCTACTACTTTGCTAAATTCATTAGTGCTACCAGGTTTATTTTTCCATGTTTAGAATCTCTAGAGTTTTCTACACATATAATCATATCCGAGAAGAGAGACAGCTTTATTGGGTTGTCAAAAAAAGTCAGGACACCTTTCTGCAAAGAAAAACAGAAAAATACATCATGACTTTTCTGATAACTCAATACTTCTTCCTTTCCAATTGCCTCCACCATGATTTCTTTGAGTAAATTTTCCACTCAATCCTCTTTCTCTTCTCTTTTTGAGACACTGGTGTTAGCTCTTTTGGTATTGGTCCATAGGTCTCTGAGACTGTACAATTTCACTTTTTTTTGTCGTTTTTTCTGTTTTTCAGACTCTGTAGTGTCCATTGTTCTATCTTCAAGTCTCCAATCATTCATCTGTTACCTCTGTTCTGTTGTTGAATTCCATTCTATTTATTTTGGTCACTGTATTTATCCATTCTTACATTTCTTTCTAACTTTTATTTCTTTATAGGGATATTATAATTTTTTCAGTTGATTTGAAGGTGTCTATAATTGCTTTTGAAGCATTCACATACTGACTACTTTAAAATCTTTGCCAGATAATTCTAATATCTGTTATATTGGAATTGGCATCTATTCATTACTTTTTTCTCATTATGATTGAGATTCCTGGTTCTTAGTGTGATTAGTGATTTTCAGTTAAAACCCTGGGCATTTTGAGTATTTTGTTATGAGATTCCAAATTTCACCTAAGCCTTCCATCTTGGTTGGCTTTCTCTGACATCACTCCAGAAGAAGAATTGGGGGATGACACCTCGTTAGACCCAGGCAGGTATAAGTTTGGGTTCTCCATATGGCTCCTTGTTACTGCTGGGCTTACACTTCCTGGTAGGTAAATTTCTAATTATTTCCATTAATAAGGTTTAATCATTATGCCTACATTGTATCTATTGCTGTCTTATTTTCTTTGTGTTTAAAAACGTACTCCTGAAGCTAATATTCTCTGTTTGGAGGCCAGTAGGGAACATTTGCAAATATAAGAGCCAGTGGCTCTTAAGTTTTGAAGTTACTAATAACAATGATGCCTATCATCTCTGCATGCCCTTTTGCTTTCCCTCCCACCTGCCCACATATTAAAAAGCCATTAGGCTTTGTGACCTAACCATGGAAAGGCTTCACGGGGCTTCTGGAGGGCCCTGCCCCACCAAATGTACAAAATGTTATGTGTATATTTTGCTCTGGTGAGTCAGTGTTCTCATCAGCCTCCTAATCAAGGCCATGACTAAAGAGGTTAAGAATCACGAAAGCAGATTAAGAAATAAGAACAACAGAACTGCATACACTGAGTTGGCCATTGTTGGGGGCTGAATATCAGGGTGCAGGCTAGAGTAGACAGAGACCATAGCAGCTGTCATTGAGATCCTCTGGATGTGCTGTAATTGCTGATAATCATAGCAATGAACGGAGCAATGTCTGGGACATGCGGTCAGCACTCCCTGCTCAGATTAAGAAAAGCTAAAAAGACTTCCAAAAATGCTTCCACGAAATGAAATGAGAAGAGGAAGGAAAAAGAAGTGTAGTATAAGAAGTTATTTTGTTTTTTTGAGAAGTTTTTGCTATAGGGCATGTGTGCTCTCCAGAAAGACAGAGAGACAGAAAGCGAGAAATCAATCCCCAGAGAAATGGCCATGCCACAATCCCTTCTCCTCCATTCTTGTCTTGGGCACACATGCACACCTGCACAACATGCGTTTAAGCCATGAGTTCAGGACTCAAACTGCAATCGGCTACATGGGAGTCCAGAGACACAGCCATTACGCCAACTGCTAGTCTCTGTAGTACAAGTTTTAATCTAAATTTTTTTCCCTTTTTTTGGGCAGGGCTTTGCTATAGGGCACATGCACTTGCCAGAAAGACAGAGAGAGAGAGAGAGAGACAGAGAGACAGAAAGCGAGAAATCACCCCCCAGGGACATGGCCATGCCGCAATCCCTTCTCCTCCATTCTCCTCTTGTGATCTTGGGCACACACGCACATGCGCCCGGCGTGAGTTTAAGACACTGGGTCAAGGACTCGAACTGCGGTCGACTAAATGGGAGTCCAGCGACATAGCCATTATGCTAACTACTGGTCCTGAGTTTTAATCTAAATTTAAAAATGGTTATGGAGAAGAAAAAAGTCCAACTTTTATAGGCTCATTGATGACTGCCCAGATGGGGATAGCGTCCGTAAGATCCAAGAAGTCAAATTAGTGGCAAACAAAATCTTTCCAAGAAATAAGTGGGAAGAAATGAAAGTAGATTAGAGATAAGAGAAAGCAGAAGAGAAGCACTGTGAAGGGGCCTCAGGACTATCTTGTGGCAGCAGTCACAAGCATTCCAGCTGAGTCCAGTGGAGATGGAAGCTTAAACCAAATCAGAGCTGGGCTAAGTGGATTCCTTTCTTGGAAGAGGCTGAAGCCTTATTAAATTTGCAAAAAATTTCTGTTCTAAAGCTTTTCTGATTTCTATTACAAACTCTGTCTCTGCAAACTTTCTTCAAGCTCTCTCATTCCATTATTTCCAGGGTCTCTATGCTTAAAGAGAACATCAATTTCACAGGCAAAAACCATAGCTACCCTTTCCTCTCTCTATAGGTTACCTGAGTCCTGAGAAAGCTCAGGAAAGACACTTTCTGCAGAAAAAAAGACTTGCTTTTAGACTCTCAGGTCAAATGAATTCTCACAGAGATGGACATGTTCAGGCCATCCTTCTGCTAGTAAATGCTTAGCAAAGGTCAAAAGATCTGGTCCATTAGCTATATATAGCTAAAAGAACAGGTCCAGGGTAGGACTTTCAAAATCTTCTAGTCATTAAAAAAAATCCATTCATTCAAGCATGTAATTAATGTGACTTGCTGTGTTTGGGGTATTTGTGTCTGTGTTAGGTGGCACCAGGAGACCCAAAATGTATGTAAGTCAGGGTACCCTGAGGAAATTCTACCTACCTTGGGGAAACAAAAGACACCTATGAGAACTACTGGGGAGTTGTTACATAACATAGCTGTTCGATAGTGAACCACCCTCTAATCCCAAACTGCCAACACAAGCACTAAAGGGGCAAGCTAGTGGGAGAATTTCAGAATGAGAGTTCCTACAACAAAAAAATAATCCTTAATAGTCTCAAGTGCTTGCAACTGGCAAAGTACTCTTAAATACACTGTCTTCTTTACTTCTGAAAACAATTCTAAGGGATAGGTATTATCCTCATTTTAAAAATAAAATAATATTCGGAAAGACTAAGTGGCTTAATTCAAGTCATAAAAGGAGTTAATGGTGAGACCAACCTGATCCCACTGACTCTAAATCCGAACCCTCTTTCTACTACACCATACTGCTAGAAGTGTACGTTTGCTTCTCAGTTGAGGATAATTAACATTAATAGGAAGTTTGAGACAAGACCATGATTTAACTTCAGGCCTCTTGACAGACATAGAGATGCTGCTCCCATAATATCTTTCATTTGACAGCTATGAGTCCATGCTTGGGCTGATCTTTAGTACTAAAAAAAGTAGATGCTAAAATGATCATCAAGGGAGGCTTCTGCAAGAGGTGAGGCAACCTCACAAGAAAAATGGGATGACGACAACAGAAATGGGCATAAATGGTATAAATGGTATAGAAGGTCATCAAAGTGCTGGTAAAGGCCAGGACTGCCAGCCCAGGCCACATTATCCCATAAACCCATACTTAGATGTCTGCCTGGGTTTGTTCAGGCTTACCTTGGTAGCTAAGGGTAGTAGATTCCTTCTTCAAGAGTTCATGAAATAGCAATGACAAAAGCTTCACATAAAAAACAGAAAGGATCCAAATCTCTGATTTCTCTCCCACATTTTCCTCTGGATTAGCATTTATTAGATTTGAAGGGATTTCTACATACCAAGTCTTACTAGAGAGCCTCATCTATGTAATTGGTCCAGTCCAGAGGAAAAGAACAGAGCCTTGGATTCTAGCCTAGATTTAATGACTTGTTCTTATGTCTGTCTCTTCCACTAAATTGTATGGACAATACTGGGCCTTATTCAGAGTAATAGAGGCATTTAATCAACATGTTGTGAATTAACCACATAAACTAAACCTGGCTTTGCCTCCGCATAACTTCAGACAGGCTCTTGCGTGTCTCCAAGCCTTAGCTCCTTTATTTTATTTTCCAGTTGCCAAAGGGCATATGCACTTGCCAGAGAGAGACAGAGAGTGAGAAAGCACTCCCCCCCACTGGAGTGTGGTCATGCCACAATCTCTTCTCCATTTCTCCATCTCGTCAAGATTTGGGTCATGTATGCACATTCACCCATGTGTTTTTCCAGGTATTGGAGCCAAGATTCCAACTATGGTCAGCCATGTGGGATTTGGCTCCCTTAATCACTAGGCAACACAGATGACCCTCCTTCATTTTTCAAATAGAAATGAAAAACGTCTGTCCCACTGACCTCATATGGTTGTCAGAGAGCCAAGTAGATCATATATAGATAAGTAGTACTAAACATAAAGGATTACTCTGATATTTTATGAAACACCTATCTGCAGGTGACCTTGGGATGGACACAACATATACTTGGGAAACAACTGTTCTGACAAAGTGTTCATATAGTAGAACAAGTATTTTATTTTTTTTAGTATTTTATTTATTTAATTAATTTATTTATTATTACTTTTCACAGGAGTTTTTGCCAAAGAAAGACAGAGAGAGAGAAAAGGAGAATGAGAAAGCAAGCCACCAGGTCTGGGACACAAACCACAGTTGGCCGTGTGGGAATTCAAGCGCCTTAACCACTACGCCACCTGGTAGCCCCCCTCAACAAGTATTTTCTACTTGGCTGATTTGACTGGCTGACAAGTACTAGCCAAATTAGAAAAAGAATGTTTTCCTCAGACTATAAGCGGCTACTTTGTATTCTTTGGGAACAGCTAGACCTTAGATCTACCCTGAGTAACCCTGATGCAGGGCCTGATCCTTCCACTATAGTTTTCTGCAGAGAAAGGCAGCCTACTACCACCTGGGCCAGATGAACACTGCCTTTGGAAGGCCATAAATAGAGAGAAAGGGAGTTCTGCCCTGGTGGGAAGGCTAGGACAGCAGGGAACCCTGGGCTACTCTGAGCAGAGAATACTTTCTAAGAGGGCAAAAATACACATTGCTCTTTAACAAGGGGTTCCAAATACAGACCTAGTTCACCCATTTGCTTTCTTAACACTTATTGCTAGGACTTTATTGACCTCCCCACCTCCATATTCCCCCTATAATGATTATTTCCTAAGTTGCAGACATTTTGCATAGTACTAAGCTGGTTATAAAGACAACCACACAGATCTCACACAGACCTCACCGTCTACCGGTGGTAGGGGTGGGATGGGTCATCTATACAATGGGTAAGTACACCTACCACAATGTGAGAAGTGCTCTACTGACTGGATGAGCAGAGTTATAGGAATACAAGGGAAAAAAATGACACTGGAGCTGGGCCTTAAGGGATCATGAGAGCTCTGCCAGGCCCAGGGGTGTGGTGGGGATGGCATTCAGGCAGAGGAGATAGCTTTATAGAGACCTAGGAGTGAGGTTCAGAGTAACAGTGGGCAGTGAGAGGGAGCACAGTGGGTAGTGGATGTGTGGGGACAGGGAGAGAGATGGAGCAGGGAGAGGTCATGGGCTACAAAGGGGGAAGACAAATGGAGGGTCAAGGGTCTTGTCTGACATGCAAGGAATGTGGCTGCATTCTAGGGGCAGTGGGTGGGAGGCATGAAGAAAGATGATGTGGTCACTGTGCGGTAGGGACAGGTGAGTGGTGTTCTCAGAGGCAGTTTGCACCAGTTTGCAAGAGTGACTTTTGACATTATTTCAAGTTTTGTGAGCTAGTTGATTTTATATCGGTAGTTTAAAATCAAGTCACTGTGGGCATGTTTATACAGAAACTGGCAAACATCACAAATCAGGTTTTTTCCAGAGCTGGATGTTAAATACCAGTACACTGTGGGCACCTGTGTGCATGTGTACACACACACACACACACACGTGTGTGTGTAGAGTTGCTAATAAATTACAAAGAAGAGGCCCAGCAAAAGCCAGAAAAGGGTGTATCAGGCAGAAGTACATGAGATCTTGGCACACTCACCAGCCTCAGATTCTTCATTGCTTGGGGAAACATGCCTTGATGTAACTGCAGCTTGCCAACCTTCATTACTTGCACACCTCTGACGGGATGGCTTCCTGGGAAGAAAATCCTGCAAGAAACCAAATGGCAAACAGTGTCAGTGGCCCTCACCTTTGCAGTCAGCATTTTATCAGGAGACTGAAAGTGGGAGCAAACACTGGCTGTGAATGTTAATGAGTGACTGTTAGGAAATTAGCTTTGCAAGCCAGGAGAATGCAATACTGAGGGGAATTAACACATTACCGTCTCCAGTTCCCCAGAAAGCTTAGCATTAGGGAAGAAAAAAGATAAAAAGAAAGGACTGGAATATCTCTTTAATAAAAACTAAAGAAGATAAACGAAAGTTTAAACCTGTGCATTTATATTCGGGAGGAGGGTGACAGAGACCAGGGACTAATATTATCTTCCATCCTCTTTCATGAATCTCCAGCACTAGCACAGTCCTAGAACAGGAGATAGTCTCTCAATATATATTTTTTGAGTAAATGAATGAAAGTTTTCATGATTGCCCAATTAGATACTACCATGCCCCCACCCCTCTTTACTTCAAAGCCCTTTGATTAAATCTCAGTTACAGAGTTCATCATGGTCCACCTTTCTCATAGGCACTTGTGTATTTATTTCATCATCTCTATGGACTACAATGCTTTTATTAAGGGTATCTCACCAGTGTCCTCCATGACATCTTGCACGCAGGAAGAACTCAAAAGATACTCAATCTCTTCACGTTATATCAGATAGAGCAGGGTGCCATAGTAAACTATGATTCAGATCCCATGAGGAGCTGTATTACTTCATTTCAGCTCCATCAGAATGTTCTAGACTAGATTCAACAGAACATGTGCTGTTTTCCCTTTTACCTGACAAGCCCTCCTCTTAGAGGAGGACACTTAGCTCCTGCTGCGTATGCCTGATCATACGTGAAGTTGGGGAAGTATCACACTGGATATATGTGAGTTTTTCCCATAAGGCCCAACCGATCCCATTAAACACAAGGAAACATTCAAATAAGACTTAAAACAGTATTACAGGATGGGGCATATTTAGTACCCAGTCGGGTGTACCTCAGTAAATGCTTAGACATTCCAATCAAATTTGTTACGTTGGACTGAGAAAACAATACAGGAGTTTTGAAGAGAGATAGGTGACTGATGGTTGGTTGGTCTAGAAAAGGCTTTCTGAGGGAGGAAATAGGACTTAAACCAGCTCCCAAAAATTCATAAAGGCTTGGCTGAGGTAGGTTGTGGGGGGAAGAAAGTGCATCCAAACTGGTAGACAGACAAGTAACTCCAAACACTGCTTCTCCGGAGATGATAAGAACCTGCCTGAGAATATTGACAAGATAATCCTAGAAGCCATCACCTATATCTGGTTTGTCCTTTTCATTTATGAACCCGGGGAAGCCACATTGAAGCTCTACTATGTAACAAAGATGAGGTAGATTTACCCGGAAAGACAAGTATGTTCTCTGACCAGTGTGAATTTCTCTATAAACCACTCCCTTTCTCTGAGCTTCAATTCTTCTGCTCATGAAATCTGATATAGAAATTTCTTTCATTCACGTTCTTAGAAAAGTGGAAAGCAGTACCTGGGAGGAAAGTATTTAAATCCACAGAAGGCTGGCCAGGTCTCTTTTAAAGAACTCGAAAGGGAGGAGGAAGGGGGAAAAACAAAGGAGACACCTGGGTCCTGGATTTTTCTTCATCTCTTGAGTATGCCAAGAGGTCAATCACTTCACCTTTCACTCCTTACAAAATGAACATCATTATCTACTTGTGTGGAAAAAATGTTAAGATCCCCAGACAAAAGGTTTAAGTGTAGGACGCCATTATCAGAAGGTAATTGCCCTGGACACTTTCCTTGAAAAGCGCACCTGGATTTGAGATTTTATTTTATTACTATGAATGTGGCATTAATAAATTTAAAGGCCAAAAAGTAATTTTATACTAATAATCACTACACTAAGTGGATGTCTGTCATGTCATTTAGCAGGAGGAAAGAAAATCTTCAGTTCTACAATGGCAGAGAAAATGGTGCATAATTATGCCATGATGAGTACCTGCCCCTGTCACTTGAAGATGTTAAAAATGCAGTAGAGTTTAAGAAGGAGAGGGTGAGGAGGAAGTGTCCACAAGGGAAACTTCCATCGAAATATTTACAGAGACGTCTCAAGGCTCTGGCAGAAGTGCTAGCTGTGGGCCTGGTCTGTTTCTGGGGGCTCCCAGCTGACATTTGGAGTAAGAATTCAGATTGCTTGCTGGAATAGTATGCCAAGGACAGCTGGTGAAACTCAGTCCTGTTGGGAGCAGTGCTCCGCCAAGAGTGCAGGCTTTCCTCCACCTTATCATGCCCATGCGTGACAGTGATGAGAGAGGACCTGCAATCACAGGTCCTCTGTCCACAGCCTTCATCACAGGGCTGTGATTCCAACTCAAGGCCCGGCTGCAAGCCTGATGAGAGATGGGATCAGGCACGCCTGAGGGCTGAAGGGACTAAAACAGAAATTTAAGTGACAAATTGAAGGAAAGGGACACCTACAAGATGCCAAGTTCTGGGCTCAGTGCCATAAGAGATTCAGAGAAGTCCATGGTGAGTCCTTGACCTTGGTTAGTATGTATTAATGGAGTTAAGTTGCAGGAATGAGTCAAATTAAGCCATGATACTAAAAGGAAAGTGAGCCCCACGAGACCCTGACATAGGTCAGGGGTGTTCCAGCTGGGACCACAGTGATCAGGGGAGTGGCAGAGCTAAAGCTGGCTTAGACCAGAGGAGCTGATGGAATCCTGGAGCAAATGTGTGGGGCATGGGAAAGGATGGGTTGCACTGGCAACAGTATAGGTGGCCAAATGCAAAGGGCCAGTGAGCACGTAGGTCTGGCCAGTGGAGGAAGGACAGAGGGGAGGTTCACTTAAAGGCAGGCTGTTCAGAGGCATAAATGCAAAGCTAGTAAGCTTGGGCTTCTCTTGCAGGGAGTGAGGCACTATCGAAGGGGGCTAAGAATATTTCATCAGAAGAGGAAACAAAGAGAATTGAAAAGGAGATCCTGGAGGCAAAGAGACTTGAGGTAGGATGTGGCCATGAGAACAGAAAAGAAGGATTTAGTGCAAATGAGGTTTTACAGCTGAGACAACAGAACCTTGGGACCCACTCAGGTACAGTGGGGTCAGAGCCAACTCTGAGATTCAGAAACGAGAATGCCTCCACAAAAAAACTACAAGCACACTATAAGAACAAAATCATTTGAGAAGGTACTCTACTTGTTCAGGTGTAAATTTCCTTCTCGTAAATACGATACTAGCAATCACGTGTTCCCAATGCTGGGCTTAGAAGGGAGACTGCTCTTGGTGTTTCTGTGATGAATAAGTATATAAGAAAGAATGAGTTTAAACAAGCAGACAAGAGAAGGAAGCGCATGTACCAGCTTTAACTCAGAGCCAGAAGCATCAAGATCTTGTTGCCACATTTTACAAGGAGATTGAGAGTCACAGAACTGGAATGTCTCAAGTTAAAAGGACACAGAGAAGAAATATTTTATGGCCAGACCTCTGTTGATCTTGCTAGGGTTTTTTCTACATGATGCAATTACCAATCACATTGCTTCATTACAGCTCTGGCATTTACAGGACAGGGAAAAGCATTTACTGTTCAGCACTACTGCTATGGTTTGAACGTGTCCCCTCCAAAACTGAGGCGTTGAAACCTACTTGCCAACACAATGGTGTTATGGCATGGGACCTTTGAGAGGTGATTATGCCAGGAGGGCTCCTCCCCTCATGAATACAATTAAGGTCTTTATAAAAGAAGCTCCACACAGCATTTGGTTCATTGCTCTTCCATCTTCTGCCATGTGAGAATAGTTCCTCCCCTCCAGAAGATGCAGCAGCAAGATATCTTGGAAGCAGAGAACAGCTCTTACCAGACAACCCAAACTTCTGGCACATATATCTTGGAACTCCCAGTCTCCACAACTGTGGAAACAAATTTGTCTTTTTTTTTTTTATAAATTACCCAGTGTATGGCATTTTGTCATAGCAGCACAAAGACAACTAAAAGGGTCTTCAAGAAGTTCATGGAAATGAAAATTATGCATAGATTTCAAACAAAAATTTCTGCACCAAAACAAACATGTGGGACCAGCGGATGGCATAATGGTTATGTTGCTGGATTCCCTTAGAGTAGATCACGGTTCGAGTCCCAGACTTGGCAGCTTAAAACTGATACTGGGCGCATGTGTGTTTGTGCCCAGGATCTTGAGAGGAAAATGGAAGAGAAGGGATTCCAGGCATAGCCATTCCTACAGTGGGGTGATTTTTTTTTTTCCTCTCCAGTGAGTCCATGCGCCCTACAGCAAAAATCTCTCTCAAAAAAAAGGACTTTAATCCTATTTTTTCACAAATTTTTTGAAGTCTCCTTGTATTAAAAATAAATAAATAAAAAATGCAAAATACCTCTGAACCTAAAAGGAGTGTTTAACATTCCTGTTTAAATTTTCTTTAAGGGTAACTGAATAGCTTTAGTTGTATGAATTCTAGTTGATAAATGGGGATTAGTAATGAATCAGAAAAGTCATTTTGTAACTCCTGAAAAAATAAATGATCTAAGATAAAAGTATTACTTGGTAAAAGTGTGAGATGAAAGACTGATGGAGAATTTTATAGCAGCTGGATTAGGTTGTTTTCATCTGAATCCGTTGATCAACCTCAGAATCACTAACATGGTACAACCAGACATTAAAAGCTAACTGAGGTGATGCATTCGAAATTATGCCACACTACCGCTTTTCGCCAAGATGGCACTGAAAGTGAAGAGGGAGTTCCTGCCCCTCCCAAAGCTGAAGCTAAAGCAAAGGCTTTGAAGGCCGAGAAGGCAGGGCTGAAAGGCGTCCACAGCCACAAAAAAAAGAAGATCCCATACATCACCCACTTTCCGGAGGCCCAAGATTCTTTGGCTGTGGAGGCAGCCCAAACATCCTTGGAACAGCGCCCCCAGGAGAAACAAGCTTGACCACCATGCCATCACCAAGTTTCCCCTGACATGAAGTCTGCCATGAAGAAGACAGAAGACAACAACACACTTGTGTTCATTGTGGATGTCAAGGCCAACAAGCAACAGATCACACAGGCTGTGAAGAAGCTCTATGATATTGATGTGGCCAAGGTCAGCACCCTAATCAGGCCTGATGGAGAGAAGAAGGCGTATGTGCGACTGGCTCCTGATTAGGATGCTCTGGATGTTGCCAACAAAATTGGGGTCATCTAAACCGAGTCCAGCTGGCTAATTCTAAATACACACTTTTTCACCATTAAAAAAAGAAAGAAATTATTTTACACTACCTATACAGTGTCCTTGTCAAACAAACAAATAAAACCCATGCATTGAAACTTAATGAAGCCAATAAAGTTTAATTCCATTTGACAGGAAAATAAGCTATAGAAGCAGTAGTTGAAACCAAGATGTGCAAAATTTATAGAACCTTGACCCAAGTAAATAGCATGAAAAGAAAAAGATGGCGGAAGGAGAAGATGACTCAAGATTAAAATAGATTTATGAGCTATGAAAAATGTATTGTGCGGGAACCAGCAGTTAGCGTAATGGCTATGTCGCTGGACTCCCACGTAGTCAACCGCGGTTCGAGTCCCGGACCCGGTGGCTTAGAACTCACGCCGGGCGCGTGTGTGCGCGTGCCCAAGATCCCGAGAGGAGAATGAAGTAGAAGGGATTGTGGTGTGACATCCCCCCTGGGGGGTGATTTCTCGCTTTCTGTCTCTCTGTCTCTCTCTGTCTGGCGAGCGCACGCGCCCTATAGCAAAAACCTCTAAAAAAAATGTATTGTGTGGGCCTTGTACTAGTAACACAGGAATGCAGGTGTGCAGCAGTGTTTGGGCCCAGCACTCGCAGTGGGACATGGGTTCTTATCTCACGCTCACAAAAAATTAGAGATACGGACACATAGAGAGGGTATAGCAAGGTGAGGAGTTAATTGAAGGAGAGGGAAGGAGTCCCAGAAAATGGGTTGCCAGTGAAAAACTGAGGTGAGGGGTTTTATCTGTCAGTTCTTTAGACCCAGATCTCTAAATAAAAAACCACAAACACATGTAAAGTAGGAAAAGAGAAGTTTTAATAGAAAAGTAAAGATTTCTAATAGGAAGGAAATATACTCTCCATGCCTAAAAGGGAAGGGCAACTGCACTGGGCAGGAGGTTGGGTGTTACTGTTATCCTGGGGGTTGGTAATGAATATTTAGCAGGGGAAGGTCTGTCATAGTATCTGGCTTCTTTGGTTTCCCAGGCTTTTTCCTTAGCTGGCTGGTGCCTCTCTCTCAGGTGAGGAATTTAACTATCTGATCACACATGCCCAGGGTGGTCTTTGAAGGAATTAGCATTTGTACCTGGATGCACTGCCTGGATGTTGACTTAGTGTGCATCCATTTTCTATCACAGTGACTCTTCCTTGGGAATCCTGTCCTATTAGCCTCACTCAAACAAAATAACTGTAAAAAGGCACTTCTGAGCCAATTGAGGAGATCTGAACAAGAACACAAAGCAATACAAGGTACTGTGGGTGTAAGAAAATGCCCACAATTTTCAGAGATACAGACTGAAGTACATACACATGGATTACATGGCAATAGGACAAGTTTAACTTAAATACATTCAGCAGAATTTCTGTATCCAGTAATGGTGGATTAGCTTCTTTCAGATCAACTTCCTGCTAAGAGAAATAAAAAAATAAAAAATAAAAAAATAAAAAATAAAACATCTTTTTGAAGTTATCAAAGAGCCACTGAGAAAGCAGGATCTTGAAGAATGAAGATCATGGAAAAAAATGAAAGCTCAGGAAGGTGAACCTTAATATTCATTGCCACTTTTCCCTTTGATGATTTGAAAGTAGAGACCGAGAGGCTAACCAACTAAGCAATGTCTCAGCAGTCTTATAGATAAAAAGACACAGCAACTGGAGTCCAGGTCTCAATAATGATGAAAAAGAACCCTAGTAATCATCTTTGGCTTTCATTTATAACCCCCAAAGGCTACAATCTAGGAATAGTGCAGTAAGTAGCAAAAGACCAGCCATGATGCAGAATAAATCACTTCCAATCCTGATTGGAATAAAGGTATCTACCCTGACTGCCAGAGGCAAAAGTAAACCTATCTGAAAGAGATTGCATCATTCTGAGCCTCAAATTCTCTCTTCAGTTTTTGTATGCAATGTCCTGTATTCAGTAAAATTATAACCAGGCATATGAAAAGATAAGAACTGTCTGAAAACCAAGAGAAAAGACACACATAATGAAACAGACCTAACAAGTACTAAAAAATTGAAGTTCTCATACTCAGAGTTTAAAATAACTGCAATAGATATGTCTGAAAACTTGAATAATGGAAAAGAATTTCAGAAGAAAATCAGAAATTACATTAAAAAATTACTAAGGCAGGGACCAGCAGATGAAGTAATGATTATATCATTGGACTCCCACATGGTTGACCACAGTTCAGGTCCTGGACACGGTGGCTTGAACTCATGCTGGGCACATGTGTTAGTGTGCCCAAGATCCTGAGAGGAGAATGGAGGAGAAGAGATTGCAGCATGGCCATCCTCCATTGGGTGTGTGTGTGTGTGTGTGTGTGTGGGTGTGTGTGTATGTGTGATTTCTCTTGTCTCTCTGTCTCTATCTTTCTGGTGAGCACACAAGCCCTATAGCAAAAATCATTCTTTAAAAAATTCCTAAAGGAAATTCTAGAACTGAAAAATAGAAAACTAAAATTAAGAACTTATGAATTTACTATCAGATAAAACACAGCTGAGGAAAAAATTAGTAGATTGGAAGGTAGGTAAAATAATATATCTACCATGGGGCCAGCAGATGGTGTAGTATTTGTTGCTGGACTCCTACATGGTCAATCACAGTTTGAGACTCGAATCCGGTGGCTTAAAACTCACATTGGGTGCATGTGTGTGCATGCCCAAGATCCTGGAAGGACAATGGAGGTGAAAGGGTTGCAGCATGGCCATTTCATCTGGAGCAGGATTTCTCACTTTCCCTCTCACTGTCTCTGTCTCTCTCCAGCGAGTGCGCATACCCAAAACAAAAACCTCTAAAAAAAAAGTATAATAAAAAAAGAATATATCTACCATAAGACATGAAGAGATAATGGAATTGAAAACATGCAAACTTAGCATGTTATGTTAAGGGGCATCTCAAATGAGAGAAGGTAAAGAAAAGGGCAGAAGCAGTATATGGTTTAGCCATAATGGTTTAAAAACTAATGAAAGAAAGATTCAGGAATTCTAAGAACTACGGGAAGAATAACAAGTGGAATAGTATAACTACGGGTACATCGTATAACTTTGAGGTCCTGGGTAACAGAAGACTGAGCTCAGTGTTTACCCAACATAATGGGATCTTATAGCAAATCTTCTATTTTTGCTGTTTTATCTGAAATGGAAAGTTAAGAGGTGACTGTAGAAAAAAGACATTATTATACTCAAGAGTCACAGTAAACCTGACAAGTAGAAGCCAGAAGACAGTAGAATGTTTTCAATGTACCTAAAAAATAATCATTCTCAGTCTAGTATTCTACATCCTGAAAGATAATTTTCAAGAGGATGAAGGAGCATCTGGTGGAGTAGCAGCATTTAAATGTAATCCTCTGCATAGCAATCCCACATGGGGAGGTTTCTAGCTCAAGTTCAGAGACTGTCCACAATATGCTGGGCACATGGCTGCCTATGTTCTGAGGGTGGCTGAGTCTGACAGTGGATTGTGACATCAAGATCCTATTGGGGTGTAACTGTAACTGACCTTGCAATTTGAGTTCTGGACCAGTGGCTTGAAAAATACAGCAGATGTATATACATGCATGTCAAAAATCCTGTCAGGATGGAGAAGGAATTGTGGGAGAACCATGCCCATTGGGGGGGGGGTGCTTCCTCTCCGCCTCTCTTTCTCTCTGATCACATATTATATAAAATAAAAAGTAGAATGGGGATTAAATAAAAACATCCTTAGACAAACATGTCACTAGCAGATTCTCACAAAAGGAATTTCTAATATTCTGAGTAGAAAAAAAAGTGCTTTCAGATGGTTGGTCTAAGTAAAACAATAATTGCTTGTGGGTCAAAATATGATAAAGATTAAAATACACATGGGGCCAGCAGGTGGCATGTGCTGGACTCCCACATGGCTAACCATACTTCAAGTCCCAGACTTGGAGGCTTGAAAAATCACACTAGGGGGAAGAGTAGATGGCATAGTGGTTACATCATTGTATTCCCACACAGCTGACTTCTGTTCAAGTCCTGGACCCAGCAGCTTGAAACTCATGCCAGGCACATGTGCATGTGTGCCTAAAATCTTGAGAGGAGACTGAAAGAGAAGGGAATGCAGCATGGTCATCCCCCCATCCAGGGAGGTGATTTTTCGCTTTCTGTGTCTCTGTCTCTCCAGCAAGTGCATGCCCCCTATGGCAAAAATCTCTCTTTCAGTTAAAGAGGAAAGAAAAGGAAAGGAAAGGAAAGGAAAGGAAAGGCAAGGAAAGGAAAGGAAAGGAAAGGAAAGGAAAAGTAAATCACACTGGGCATGTATATATGCATGGCCAAAATCTCAAGAGGAGAATGGAAGGGAAAGGATTATGGTGTGGCCATCCCTACTG
>NW_006160045.1:5571775-5636589 GCF_000334495.1 Tupaia belangeri chinensis
GAAGGGATTGCGGCGTGACCATCCCCCCTGGGGGGTGATTTCTCACTTTCTGTCTCTCTGTCTCTCTCTGTCTTTCTGGCGAGTGCACGCGCGCTATAGCAAAAACCTCTCCAAAAAAAAAAAAAAAAAGAAAAAGAAAATGAAAAGACACAACCATAGTATATATGTCGGAGGGAAATATATAAAATTTAAAAGTGTTCTAAGGTCCTACAATAGTCATGAAGATCATAAAACAGGTACATGAAAGAAAGTTATACTTTATAATTCTTTAGACAGTTCACCCATGACTTACATACCCTTCACAGTATGTGATATATTTAATAATAAAGCCTTAAAAGCCAATTTAAGGACCTGCAGGTGCTATAGAGGTTAGGGTATTGTACTCCCACATGGTTGACCACAGTTTGAGTCTAGAACCTGGTGGTTTAAAACTCACACTGGGTGCATGTGCATGCATGCCCAAAATCTCAGGAGGAGAAAGGAGAAGGGATTGAAGCATGGGCATCCCCTTTGTCACTTTCCCTCTCATTGTTTCTCTCTGTCTCTGTCCAATGAATGCACGTGCCCTATAGCAAAGCATAATAAATAAATAAATAAATAAATAAATAAATAAATAAATAAATAAATAAATAAATTACTGGGGACCAGCAGGTGGCATGGTGGTTAGGGTGCTGGGCACTCCCACATGGTCAACCATGGACCTGGTGGCTTGCGTTCTCACTTTCCCTCTCTCTCTCTTTCTCTCTGTGTCCCTTTCTAGTCAAATTAGAATAAATGAATGAATAAATAAAATTAAATAATTATTAAAACATTTACTATTCTGTTTAATTTCTGGGTACAAAGCCAGTGTGTAAAGAACTGTTATGTTAATAGATAATCTAGAGATTTAATGATCTCAGAGATTGGGTGTTAAAGAGAAACACTGATCTGTTTTTTTGTTAAATGGAGAATTTTTCTTTTCTTTTTTTGTTTCTTTTTAAATTTTATTTATTATTATCATAATCTTGTTTATATTATATTGAGTCATATATATCTTTACAGTGTATTATATTTCTTTTTCTAGAGCTATAGGACATGTGCACTCCTCGGAAAGACAGAAAGCTAGAGAGACAGAAAGTGAGTGGGGATGGCCACACTACAATCTCTTTCATTCTCCTCTCAGGATCGTGAGCAGCCACGCATGCACACATGCCCTAAATGAGTTTTAAGCCCCTAGGTCTGGGACTTGAACATCTGACTACGTGGGGGTCCAGCGATGTAATCATTGTGCCATCTGCTGGTCCTAAGAAACACTGATTTAAAAAACTGTACACCTTTCTCTCATTTGGAAAGAAAAGATGAGAGCCAGCAGATGGTGTCATGTTTATGTCACTGGACTTCCACATGGTTGACCGTGGTTTGAGTTCTGAACTCAAACTTAAAACTCACACCAGGTTCATGTGTGTGCATGCCCAGAATCTCGAGAGAATGGATGAGAAGGGATTGTAGCGTGGCCATCCTCCTTGGGGAGTGATATCTTGCTTTCTGTCTCTCTGTCTCTCTCTGTTTCTCCAATGAGTGCATGTGCCCTATAGCAAAAAATCTCTCTTGAAAAAAAAAGTGAAAAATGAACAAAAAGCTATATGATTTAGTTTTTAAATACAATACAAAATATTGGTATCAACAAGCTTACCAAATTATATGTGTTTATGTCTATAATGGTATTTAACAACACTAAACATGCGTTGTTGACATATAGTTCAGTGTGACTGGTTCTTTCATTGAAATCAATCACTACAGATGGCAAATACTCAAGAGCCTATAGACCTTGAAATATTAGAATGAGCTACTAGAACACAGGTGTTAGGAGGTACTGCATTGTGTTGGAAAGCAGAAATATTCTCTTATTTGGTGACTTTCAAAAAAGAACATAGTCTGTCAGGGCAGGATAGCTGGCACTACTTAGACATAGAATCATGAAAACATGAGTCCATGGCAGGGGTTGGTAAATGATGGCTCACAGGCCAAATTCTACTCACAGCATGCTTTTCTCCCCCCCTACCCCACCCCCCCCCCGAGGTTTTTGCTATAGGATGTGTGCGCTAAAAAAATACTTTGACTAAGATATAGCCATAACCCTTCGTTTTCATGTTCTCTATAGTGCTTTCACACTGCAATAGCAGAACTGAGTAGGTGACTGTATGGCTTACAAAGCTTTCAATATTTACTATTGGGTTCTTTACAGAAAAAGGTAATGACACATGATCTACAGTAAACAAGTTTTCAGAAAAAGAGGCTAGCAATAGGATCTTTTACAAAAAAAAAAATAGAACGGACAGTTAAGACTATGTCTTGGAAGTGTGGCTGTCCAATAGTCTTTGTCACTAATAAAAATAATCAAAATTATAATAATAGCAGTTAATAAAGTTTTAGCCCTTGGTACATTTCAAGAATTGTTCTAAGGATTTGTTTTGGCTTAATTTATTCTCAAAACAGTCTTAAAATTTTGTTGGCTTTTTTTGAAGTTGATTTATTCTATGAATTAGAGAGGCAGAGACAGACTGAGAAGCAGCATCCCTGGCAGGGTCCTGACAATGCAATCCATCCCTGGCCTGCAGCTAGACCTAGCTCATGGGCATATGAATGCCTCATAGATTCGGGGAGATCTCCAGACTTGATCTGGAACCTCCCCATGTGAGACTGTATTGCAGAACAACTTGCTTTATCACTGCACCACCATCCAGCCCATCAAAAAACCTTATGCAGCTAGCTCTGGTATTGATAATGTGAAAGGACAGGACAGTTCAATGGAGTAAGGATTGTATTTTCAACCATATTCAACAATGTCTATTATTTCTCTCTTTTTTAAACTTTATTTTTACTTATTTCTTCCATGAGAGAGGAAGACAGATAAAGAATTAGAGAGAGAAGAAGGAGAGACACACAGAGAAAAGCATTCCCAACAGAGTCCTCACACCATAATCTTGCTTCCTAGTCTCGAGGTGGCCCAGATCATGGGCACATACACTCATGCCCAGTAGGCAGAGGAGACCTTGCGATGCAAAACCAGGACTTGCCAAACACGGCTCAGTATCATGGTCCACCATGCCTCCACAGCAGGTCTTTTTATTTTTTAATAATTATTTTTTATTTAATATTTATTTATTTATTTATTTATTTATTCTTTTTAATTTGCAAAGAGACAGAAAAAGGGAAAGTGAAAAAAGCTGTCAGGTCCAGGACCTGAACTGTTGTAAGCCACGTGGGAGTCCAGTGTCTTTAACCATCATGCCACCTGCCAGTCCCTGACCTATTTTTTAAATTTTAGCCATCTTAATAGGTGTAAAGTGGTAACTCACTGTGGTTTTAAATTAAAATTCACTGGTGGCTAATGATGTTCAGCACCTTTTCATATGTTTATTAGCCATTTGTATATTCTTTTGAAAAATGTCTAGTCTAGTCATGGAAAAAAAATAAACCTTAACCTGAGCACCTTTTACCTAGGTCCATTTGTGAAGCCACAAACTCAAAATAGATTATTACTATTATTGCTATAATGTGAATGGGCTCACCAGAGAGAGACCAAGAGTGAGAAAGAGAGGGGAAGTGAAAAGTCACCCCCTCCCGGGGTGGAGGATGGCTACACTGCAATCCCTTCTCCATTCTCCTCTCAGGAGTTTGGGCATGCAAGCACATGCTCCTAGCGTGTTTTTCAAGCCACTGGGTCCAGGACTGAAACCGCAGAACCAGCCATGTGGAATCTAACACCTTAACCAACTTGACACTGGCTGGTTCTCAGAATAGATTAATAAAAATGTAAACTTATAAAAATTTTAGAAAGCATTGGAGAGGAACCAGCAGACAGCATAATGGTTATGTCGGTGTACTCCTAGGTAGTTGACTACTGTCCGGGTCCTGAACCTGGTAGTTTAAAACTCATGCCGCATGTGTGTGCATGCGTGCCCAAAATCCTGAGAGGAGAGTAGAGGAGAAGGGATTGTGGTGTGGCCATTCCCTCTAAGGTGATTTCACACTTTCACACTTTTTTCCAGTGACGAAGACAAAAAAAAAAAAAAAGGAAGAAAAATGAGAAAGAAACTTGAACATACAATTCTACAAAGAAAACGTATGAATGCCATATAAGTACATAAAAAGATCAACATCTACTAGATATAAGGAAAATGTTTTAAAATAGTACCACTACCTATCCACTCTAATGGCTAAATTCCAAGGGATGACAACACAATTCTGTGCTGGGGAGGACATGGAATAACTGGAACTTTAACACAGTGTTAACAGGAATGTAAAAATGTTACAAGCACTTTGGAAAACATTCTGACAATTCCTTAACAAGTTAAACAATAGACAAATGACCCAACTGAAATGATCAAAATGTTTGAATAGATACATGCTCCAAGATGACATATAAATGTCAACAACCACATGAAAAAATGTTCAACATCATTAGGTACCAGGGAAATGCAAATCAAAACTACAGTCAGATAATACTTTATACCTACTGGAATTATTGTAATAAAAAAAAAATAAGAACAGATGTTGGTGAGGATTTGGAGAAATCAGAGTCCTCATACACTGCTGGTAGGAATATAAAACAGAGAAGACACTTTGGAAAACAGTCATCAGTTCCTCAAAAGGTTAAAGTCAGGGACCAGCAGATGGCATAACGGTTATATTGCTGGACTCCCATGTAGTCAACCATGGTTCAAATCCTGGGTCTGGTGGCTTAAAACTCATGCTGGGCACATGTGAGTGCGTGCCCAAGATCTTGAGAGGAGAACGGAAGAGGAGAAGGGATTGTGGCATGGCCAACCTCACCTGGAGGGTGATTTCTTGCTTTCTGTCTTTCCAGCAAGCACACACACCCTATAGCAAAAATCTCTCTTAAAAAAAAAAAAAAAAAAGCTAAAGACATATGACCCAGCAATTGTACTCCTAGGTATATTTCCATGAAAACACAAGTATATGCATAAATTTGTATACAATGTTCATAGTAGCACTATTCATAATAGCTAAAAGTGGAAAAAATCATATGCTCATCAATTCTAAATTAAAAAGCAAAGTATGATATAATCATATAATACCTATTCAGCCATGAATAGGAATGAAGTGCTTATATATGCTACCACATGAACGAACCTTGAAAAAACTATGGAAAGTGAAAGAAGTCAGACTCAAAAGGCCACACATTGTATGACTGTGTTTATATATGAAATATATATACTATATGACATGTCCAGAACAGACAAATCCATAGAGACAGAAACTAGATGAGTGGTTTCCATGGGATGTGGGCATGGGCATTTGGGAATAATTACTTATAGATAGCAGGTTTCTTCATAGGTGATGAAATGTTCTGAAAAGGCATTGGTGATGATTGCACAAGTTTGTGAATATCCTAAATACCACAGACTTAAACTTTAAAGAGGGAATCTCATGGTATGTGAGTTACAGTTTAATTTTTACAAAGGTTAAACATTATGGTCCTGAATTTCACTATTAAGAATCTAGCTAGATATGAGGAATTAAAAAATACGTTCATGGGTTGACAGGTGGCATGGTGATTAAGGCACTGGACTCTCACACGGCCAACTGTGGTTCAAGTCCTGGACCTGGTGGCCTGAAAATCACAACAAATAAAAAGATAAATAAATGTAAAAATATATATATATATGTATATATGTTCATACATGCTACAATATGAGTGAGTTCCAGAACCACCATGCTAAGCAAAAGAAAACAACCAAATATGAATACATATTGTATAATTTCACTTATATATAATTTTGAGAAATAAAACTATATAATAGATATTGGGTTGTCAGAAAAGTCATAATGTATTTTTTGTTTTTCTATGCAAAAATGTGTCATGACTTTTTCGACGACCCAATAGTAAGTAGATATCTGGTTTCCTGGAGGTGGATGTGGGAGTAGGACTTGATGCAAACAAGCATAAGGAAACCTTTGGAGGTGCTAGTAAGATTCTAAAAATGGGTAGTGCACCAAGAGGTCCTGGGGGTCTGTCTCTTGCTTCAACAGTGTTTGGACGGAACAGATCCGGGGGACTCTTCTTCCCAGCTTCCGAACACCTTCTAGTCTCTTCTCTAGTCTTCATCTCTGAGACCATCTTCTAGGCCATATCCTGCCTCTGGGACCAGCTGACACCATTCTGTGGTTAGCTCCTTGTTATGGACCAACCATGAACTTCCAGATTCATCAGAACTATTCTACCGAGGTGGAGGCCACTGTGAACCATATGGTCAATCTACAACTGCGGGCCTCTTACACCTACTTCTCACTGGGCTTCTATTTCCACCGTGATGATATGGCTCTGGAGGGCGTGGGCTGTTTCTTCTGCCAGTTGGCCAGGGGACGCAAGGGTGCGGAGCATCTCTTAAAGATGCAAAACCAGCACGGTGGCTGTGCTCTTTTTCAAGAAGTGCAGAAGCCATCTCAGGATGAGTGAGATAAAACCCTGGACGTCCTGGAAGGCGCCCTGGCCCTGGAGAAGACTCTGAACCAGACCTTTTTGGATCTTTATGCTCTGAGTTTTACCCACATGGACCCCCATCTCTGTGACTTCCAGGAGACCCACTTCCTAGATGAGGAGGTGAAAGTCATTAAGAAGATGGGTGACCACTTGACTAACCACCGTAGGCTGGGGGACCCCCAGGCTGGGTGGGTTGAGTATCTCTTTGGAAGTCTCACCCCGAAACTCAAGTAGGGGCCTCCAAAACCCAGCAGCCTGGAGTCCCTCCCTGCATCTCCTGGTAACAGCTTCCAAGCCTCTCCCTCCAGCCACTTGGCAGATTTCTAACCACCCTGGAGCTTTGTTATGCCTTGGACCAAATGGAAAAAAAGCTTTTTGCAGGGAAAAAAAAAAAGATTCTAAAAATATACTGTGGTGTTTCTGAACAACTATAGAAAATGTCTAAAACTCAAAGAACTATACACTTAAAATGATTGAATTTTATGGTATATAAATTATACTTTAATACAGCTGTTAAAAAATTAAATAACCTTATGAGATAGGTAAGGTTACTTTTTTTAAGAGGGTTTCACCATAGTGTGTGTGTGCTCTCCATAGAAAGAGAGAGATGGAGACAGTGAGAAGGAAAGTGAGAAATCACCCCCCAGGGGGATGGCCATGCCACATGAGAAGGGGATGGCCCTTCTCCTCCTGGGATTTTGGGCATGCATGCACACATTCTGGCGTGATTTTCAACCACTGGATCCAGGACTCGAACTATGGCTGGCCATGTCAGAGTCCAGTGATGGAACCAGTATGTTATCTGCTGGCCCCAGGACTCAAATTGTGGTTGGCCATGTGGGAGTCTAGTGATGTAAATGCTAGACCATCTGCTGGCCCCTGAGATAGGTATTATTATTGTGATATCTTTGGGTGTCAACTTGATTGGACTCAAGAATACCTAGAAAAAACATTACTCTGGGTATGTCCGTGGTGGTATTTCCAGAAGGAATTAAGAGAGGAGTCCAAGAAGGCTAGATATGGAAAATCTACCCTCAATAATGCGTGGGCATGATCCAATCAACAAAGAGCCCAGAGAAAATAAATACAGAAAGGTCACCCCTGTAACACAGTGCTTAAGCACTGTGCCTTGAGAACCAGATTCTATATAGCCTACGATGGTTCAAATTCTGGCCCTGTCAGCTTGAAAAAAATGGTGGTTGCATACGCGTACGTTCTCAAGATCCTGACAGGATGGAGAAATGGAGGAAAAAGGATTGTGGCATGACCATGCCCCATGGAGTGGGGGTGGTTGTCTCTCTCTGGGGAGCACATATGCAATACAAATAAAAAGAGCCAGTATACAGAAGACCAATGGGTCCCTTGACTTCGGATATCAGAACTTTGTCTGGTTTCAGACTCCACTTCAAGATTCACAGCAGCAGCCTCTTGAGTTTTTAGGTTTTCAGCCTCTGACTGTGAGTTACATCATAGGCTTCCCAGTATCCAGGCCTTAGGACTTGGACCAGGTCACTTTACCAGAATCTCAGAATCTCCAGCTTACAGACACCCTGCTGTGGGACTTCTCAACTGCCATAATCATGAGGGCTGAAGTGCTTTCTAATGGTTCCCCCCAATTCTGAAGTGTCTATTAAAAAAACAAAACAAAACCCAAAGAACCATTCAATACCTCATATGTAGAGCTCTCTGGGAATGGAACCTCCTTCTACGCTATCTAAAGGCCAGTTAGGCACAGTAGGCTAGTTCTCTATCTTTCCTTCCAAACCCAAATATATATATCACTCCTTCTAGATTACAGAAATGTGTATGTACTTTGTATGTCTAATTATATAATCAAACCCCTACTCAGAGGTTAAATTACTTTAGTTTGTTTGATCTTTTTCCTAGAAAAGCCTCTGCAGCCATGACTAATCTTTTTTCATGCTTATCAACTTGCAGGATTTTGAGTTTTTGGTAACGCAGACATTATAGAAAGTCATAAATACTGCTGAAGCAGCAATTTTTTAGAGGAAAGAAGAAAGAGATGACCAGAGAGTGAAAGCTCATGAAAGAAGGGTTCTTCTTCGGGAACCTGCTTATTTTGCCACTGTCAAAGGAGAAGTGAGTCAAACACTTGACAGGATAGGAGAAACAAAAGCACTTAGGTTTAATTTGATGGTACTGGGATGCCTTCTTTCCTGCAAG
This sequence comes from Tupaia belangeri chinensis, assembly GCF_000334495.1. Lineage (NCBI taxonomy): Eukaryota > Metazoa > Chordata > Mammalia > Scandentia > Tupaiidae > Tupaia > Tupaia belangeri. The sequence continues at coordinate 5,580,447 of NW_006160045.1, forward strand.
TATAGTCAATGCCTCTTCGCTCCTTCGGCAAACAGGGAGTACGACTGCCCAGAACATAATCAGTTGGCATCTAGGGTACTCATAGTTAAATGGCATGTTATTACTCATACACCATCTCAATTTATTACTGAAATACCTATAAATACATAAAAGCAGATTTAAATGTATCTTTTTTTTTTTTGGAGAGTTTTTTTCGCTATATGGTGCGTGCGCTCGCCAGACAGAGAGAGACAGAGAGACAGAAAGTGAGAAACCACCTCCCAAAGGGGATGGCCACGCTGCAATCCCTTCTTCTCCATTCTCCTCTCAGGATCTTGGGCACGCACGCACACGCACCCAGCGTGAGTTTTAAGACACTGGGTCCAGGACGCGAACCGCGGTCAACTACGTGGGAATCCAGCGACATAGCCATTACGCTAACTGCTGGTCCCTAAATGTATATTTTTAAATTAAAAAAAAAAATTACAACTTAAAACAAGGGTTAATACCACAGCCCAGGAAGAGACTATCTACCTTTGTAGAGTACAATGTATAATAAAATACTATGGTGGGTAAGTGCTTGCTTGAAAGTGCTAGAAAGAACTCTTTCCACTATCTGAATCGTGGATCAGAAATGCAAGTCTGGGGACCAGTAGATGGTGTAATGCTTATGTTGCTGCACTCCCACATAGTCAATGCAGTTTGAGTTCTGGACCTGGCAGCTTAAAACTCATGCTGGGCACATGTACATGTGTGCCTAAAATTCTGAGAGGAGAATGGAGGAGAAGGGATTGCAGTGTGGCCATCCCTCCTGGTGGGATGGGAGGGTGATTTCTTGTTTTCTGTCTCTCCAGCGAGCACATGTGCCCTATAACAAAAATCTTTCAAAAATATAAATAAATAAAATCAAGAAATAAAAGACTGGGCTAAGCAGGAATCTATGCAACTGTTTGTGCACTGTGTGGGGCTGGTTTCTGCAGCGGCCAAAGCCAGTCATCTTGGACCCTTGTTCTCCTCAGCCAGTCCAGATTCTTATTTCATGTACACACTGTAATTCCTAAAAAACAACAGGGTGGGGAGGGGATGAAGTGGCAAGTGAGGCACTTCAATGAATATTAATCTAAACAGGGGCCAGAAGGAATGTGATAGGAGCAGGCAGAGATAGGAAGACTCTTGGGTGAGGGAGTGGTACAGTGATAACACAGCTGGACCCACATGGGCAGAGTCCTGGGTTCATGCCCTGAGATCTCCCTGAGCATGCTAGACACATGCATGCATTCATGTGAGCTGGGCTGACTGAGGCTGGGGGCAGATAATGACATGAGGACCCTGTTGAGTGGTCAGTTTTTCTGTGTTTCTTTCTCCCTCATAGAAGAAATACATTAATAAACTTTAGAGAGAAAGAGAGAGATGATGATGAATCTTGGCAGAAGTACATTCCACGGTGTTTAGTTCCCAATATACTTTATCTGTTTTATGTACCAAAGAAGCAAGATAGGAGATGTCATTTTAGTCCAAAAGCTCTGAGTAAAAGAAAATACACTGGACTATGAGAACTGGCTATAGAATGAGCACATCGACCTAGAGTCCAGATATAGATACAATGAGGGAATTCAAGAGCAATGGGCCAAGGACAAATATGTCCACTGGGCAACGCTAATATTTTCTAAGTGAAATTGAGGAAAAGGCAAAGATATCTGCTGTCACTAGTCTTATTCAAAGTGCCAGCTAGTACAGTAAGTCAAGAAAAGGAAATAATAAGATATAGGTTAGAAAGGAAGAAATAAACAGGTCTTATGTATAGGTGACATGACTGTCCATGTATTAAATTCCAAGGAATTTATAAAATGTTACTGGATATAAATTCAACACACAAAATTAATCATGTATCTATATACTAGCAAGAAACACGTGAAAACCAAAATTAAAGACACAATATCACTTAATATGACTTAAGTATAAATCTATAGCTACTTAGGTATAAATCTAAAAAATAAATATCTAAATAAGTGTATGCATGCATCATGTTCATATATTTGCAGACTTAATATAGTAAGATGGTAAGCTCTCCTTAAATTAATCTGTAGGTTAAATAATTCTTATCAAAAGTCCAGCAAGTTTTGTAGATATAGATGAGATTATTTTAAAATTTGTATGGGAAGATAAAACAAGTCCAATGCCTTAACCACCATACCACCTGCTAGCTCCATCTATTGCAAAACAACATGGAACAGCTAACATATTTTGAAAAGGAACTAAATTAGAGGATTCACATCATCTGATTTCAAGTGTTTCTATAGCAGTATAATAACCAAGACCAGAAGTAGCAAGCTCTAGTTCTCTTGCTAATTCTGAACATGTTAGCATGATCATTTATCATATTTCCCCTTCATTCTCATGTTTCCACTGCACCATAGGAAAGATGGTGTAGAAATACTGCAGGAAGGGGTATAAAAGCATTATGGATGGCAAATAGATGTTCCGGTTACCTACTATCAGTAAGAAACCACATCAAAATGTAGTGGCATAAAATAACAACCACTTTTTTTTTTTTTTTGAGAAGTTTTTGCTATAGGGCATGTGTGTGTGCCAGGAAGACAGAAAGCAAAAAATCACCCCTCCAGGGGGATGGCCACACTGCAATCCCTTCTCCTTCATTCCCCTCTCAGGATCTTGCACAGGCTCACACACGTGCCCGGCATGAATTAAAGCCACTGGGTCCGGGACTCAAACCATGGTCAAGTACATGGGAGTCCAGTGACATAGCCATTACACCAACTGCTGGTTCCATTAACAACTACTTTTTTATGCTTATCTATTTTTTTGGTGAGAAATTCATTGAAGGTACAGCAAGGATATCTCTTCCAGCTCTGTAATTTCTGAGGCCTCAGCTGGGATGACCTGAAAGGCTAGAGATGTTTCCAACTCATTGGAAACTGGAATAAGCTGAAAGATCTAATTCCAAGATGACTTCTTCACTTTCCTGTCTGTCACCTGAGCTAGGGTGGCTGAAAACTGGCCTCAAGCAGAGACCGCCAACCAGAATGCTTAAGTGGCATCTCCATATAGCTTCTCAAAATATGGTAGCTAGATTCTGAGAGGGGGTACCCCAAGAATAAGCTTCAAGAGAGCCAAATGTTGCAAGGGACCCAGGCAATAGCTGTAAGGGACCCTAGCCTTGGAAGTCACACTAACTCTCTGCTACTTTCTAATGGTTGTCAGTAACTCATGCAGGGAAACCCAGGTTTAAGGGGAGGGAAGTTAGATGCTACTTCTTGATGGAGAAATGATAATGACACATTACAGAGATATGTGAGATGGGAGGCACCGTTATGGGCATCTTTGAAAAATATAAAGTATCACAATGGTAAAGGCCAAAAAAATGAACAATGTTTTCATTTAAAACACTTTCAAACCCTCTAATAAAGCATTTTTCCTGTATCCAGGAATTACGTTATAGACCCAGAGACCCTGTAAGATCTTTCACTCAAACTGTAAGTTTTCATTATTCACATGGAGGTTTCTACTTGCACACACAATTTTCTAATGTATTTTTTAAGAATTATCTTTTTAATTTATTTATCATCATTATTATTTTTAAATTTGCTACAGGGCATATGTGTTTACTAGAGAGGCAGAGAGAGACAGAGAGAAAGAGAGAGAGAGCAAAAGTCATCAGGTCTGAGATTCAACCTGTAGTCAGCCATGTGGGAGACCAGTGTCTTAACCACCTCACCACTGCTGGCTCCATCTAATGCGTCTTTTACATGCTCCCTTCCAGGTGTTCAAAAGGCTAACCTAGCAAGACTTTCACATTCATTTCCCTAGTCCCATTTTCTGGTGGCCGATGTCATACCATGGAGGTCCCCTTGTCCTTAGTATTTTCTCCAGAGTCTTTTTAGGATGTAGGTATACCATTATTATATTTATTTCAATTTGCTGGAAGTTTTGTCTTAAAAAAAAAAACAAAAAAACAACCAGTTATCTTGGCAATATTAGATACTACATCTGTCACCTAAAATTGATGGTTAGTTAAGAACAAAGCTTTGTAAGAGCAAGCACTGAGCTAAGATTGGGGTGGCCATGGTGCCAATGGTGGCAAGAGAACATTAAGAAGGTAAAGAAGGCTGGGGCCAGCAAGTGGCATGGTGGTTAAAGGCTCTGGACTCCCACATGGCCGACCACAGTTCAAGTCTCAGACCTGGTGGCTTGCTTTCTCACTTCCTCTCTCTCTCTTTGTCTCTCTCTGATCAAGCTGGAAGATGATACTGATAATAATAGTAAAATTAAATAAAATAAATCTTAAAAAAAAAAGGCGGCTACAAAAACTGGATAGAGGACCAATGTAACAAAGACTATTCTAACAAGTATAAATGAACTCTTTATATGCCACAAAGCAATTTTTCATGCATGATTTCACTGATTACTAATTATAACTGTGCAGTTTGTTATTTTGATTATGTACACGTAGACTCCAGTGTTCCAAAAGGCTATGTGATTTGCCCAAAGTGTCACAGCCAGTCAGTGGAGGAGCTTCAGAATTCGGCATCTGCTTCCTGAACCTATCCTCTTCTCAGCCCAGTTCACTGCCTCGATAAACCTCACCTATCTACGGTTTTGCTTTAGATTAGGTCTGTGCACTTTGTTAACTTCCCACAGTGCAACTAAAACATTGCCAATCAATTTCAATTGCCCCTAATACACTCTGAACCCACTGAGTATAAACATCCCAGCAGCCTGGCATTACCTCCCACTACCAGGAACCCACATGCAAAACCAAATTCAGCACTTAACTGGGAAAAAAAAAAAAAACACAACACAAAGTGTTGGAAGAATGTGAAGCCAATGAATCTGCCAGCATGGTTGTTTCACATAGAAAACCCAGAATCCAGCAAATAAATAGCAGACTACTGTTGCTACCAGCTGTGTTTCCATTTAAGACACCATTTGTGGAAAATATTTATTACGGTCTCCCATTTTCTCTGAGCAGAATCAAAGAAAATTGAGAAATGCCAAATTACATTGTCTTCAGAAATCCTGTCATAGAGTAACTCAGCTCTCACGAGCTAGTCTCTGAAGACATTATTGATGTTCTACCAACTTGATGGAGTAATATAATTTGCTAGCAGGAAAAAAGGCCGGCAAACAGAATTGTGTTCATTACAGCAATATCTTTACAATGCCTTTTTCGGTTTTCATTACTTTTCAAGATCACAAGTCGTCACAGGGCAGAACTGTCACCTTGCTATATGCCCTGGCTATTTTAGTACTTTACAGTGGGAAGTAGATTTTTAGCACTTGTGCAAATCACAGCTATTCTTGCTAGTAGGGCTCATTGATGTTGCTAGGAAAAGAACTCTATCTTCCTTCCTCTGAGGGTCTATGTGCCTGGCATTTATATGCAGCTCCAATGACTTACACTCCCAAGTTCCTACAGGGGCAGGTTTTTCTAGCATTAATTCATCAAGCCCCTACTGCTGGGCCAATTCACAACAACATTTTGAAATAAGTATCATTTGTCTTTATTCCCTTTCATCTCTCTCATTTCCCAGTAGCTTTTCTCTTTCACTTGGGCTGAAGGACTTGTCAATCACCTTCTTAGTGGTGCCTCATAAATGCTGCCTTTCCTAGACCACCTTTCCCCAAAAGTTCGCTCTTTACCCAGTCAAAACTTTGAAGTTTCTTTTACAGAAGTTGGATTTCATCAAGGTGTTTTAAAAAAGGTAATCTTGGGAACCAGCAGTTAGCGTAATGGCTATGTCGCTGGACTCCCACGTAGTCAACCGCGGTTCGCGTCCCGGACCGGTGGCTTAAACTCATGCCAGGCGCATGTGCGTGCGTGCCCAGGATCCCGAGAGGAGAATGGAGGAGAAGGGATTGTGGCGTGACCATCCCCCCGGGGGGTGATTTCTCGCTTTCTGTCTCTATGTCTCTCTCTGTCTCTATGTCTCTCTCTCAGGCCAATGCAAGGTGCACAGAGGAGTTAGAAACCACCTGACCAGACTCCACCATGATGGACAGGGAGAGAAGGGTGTCTAGGGCACCTGTAGGCATTTCTTCCACTTCCTCAGCTCTTGGTATTTGGAGATATTTACACTGAGAGCTTTGTAGTCTGCATTCTTCTGCTTCTACTAAGCTTTCTCCTGGCTGGAGAGGCCAGATGATATTCATGGCCCATGCCTACTAGTGTAAATGAGTGCAGGGTGCTTTGCTTACAGTTAGTAAAATGAACCGTAGTCTGTTTAAAGCTAAAAGGAACTGGAGATCGCCATCCTCAACTCTGTCCATTTAAAAATGATCACATAGCTTAGAAAAGTGTCCCAGATCCACCTGAGCCATACAGCAAGCTCTGAGCCCTCAGGCTTGGGTGGTATACAAATGGTGATTAAAAACCGTTTGCTAGAGTAAAAAGTGTTTGCTAAACTAGTAGCTAGATTCCTGACATCTGAGCTCTTCTCATTTTAACCCCTTATGATTTTAGCTCCTTACTAGTTCCCATCCTTACTTTTACTCTCTAGTGGGAAATAATTTGGGGCTACACCAGAGTCCAGAGGAGGACCTCCCACTGAATTAGGGGACAGGCCAGTTTCCTCACGTTATTTGTGACCCAGCTATCTTTCATAGCTAACACAGATTTCAGAAACCGGGCCAATTCTTTCACTCTTCTGGTTGAAGACTGGGAGTAGGGAACTGAGAGGCTGGTTCTCAGAATCGTGTCTGCAGTTTCTTAATCATGGAATAGTTCTTATTTATTTATTTTTTGCTATAGGGTTTTTGCTATAGGGGGCATGAGCTCGCCAGAAAGACAGAGAGAGACAGAGAGAGAGAAAGTGAGAAATCACCCCCCAGGGGGGATGGCCACGTCGCAATCCCTTCTCCTCCATTCTCCTCTCGGGATCTTGGGCACGCACGCACATGCACCCGGCATGAGTTTAAGCCACCGGTCCGGGACTCGAACCGTGGTCTACTACATGGGAGTCCAGCGACATAGCCATTACGCTAACTGCTGGTCCCAATTATGGAATAGTTCTTAAAGGTGAGGTCAAGAGATCTGCTTGAAATATAGCACTAGGAGCTACTGGAGTTCAGAATGTTTGCAGATAAGCCCACTTAATAAAATGTAAGTATAACAAGGTGCCCTGTGTCATTAGGTGTAGCTTATGACAAGGTGACATCTCCTAGGACTTGTGGGCCTATTAGAATATAAATAAATCCTTTAGAAATATTTTCATAAGCAGCTTCCTAATGAGGCAAATGTCATTCCTCCTCCCTTGTAAATGAAAAGCTGTTGAACAAAGTAATGAGACCTTTCCGATCAAACTGGCAGCATAGGAATAGCCCCAGAACCCTATGCATTTTAGCACAAATTTGAGATCATTACCACTCTCCAACTACGAGTTACGGCAAGAAAAACATTCCAGTTTAAAAAAAAAATAAAAGTTTCGACCAGTGAAACTAGATTACTTAATTTGATGGAAAGACTAAGTGATTGGGTAATGCAAACAGAGGATGATCCTAAATCCTGTATGTTGGTCTAGAATATTATTTGTATTAACATTGAAGTGTATAATCTGTGTCTTGGAAATTTTTTTCAGACTTAATACTGGTACCATAGTCTAAAGAAAAGACAGTTCATAAGCTCTATATTTTCCCTATTCCCACCATTTTCTAATTCCCCTCAACACTGACAGCTGACTTTTTTTAAAGGTTTTTGCCATAGGGTGTGTGATCTCGACGGAGTGAGACAGAGACAGTAAGAGTTAAAATAAGAGATCCCCTCCTCCAGGAAGATGGCCATGCCATAATCTCTTCTCCTTCATTCTCCTTCTAGGATTTTGGCCCCAGGGCAGGTGCCACCATACCCCTCTCCTCCTAGGATTTTGGGCATGCAAACAGAGCCAGCATGATTTTCAAGTCACCAGGTCTGGGACTCAAACTGTGGTCGAACACATGGGAGTCCAGTGCCTTAACCATTATGCTACCTGCTGGTCCCAGGTGACTTTTTAGCTAATCTCAAACTGTTGCTGCTACAAGGATGGTCTACAGATTGATGAACTTCCCTGCTTAGGGGTTTGGGCTTTCTGGCTGGAAGACATAGCTAGCTACTTTGATTAAAGAAAACTCTCATTTTCACTCTGCCATACACTGTGGGAGAGACACATTCATTTACCTATTTGTTCACTCATTCGTTTTTTTTTTCATTCATTCATCTTGCATTCTCATTACACATTCAACATTTACTGAGCACCTGCTATATGCCACGCATTATAAAGATAAAGCAAGAAAGAAGGCAGATTATATAGTTTCTGTCCTCATAAAGCTTATGTCACTACGGAAGGGCTAGTCAGTATTAGGTAGGCTTCGATAAGTGCCTATTGCAAGAAGATCTACTCTACCATGGAGGATCAGGAATGACTTCCTGGAAGAGGAGACATTTTAATTGGGAGCTGATAGATGAGTCAAAATTAGACCGCTGAAGAATATTCTGGGAAGAAGGAACAATAGGTGCAAAGGTTCTGAGGATTAGAATAAAGATAAGAATTCAAAAAACTGATAAAAAAAAAAAAGTCTGGAGTGTTCTGAGTATACAACAAGTATTAAATATTAGGTCATTGGGAAGGTCATGCTATCTTTTTCTATGAAAAAATGGGTCATGACTTTCCCAATGACCCAATAGATAATATTCACTTGCAGAAGCAAATGAATGGTGTGCTGACTATTTGCTAGATTGGCTCAATCAACCCTGGTGGTAAATGTGGCAACACAAATTAGAGTACCCTCTTATCAACCTGTTCATCCACTAGGTCCCCATAGACAAGGTCAGCAAAGTTCTTTAAGGACAGGATCTGAGTCTTTTCTTTTTTTTCTTTTTTTGGAGAGGTTTTTGCTATAGGGTTTGTGCGCTTGCCAGAGAGACAGAGAGACAGAAAGTGAGAAACCACCCCCACCCCCACCCTCCAGGGAGGACGGCCACACCGCAATCCCTTCTCCTCAGTTATCCTCTCGGGATCTTGGGCATGCATGCACACACACCTGGCGTGAGTTTAGGCTGCCGGGTCCGGGACTCGAACCGTGGTCGAACACATGGGAGTCCAGCGACATAGCCATTATGCTAACTGCTGGTCCCAGGATCTGAGTCTTAAGGGGGCTTGTACTTTCTATGATCTTGCTCCAAACTAGACATCCAGTCAGCATCCAATAAATGTAAATGCTTTCAGGAAATGAAGAGAAAGTCACAATTACATAATTAAAGAAAGGTTTTTTTCCTTTTTATAGAGGGCAGCTTAACTTTTAAAACAGAAATAGCAATAAAGAAGTTGTATTGGGAGAAGAGTGTAATCTGATTCTTTGTCACCATCACCTGAACTTTGGGAAAGACAGTTTGCTATGGTTTAGATAATGGTTTGTCCCCCAAAGGTTCCTACTTTTAAATTTGGTCTCAGGTGTAGTGGCATTGGAAGGTGGAGCCTAGGGGGTGGTAAATGGATCACAGAGCTTAAGAGGTAAGGCCTAGTAGGAAGCAACGGAATCATGGCGGCATCACTCTCATGAATGGATTAACGACGTCTCATGAGACCCCCGTGAGTTCTAGCTGTCATGAGAAGTGGGTTGTTACAACAAGAAGACAGCTGCCACCAGGTCTCTCTGTATGCACCCACCACCTTCTGTCAGCCATGTTGTGATGTCAGCTGCCCTGACACCAGCCCTATGCCTTTGGACTTTCCAGCCCCCAGAACCACGTATAAACTAAATCTATCTCTTTAGAAATCACTCAGTCTCAGGTATTTCTGTCATCAGTGCAACAGTGGACTAAGACATGGTTGAACATCTTGAGACTTAGCTGCAAGGGCCACATTTGGATCCAGGACTTTGGAAGGCCCTCTGTTTCATCTAATTATCAAGCCCATTAATTTCCACTATGAAATAAACGAAGTATGTGCTTAATCCATTCCATATTCATGAGCAAACTGCATCTTTAATTTGAAAAGTATCACATCTACCTGAAAATCCCAGAGAAAATAAAAGGAGGCAATACAAATGATTCCTTTTTGTAATTATGAATGTGAATTTGGTCTCTGTCATATTAAATGAAGCATGGGAGGCAGGAAGAAGGGAGGAGGCTGAGGTGAAACGAATCACCCAGGCTGTGTCTTCCGCAAGTCATGCCACGAAACTTTCATCCCTATGAGATAAGCAGTTCTTCCCTGGGATTTAAGAACTCAGTCATTTCTTCAAACTGGCCACTTTCTTCCTCATCTACAAGGGACATCTTTATACTAAACTATCTGGGGCGTTTTGCAGAGAATGAAATCAATTGAGGAAAAGAGAGGCTGTTATTTCACCTAGGAAAAGAGGTCTGGCAAGCACAGCAAGAATCTTTCCAAATCCTTCTTGGGCACCAAAGAAATACTTGCAACTCACAGTAATGCAATGGATTGGTTTAGCCTCCTAACTCCTAGAGAACCAACTGTAAAATAGCATATGGAAACGGCAGGAGGCCAAACTCAGGGCATTGTGACACCGTACCTCTGTTGGTAACCAAGCTTTATGTGCTGTCTGTGTTTTTCTTGAGTAGGGCTGCAGAGCAGGGCTCTGCCAGATGGATTATCATTTTCTGTAGTTAATGAGTTTATCTCTCTCTTAGGAAAGAACTGGAGGTGGGAGGTGGGAGGTGGGAAAGAGACAGACAAAACTTACATAGGCTCACATGAGCATCAGTGGGCAGTTGTTCTATAAAAATTCGATTTATTGAACAGAAGTTCTGGTCTTTTTTTTTTTTTTAGCTTCCAGCCATGTTGCTTCTGATACCCAGAGGTCGCATGTGTTCAGAATCCACTGTAGACGCTCCGGTTGAGTAGCCTTCTGCAGGACAGACCTCCTCCCCTTCCCTTTATCGTTGTCTTTCAACCCTTCCTTCTCTCTTATTTCTCCCTCTAGAATTGCTGCCTGGCTCCCTTTTCTCTGAACCACTTCTTCCCCTCATTGTCAGTTTTCCTCTTATTCTCTTTGGTTAGTTATTTTCTCATGTCAGGTCCAATGACATAGAATCACCTGATTATATTGTTTTAAACATATTCCAAGTGTAAACATGCATGCATGCATGTCAGGATCAGCAGTTCACTCCCATGTAGTCGACCGCAGTTTGAGTCCCGGACCTGGTGGCTTAAACTCACGACAGGCACGTGTCCGTGCATGCTTAGGATCCTGAGAGGAGAATGGAGGAGAAGGGATTGTGGTGTGGCCATCCCCCTGTGGGGTGATATCTCGCTTTAATAAAAAAAAAAATGCATGCAGATGTATCAGTATCATATGTACTTTTCTTCTAAAGACTGTTTGATGAAATTCTATTTATTTTATCTTTTTTGGCTTGTTCTCAAATACAGATAAGAGTGATGACTACTACTAAGGAGCTTCATGATTAAATGTGTGGCAGACACATATTCATTCCTCCAAGGGAATTTACTGAGTACCCACGGTCAGCCAGTGCACACTGTTCTAGGTGCTGGGTACTGCTTTAGATGAGCATTAATCTCTATTTCTCCTCACAAAATTATCGTCTTCATTTTACAGAAAAGAAAGTAGCAATGTACAGAGGTTAAATAGTTGGGCTAAGTCACATAACCAGTACACTGCAAAACTGGTGTGTGTCTAACTCATCATCTTTTTAGCATGCTAATGCTCTTAACAGATAGGGATGCTCTGTGTAATCAGATTTTGTAAATTAGCCTGCCTAATTCTTCATGCCACAGTAGATCCACAAAACAAAATTTGTTAATGATGACAGACAGTGAGTGAGATCCCAATCACTTTGAGAACAAGTCAAGAGAATATATTTCTGTCCCTCTTTAACTTCTCAGTAAGCACAAAAATTTGACATTCCATTTGTTTGTTCTTTGGGGGGGTATCCAGCTAATGGGGAGCAGAGAGAGGCTTTAAAATATCTTTAAGCCAGGACTTCAATATTATCTATTTTAGTAAACAGATAAAGCTGTGTATAGTTAACACATGGCTTCTTTATGAACAGTGGCCCTAATAACAGTTCGGGGTACTGTAGTGTTCTGAAGGGCTTGGGTGCAAATAGGGAAGGTCATGGGGGAAGAGGTCAAAGGGCAAAGACAGTGAAGGTCTCTCAGGATTCCATGCTGGCTTAGTTCTTCCATCTCAATTATAAAGCACTGCATTCGAAGTAATATTCTCTGATAAAAGATTCAAGTTTCAGAAGAGTTAGTTGCCTCATGCCTACACTGCTTTTCTAGCCAGAAAGCATCTCCTATCTAAAGTCCCACTTGCATGATCAGGGTGGACAGACACAGACAGCACTAAATCGGCCAGGCATTCCACACCAAGCTCAGAAGGGGAGTGAAAATGGTTGTAGCAGCCTGCTCCCCACTGGCAAGGCTTCATTTGCTTCCCGGCTCTCTCGGTTCACCATGCTGTCACCCTGTAATGAACGTCACCCGGAGGCCTACATCTCATTTCGCCCCTCAGCAAGCAGTTTACCGCTGCATTTTCCTCTAAACAGGCCCCTTTTAACATCTAGGAGACACATCTATCGATCTCTGTCCTTCCTGCCTGCCAAGTGTCCTCCACATCTCTCACCCCTGCCTGCCCAGGGCTTTTCACACCTCTTACCCCAGTTCTGCCTGTAATCTCTGCGCCTCCCACCTCCACCCTGCCCAGGGCCCTCCACGCACTCACCCTCGCTCTGTTCAGTGTCCTCTACACCTCTCACCCCTGCCTGTCCAGGGCTCTCCATACCTTTCACGCCAGTCTGCCTTAGTAACCCCTTACCCCAGGGCCCTCCACACACTCACCCTCACCCTGTTCAGGGACCGCCACACCTCTTCCCTTCTATACAGATACTGTCTGCAGTGACAGCCCACACAGCTTATGATGACTCCTAACCCTGGCCCATAAACCCACATGGCCCACAAGCAGGTCCATGCCCTCTTCTCTCTTTTATAATTACATAGAATTTTATTCCTACAGATACATTTTGTCCTAAAGTATGCATTGTTTGAGTATGACAGTATTAGCCTAGTTTTCTTCTGGTTAATGTTGTGTTGGTTCATCGATTTCTTTTTCATTATTTTTAGCCACTTGGTATGATTTTCTTCTTAAGCAGCATGTAACTGGATTTTTAAAAATCTATTTGATGGGGCTAGCAGGTGGCATGGTGTTTGGGGTGCTGAACTCCCACATGGCCAACCACAGTTCAAATCCTAGGCCTGGTGGCTTGCTTTCTCACACTCTCTGCCTGGTCAAATTTAAAATAATAATACACACTCTCTGCCTGGTCAAATTTAAAATAATAATAATAATAATAAATAAAAATAAATAAACTAATTCTTAAAAAATCTATTAGATAATCTGTCTTTTAATATTTAAATGTAATCTTATTCCACTTGCATTTATGGTGGTATGTGTGGATTTAAACCTTACTCGCTATTTTTACATGGAATTTATTTTTACCTTGTCTGTTAAACATGGGAAAAGTATTTTTATAGTCATTAGTGAATTATAGTTCCTGACACTTCAGTAATTTCTGTATTTGCCACTGTTAAATCGTACAACTTCTATCTAGATTTACTTTTCTTCTTCTAATACACATTCTTTAACAATTCTTATAGCAAGATCTTTGCACTTCTTAAAATAGCTTAATTTCATTCTCACTTTTGACAGACAGTTTAGCTACAGAGTTCTTGCTTGATACTTATTTTCTTCAGCACACTGAAGATATTATTTCACATGTTCTGGCACCAATGGCTGTTGATGAGCTATGTCCTGTTGATCAAATTTAAGCCAGGCTTTAAGATTCTCTGTTCTTGATGTTCTGAAGTTCCACTATAGTGTGTGCATGCTTAGATTTCTTTTATTGATTCTACGCAGTACTTGTGAGTACGCTTTGAATTTGAATGTCTTTTTTAAAATTCTGGCAACTTTAAAATGTGCTGGTCATTTGTTCTAGTCTTCTGTTTAGAAACTCTTTTTAGGAGTTTATTAGATGGTCTGTCATAAACTATCTATATGCATCTTAGCTTTTTAGATAATTTTTTAAAATTTCTTTTTCTCTCTGGGGTGCATTTTGGGTAAATTTTTCAACACTATTATTTCTTTTTTAGAGAGATTTTTTCCTATAGGGTATGTACACTCACCACTGAGCAGAGAGACAGAAAGTGAGAAATCATCTTACAGGGGGATGGCCAAGCCACAATCCCTCCTCCTCCATTCTTCTCTTGGGATTTTGGGCATGCATGCACACACTTCTGGAGGGATTTTTAAGCTGCTGGGTCCAGGACATGAACCATAGTCAACCATGTGGAAGTCCAGTGCCTTAGCTACTACACTACTGGCTGACCCCACAACACTATTGTTTAATGCAATATATCTCCATTTTTAAAATTTCAATGAGAATAGTTTTCATTTCTTAGATTTCTAATTTGTTCTGTACCAATTCTCCTATTCCTGTTTATGTTTACTCTCCACTCCAGTGAATATTATTTCTTCTTTTTAAGGATTTAAAATATAAATAAAACATTTATAATTTTACTGCCATAGGGACTGAATTTATCTTCTGATTGTGAATTTCATTGGTTCTCTTTTTTGATATTCTATTTCTACATGTGTTTTGGAATTTCAGTGTGCAAGCTTGTTTTCAGCAGGTCTCTCTCATCTCTCTCTGTCCATGTATTTATTTACACCTATCCCCACAAGTACCAGATCATCTTGAGCCATATCTGAAATTATAGTGCAGGGATCCTACCCTTAGTGATAGGGATATTGCAGATCTACTCCCTGAGCCAGCAGGTGGGTTGGTTCTGGTCCTGGTCAGTTCCTGTGTCTGGGATCCTATATCTCCATAGACACCCTAGCTTCGTTTAAGCCATTGTTCTAGGCATTGGTCAGCTATCACTTTTACCAGCTTCCTTTGATAAGTGAGAATGGCCTCTCTCATTCATAACCAGCCCTGGTTTTAGCAGTGAGCCTGACTCTACTTCTCATTTCATAGAGGACCTATCTGGCCTCAATGACATTGCAAGAGCTAAATTATGTTTTATACCAGAGTTAGGCAGCCAGTGACTTTGGCTCCATTCCTACTTTGCATTTCTCTTCTGATCTCCAGAGATACTTATCTCATTTTGAGACTGGCTATGTCTTCTTAATTTCTCATTGCTATATATTCTCTCATGGCTTAAAGAATGATCTAACAGTGTTGTCCCCAACCTCGATAACGTTATCTCATGCCATTGGCCCATGTGTTCCTTTGGTGTCTCCTCAGTTCTCTAGTCAACCAAGATTTCTACAACTCAGGACCAGATGCACTTCTGGAGGGAAAAAGCCAATTTCTCAATCTCCTGTGCTCCCCCCTCTCTGAAAATATTATTCTCAGCCTTTACATTTCAGCTTGAATATCACTTATCAGAACGTACTTTTCTGATTGCTATATCTTAGTTGCCTTGGCTCCCAAGGATTTATTATACTATCCAATTAACTTTCTTCAGAGTGAAATTCAGTCGGTCACAAGATCACCAAAACAGCAGCCCAAAGGGCCATATTTGTGTCTTTCTGGCAAAAATTAAGTCCATGGTTGACACTGACAATAGTGTTATCTACAAAAATAAAGGGTAAGAACATACATAGGCATGGGCCAATGTGAAAGGAAGCATACTTCTTGGACGGGAAGTATGATTTTCTTCTGAGTACTTAGATGAGAGAATTATCTGATTCTTAAGACATTACGTATAATAATAAAAAATTCTGGGACCAGCAGTTAGCGTAATGGCTATGTTGCTGAACTCCCACATAGCTGACCGCAGTTCGAGTCCTGGATCTGGCGCATGTGCATGCGTGCCCAAGATCCTGAGAGGAGACTGGAGGAGAAGGGATTGCAGCATGGCCATACCCCTGGGAGGTGATTTCTCACTTTCTATCTCTCTGTCTCTCTCTGTCTTTCTGGCGAGTGCACGCGCCCTATAGCAAAAAAAAAAAAAAAAAAAAAATCTGTTGGTTCAGTATTTTATTAAAAGAAACCATATTAGTTAGGACTAACATCTAAAATAATGGACAATTTAAATTCTATATTCTCTTGGTAAAACAGGAATGAATTTCTTATAAACCCTTATGAGGTCAGCTCATAGGGCACAATGCTGCTACCACTGTGCCACTGCCTGGTCCTGAAAACTTTGTTCTTAAAGATTAGAATATGTAAATGTAAGAAAAGAGAAAGTTTTTGTTTTTTCTTGACCGTATAATAACAGAGTAATAGTACAAGTAACAGCTTACAGAATGCTGCCAAATTCAGACTCTGCCCAGACCTACTTAAATAAACAGTAAGGAACTGTATATGAGTAACTCTGTTTATTTGGGATAGCATGCTTAAAGGTGGCATGAATGGGCTAGCATTTCTCCTATAATTTAATATACATTCACCATTTTTTCTTAGGAAACTTTTTTTTTCTTTCAACAGACAATGGAAACATGAATATTACCTCACACCCTCTCTAAATTATCATAAATTCAAAACCAGTGAAGCCAGATCAATGAAATTTGAAATTTGGTATGCACAAAACTCTGGCACATTCTGATGTGAATTTGGAAGACAGTGTTATGTAGTCACACTCCACCCTCAAAGCCATAGTTGCTGCATCTGCAGTTAGTTCTTTTTTTTTTTTTTTTTTTTTAGAGGTTTTTGCTATAGGGTGCTGGGCTCACCAGAAAGACAGAGAGAGACAGAGAGACAGAAAGAGAGAGAAATCACCCCCCAGGGGTCCTAACTGCTGGTCCCTGCAGTTAGTTCTTTTATACAACTAAATCATTGCTCCATGTTACTATTTTCAAACATGTAGCAAATATTTGCAAAACAAGGAGTCCTAGCATTGCTTTCTTTTTTTCACCCTCTCTGCAGAAAGCATCACAATTCTTATTAGTCTGTCCAAAATGAAAGGCCATGATATAAGGTGGAAAGACCCCCAAGAAATAATGATGAATTTGGAAGGCCAGGAGGAGACAGAACTATACTAGCTAAAACACTCAAAAATCAGGCAACAAAGGAATTGCTTCTTTGGTAGTATAGGAGGTTTTCAAAACACTACAAGAAATTTTCTACTCAAATTCCAAACTGCAGGATACGAAGTAGGAGATTTGACGTCTATTTTCCTTTGAACAGGACTTCACATCGGTATTAGAAATGGCCAATCCAAAGAGGTTTCAGGTTCATGGTAAATGCCCCCTACTGGCAGGTTTTCAAAACTGTGTAAGAGGGGACAAACAGTTAGCGTAATGGCTATGTCGCTGGACTCCCATGTAGTTGACCGCGGTTCAAGTCCCGGACCTGGTGGCTTAAAACTCACGCTGGGTGCATGTGCGTGCGTGCCCAAGATCCCAAGAGGAAAATGGAGAAGTTATTGCGGTGTGGCCATCCCCCTTGGGGGATGATTTCTTGCTTTTTGTCTTTCTGGCAAGCACGTGCACCCTATAGTAAAAAATCTAAAAAAACAAAACAAAACAAAACAAAAAAACCCCACAAAAACTGTGTAAGACAGTTCTCTGAGTCACTTCTGGATTCCAAAACAGAGCTGGGTGGAGACTGGCAAGGCTCCTTATTCATGGTCTGTTTCTTGTGTGTTCCAGGGAATTCTATTTTCAAAAGCAATAAGACTTTTCATGAGATGAATTCAAAGATGCTCAATATTCAAGATTTGCAGCTTGGGGCCCGGAAACCAGATAAAAGCCTTGTTCATTAGGCATAAATGCCAATGTCTCCCAATGTAAGTGCATCACAGTCTAGAAAGTAGAAACCATTACTTTTTAAAAAATATACAACTCTTGGCCATAATTAGCTATTTCAAATTCCAGGAAACCACAGAATTTTCTTCCATCAACTTTTTGCAGGTGAGCATGGCAGCTTTCCAGCCCGGCCTGTGCCATCACTGAGTAAAGCCTATGTTGTGTTTGGCTACAGGCCCTCAGTCCTGCTGGACTTCACACGGGAGGCAGTTTCCAGTGCAAGCCAGAGGGGCCTTAACCTTTCAACACATGTCTCAAAACATGCACGTGAGAATATACACACACATGCACATACACATGCACTCTCTCACACACACACACGCACACACACAACTTGACTTTCCCATGTTTACGAGCCTTCTGGCTTCCCTAACTGTGCACTGCAGAGCTAGGAAGACGGGGCAATCTCAAGGGTCTTCTTGGGCTCAGTTCTTTCTGATGCCCAGATGTGTTTCCTCCAGGATGAGCTTGCTCTGGATGAGGCTGAACACAAGCAAGGCAGCTCTTGACTCTGCCATTGCTGTCTTTTCCCAGCTCCCATCTGTCCCACACCAGAGAGCCACTCAAGGCCACATTTCTCCTTCACCCCATTTTGAATTTCTTGAGATAACCATTCCTACCATTGCTCCCATTTTCTTCCTTCCCTCACTTCTCTCTCACTTGTTTCTCATTCCCCAGACTGTGCCTTGGATTCCTGTTATGCCCCATTCTAATTCCAGCTGCACTCATGGCAGCCTGACGATACCTCATTACTTCTTAACAGCCCAAATGTTCATCTGCCCAACATGGATCTGCCCCATTTCTTGGCTCCCTGCACCCTCCTCACTCTTCACAGAACCACCTCCAGCCCTTTTCTGTAGCAGAGGACCTGCCGACTCCTCTGAGAGACAACAAACATTTCTGAGCAGGAATCAGAGCTAGATGGGAAAGATCCCAATTCCCAGTAGGTGCGAAGAGAGCTGAGCATCCCACAAGCCCTGCTGCTGCTACACAGGTGTGTGCAGAGGACAAGGAAGTCACCAACATGGAGAAGGGGAACCACAGCAAGAAGCTGTGGTGGTCCAGCAGGAGGTGCTGTGTGAGCACGCCTACAGAACTCAGCTCTCTGAATCCTGATTCCTACACTCAGATCCACCCTCACCTGCTTAGGACCCCACAGATAGGTTCTCAGAAGCGTCTGGAAAGCAGCTCATCAACTGGACCTCCAGCAAGTGTCTTTACAGGAAGTCCCTCTCCTCTCCTTTCCAATTACATACAATGAGTGGATTTGAAAGCATGGAATCTGAGATATTTATGACAAGAAGTAGATTGTATTACCCTGAAGCAGACCAAATGATAAGTGAGTTTAGCAGACAAATGTGGTTTATGTTGTAGGGTATAAATAATGTTAATCATGTGAGGGGGCCGAGCACAGCATAGAGTTCTCCTTGTATTTTGACTGCTGCTGCCAACAGATGAAGCATCCATCCTACCCTGGATTAATCTCTTGGTGATGTCTGCTAATGACCAGTGACTCAGAGTAAGGTTTCTGTGGCATCTCCTGTGCAGGACTGCACCTGTCTGCATGCCTGCCTTGTGCTGTAGTACTGGAAGTCATACCAACTGTATGGACAGTTGGCATCACTTCACAGCCACCCCAAGTTTGCATTTGCACTTAATAACAAAGACCCTGGGAGCACTGCCATGCAGTGGTTGGCCTAAATGCACGCTTACCTTACAGCCTCATTTTAAACCCCTTATCCTGTCCTTCCTTCCCTTCCCCCTGCACCCCTGATAAGAGCCTTTGTACAAGGTCCTCCAAGTGGCATTCTCCCTCCTGCCACAGGGCCAGGGCAAGATTTTCTCTGAGGTTGGCCAGACCCTCAGATCGGGGACTCTCAGAACAGTGTTCTCTTCCCAGCCACCAGCTGTCCACCCCAGTGCAGATCAAATTCTTCTGTTTTAAGTTCTCCTAACAGTGCATCTTTCCTTCCTAGTTCTTAACATAGTCCACAGCTCTATGCTATAAATATTTTGGTAATTAAGTCATTCGTGTTTGTCACGCTAGAATAAAAGTTGCCTAGTAATTGGGTTCATATATGCTTTTTCCCCCTTAACAATACTAAATCTAATGAATGGGAGGTACTCAGAAAATAGTTAAATATTTATGAAGCTAATGAATGAGTGGTAGTAAGAATGCAGACCCTGAGCGCTCAGGTAAAAGAGCAGGCTGTATCACGCAGATGTGCCTAAGTAAACACATAAACTTCCATAGATCAACCTGGTTGAGAAAAATACCATCCATGGGTGACAACTTTGCTGTTATTGGTCCTTACTTCCCCAAAAGAAAGAGACAGAGACAGAGAGATAGCTAGCCCCAAAAGGGTCCCTCATGCTAAAATCCACAACGAGCCTCAGCCAGCCCCAAAGCATGGGTATGAGCATGTTCAGAATGTTCAGGGAAGTCTCTGGAAACAAACTTGGAAGCTTCCCATGTGGGTCAGCCTCATAGGGCACAATGCTACCACTGAGCCTGGTCCTGACAACATTGTTCTTAAATATTGGAATATATAAATGTAAAACAAGAGAAGGTTTTTTTTTTTTCAAAAAAAAAAAAAAGAATTATTTAATTTTATTTATTCACTTATTTTATTTTAATTTGACCAGAGAGAGACAGAGAGAGAGAGAGAAAGTGAGGAAGCAAGCCACCAGGTCAGGGACTTAAACAGCGGTTAGCCATGTGGGCGTGTCCAGTGCCTTAACCACCACGCCACCGGCTGGGCCCCAGTTGTTGTTGTTAACTAGTAATAGGGGTCCTAAAGCAAACAGTGAATATCCCAGGACCACACAGGAGGAAGGGAGATGCCCAGGAGTAGGTCCCCACGAACTGTGGGGGCGGGGGGATTCAGGCTGTACTACAATGGGGACTCTTTTCTTGGCCACTGTGGTTAAAAATGAGCATTATCTTCCCAATGGGGAAGAAACAGAAACTAATAATAGGACAATCAGTGGTTGTACATAATACATTTTTTGTGGTTTTCGTTACCATGTGTAGTAGTGATTTTCTACAAATTCTTTGTTCAGCGCATAAAATCCTGAGTTGAAGAAGTTCTCTAGATAGTATGATGTAGGAGTTCCAGAACGGAGTGGGTCTTATTCAGCTTTTAAAGTCAAGTTTCTGGTGGACAACACAAACAAACTGCTCCATTTAGAGAATTCAATCTCCTAGAAGTTTATTTTTTGTCTGAATGTGCTACATATTATACCAAAACCAATTATAAATGTTTAAAATAGCTAAACTTTGAAAAATGTGTTGAATGCTTTTATATGTAAAAACGTTTTAAAAAACAATAACAATGTCCATAAACAGAGTATCAGATTTGACAAGATGGTAGATTTCTAAGTGGTTGAAAAACCAGTCCCAGAAGATGTTGATTAACCTAACCCTCTGGCCTGAAGGGCATTGGAAACAGGCCATAATTGGCCTGGATTTATTCAACATTTTTAGCTATGACTTGTATGAAGATATTTAAGACATGTTTATCAAACCTGCAGCTGCTACGAGGCTCAGAGGAAGGGATAATAGCTCTATAATCTTGACTGTTACATTATCCTTGGACTCTCCATTTCCTCATCTATAAAATGGGGATAATGATTCCTATCGCATAGACTTATCACGAAGGATTAATGAGCCAAGGTTATATAAAGTGAACCAATAAAGTTAGTTATCTTTTCTCCAGAAAGGTATAGAATCAGAATTTTATTTTATGGTCTCAAGTTGGAAAAATGGGCTAAGATTAACAGTTATTCTCAAGATAATTTTATCAATTGTCACCAAGATAAAAGAGGAATCCTGCATATAGCTTCAGAAAGAAACTCTAAAAGTCAGACATGGGCTCATAAACATGTATCTGTCAGCTGTGCTTGCTATTGAAAGTCTTTAAATTAATCAAAATCTTTAGTGAATCAATAAAAAAAAAAAAAGCCATGGAAAACAACTGTACATACCAGAGACAGTGTGGGAGAAGGGGGGAATTGGCAGAGGGTGAGGTAGGGAATCAAGGGAGGTGGGGAAAGCAAAACATATAAGAAACAAGAAATAGGAATTATTTGTTGATGTATGGTAATATCCTTGATTGAGCCAATATACAATGTATACTGAATGGAAAAATCTCATTTTGTGGACTGTACTGATGTACAGTGAATGACTGTAAATAAATAAATTAATAAATTAGTTAATTAAAAGTCCTTTGTTGGACTAATTAAACGTTAATAGCTAATACTACTTTATTTCCTGTTAAAAATGAAAAAAAAGAAAAGAAACTCTAAAGAACACTAGTACAATGGCACAGGAAGATAACAAATGAATAACAAGCCTAAAACATGGAAACAACAAATTTTGAAGAATGTCACCAAACCATGTTTTTCCAAAATATAACAATGTCATTTGCAGAATCTTGAATAAGGTTTGCTATACTAGTCAATCAATCTTGCAGATTAAAGGAAAGTTGCATGATTCTCAATGGTAGTACACTGATTCCTCATAAACTGGCAGGAACGCACAAACATGGCTATCAAACGCATTCTACTATGTTGTGTCTTACAGTCATTTAAAATAATTTGAGTTACTTTCAGAGTAAACGTGCATATAAGAAAAAAAAAAGACTGAAGGCCCACAAAATGAAACTTACTAGTAGTGTTCCTAAGCAGTTTTTGACGGCCACCAGTTCGGCAAGACACAGCTACTACAAGGCCACTGAAGTCCTCAGATAGCACTAGCCTTACAGTCAGAGAGTCAAACACTGACCTCCCTTGTCCCCAGCTTATAAGGCAACTCTCCTTCTTTTATTATAAATGATGAAAATAGCTATCCTGGGACCAACAGTTGGTGTAATGGCTATGTCGCTGGACTCCCATGTAGTCAATCATGGTTCGAGTCCCGGACCTGGTGGCTTAAAGTCAATGCCAGGCGCATGTGTGTGTGTGCCCAAGACCCCAAGAGGACAATGGAGGAGAAGGGATTGCGGTGTGGCCATCCCCCCTGGTGGGTGATTTCTACTTTCTGTCTCTCTGTCTCTCTCTGTCTTTCTGGAGAGCACATGCACCCTATAGCAAAAACCTCTTAACTCTACCCCCAAAAAAGAAAAAAAACTAAAAAAAAGCAAATAACTACCTGATATTAAGATCTTTTTAAAAATGATTGCTTTTTTTAAACATTAATTAAAAAACAAATTGCACACCTGCCAAAAGCAGAGGCCTTGCTGCACTAGAGATGGAATTAATCATGCTTCAGATATCCTAGGTTTAAAGGTTTCTGGCTGTAGCACAGGGCTTGGCTTTGGGCTCTGAAAATTTCTGGTTACTCAGGTGGTTCCAGTTTCTAGGGTTCTCTCCTAGTCCTGTTGGTGTCCTAAAATTCTGTGATTTCTTCTTTCTTATTTTAAATTTTATTTTTTATTATTACTATTATTTTAATTTGCTATAGGGCATGTGCGCTCACCAGAGAGAGAGAGAGGGAAAGTAAGAAAGCAAGTTGTCAGGTTCTGGACTCTAATAGCAATTGGTCATGTAGTCCAACATCTTAATCACCTCGCCACCTGCTGGCCCCTGTGATTTCTCTTAAAACAACAAAAGTCAAGTTATGAAGAAGGTGGGGAATGAATCTGACTGTCCCCTCTGGAAGGCCAGTATTGCTCTCTGAGACAGTGGACTAAGAAGCAGACAGAAATCAGGAGCCTCGGGTCTCATCCTGGCTATGCCCTTGAGCACCTTTCTTAATTGATTAAGACTTGATATTCTCATCAGTAAAGTGATGGGCTGCAGCTAGATCATCTTTAAAGTCTTCTCTAGCTCAGAAATTCTACAATCTGTCAACTGCCTTGACACATAGGCAGATTGGAGGGCATGTGCGCTCACCAGAGAGAGAGAGAGGGAAAGTAAGAAAGCAAGTTGTCAGGTTCTGGACTCTAATAGCAATTGGTCATGTAGTCCAACATCTTAATCACCTCGCCACCTGCTGGCCCCTGTGATTTCTCTTAAAACAACAAAAGTCAAGTTATGAAGAAGGTGGGGAATGAATCTGACTGTCCCCTCTGGAAGGCCAGTATTGCTCTCTGAGACAGTGGACTAAGAAGCAGACAGAAATCAGGAGCCTCGGGTCTCATCCTGGCTATGCCCTTGAGCACCTTTCTTAATTGATTAAGACTTGATATTCTCATCAGTAAAGTGATGGGCTGCAGCTAGATCATCTTTAAAGTCTTCTCTAGCTCAGAAATTCTACAATCTGTCAACTGCCTTGACACATAGGCAGATTGGTCTTTCAGAAATCTACAGACACCTTGGCCTCCCAAAAGTGCCAGAAATGAGTTTAAAAAGCATAAATGTTCAAGACTCATAGGGCTGGCAGAGAAGCTCTACAGCTTCTAAAAATGTCTCCTATCTTCCCTCATTATCTGATTCATGGAACTTAATTTAATGGTGAAATTCCAGAACGGCATGCCGGAACCTCCAACTGCGACATGAAAGATGGTCATCTTGGCCATGAGGCTGGTTATGAATGACTTGCCATATGCTCAAGCACTCTGTCATTTGCCTCCAGCTGCTTATACATCACATGGAGGCAAAGGAAAGGTGCCAGGAACAAACTATCAACAACAAAGCAAAACAGGAATACCAATTTATGCAAGGTTTTCTAGACACAACTGCTATTGCTGAGAAATATCTCCCACTCAAATCTGGTATTTTAGGTTGAACCATATGAACGTGACAATCTTATAGGTTAAAAATGGTTGGTTAATCACAGTTTCATAGGGTTAAATCTACACGAGGACTCTGATAGCTGGGGAAAATGGTATTCTAAGAGTCAGTGACAGTATAAAGATGAATGATAGTTCAAATGCAAAGCCTGCCCATGTGGTGGCTAAATGGTTCTTACATAACTAAAGGATAATCAGTCTGGAAGTTCCAGAATTAGGTGGGGAATCATAAGGAAGAGAATATATTCGTTATTTCTAGAGCTAACCAAAGTTGGGAGGAAAATGACAAGCTAACGCAAACCCATCAGTTCAGAAAATTTTCTAAAATTTGACGTGGTTATGAAGCCAACACAAGGGAAAACAGAGAGAGGGAGAAAGACAGTGTCCTATTGTATCATTTAAGCCCTGGATCCAGCTATGCCTGAAGCCAAATACCCCGTTTAGATTAATACTTTCCAGTTACATGAACCAACATACTTCTTATTAAAAGACACATACTTACCCATATAAACACAATAATAACCATGATATGCATAAAAGCTTATGATGTTTGGCCAAACTGTCTTAAAATGTTGATCTGAATTATAACAGGAAGGACCCATTTCATATGAGAATTTCAAAAAAGCTTAGGCTTCTAGGTCTGATTCACAGATTTGTGCAGTCAGTGCCCAAGTAGTCAAAAACCTGCAGAGATAAATTACTTAACTAAGATTCTGAGTAAAAGAAAAATATATACTTTATGTCAAAGCTGGATAAATATAAGAAATTTCTCACATCTGAAGATTCAACTGGTATGTTATTGTCTAAATGCAAAGAAGGAAAAAATCAGGTGATTTGCATAATCAAATCTTGAGAATAGAAAATAGAGGGGCAAGTTAATTATGCCGTCAACATAGGCAAGAAGCTGGAGATTGGGAGAACTGTGCAAAATTATACAAGCTAACAGCTAAGATTGGGAAAAAATTATCAAACTGTTATTAGATTAAAATTATTATAATATTCTCATATAATT
Organism: Tupaia belangeri chinensis; assembly: GCF_000334495.1. Classification (NCBI taxonomy): domain Eukaryota; kingdom Metazoa; phylum Chordata; class Mammalia; order Scandentia; family Tupaiidae; genus Tupaia; species Tupaia belangeri. Next base: position 5,605,959 of record NW_006160045.1, read on the forward strand.
CTAATGATAAAAATATTAAAATAATTCTCAAATGCTGCAAATCAGTTTTTTCTCTTTTCTGGGCAGGACACACATTTGCTGATATCCAATACATAAAGCAACAACCATCTGCTCATTTCTGTCCTAAGTCTTCCTGTATAAATTCTGTTCTTGATATTCATCTGGTTGGGGCAAATAAAGGTTGATTTCAATTTCCTGCCAAAACTTGTGGTGCAGGCAACAGATAAGTTGGAACCAAAAATATTTTGCTTTTTATTATCTATTAGTTACCATTTGAAAATCAATATTCAATGTTCACCCCATCCATGGCTCCAGGCAACCAAAAGAAAATTGTATACTGTTCCCATTCAGACTAATAATGCATTGTGCCATTATCCTGAGAGCTAATATAAAATTCCATATCTGCTGTCTTACCTGACAAATACGCCTTCAGAATTCAGGCTTGGGTGCATTACTTGAAGAATCTGAACTTAACAAAATTTATACCCCCAAGTCCCTTATAGTGCTTTGCCGTATGCAGCATATAACTTGAAGAAGAGGGAAGAGAGACACGAATGGTTCTCTTCTACCTCATCATCCAGTTAATTCTGGACATTCCTTCCCATTCTTACACCATCTAACACATAATGAGTGCCTACTATGTGCTAGGAAGCACATTAGCTGCTGGTAAGACATTAATGAATAGATTTTTTTTTAAGTTGTTCAATTTCTTTCCTATCCATTGGAAAGATCAAAGGAAGATAACTAAGAGGAAGAATTCTAGTCTAGAGAGGGTCTAGGAAGTGGTCTAAAATTACTCTACAGTAAGGATGCAGAAGTAAAACCACCGGGATGGGGTGGAGGAGGTGGCGGGGAGAAGAATGCAGATGCTCTATCCCAAGGGTCACTACTTAAGCAGTCACGGCTAATGCTTGGTGCAGTGCTTATTTTTGTGCATCCATTCTGCTAAGACTTAGCTCATTTAATCCTTATTGCAATTCTACAGGGCCAGTTTAGAGAAAACTGATGCTCAGGAAAGTTAAAATCTGTGTCAAAAACAAAAGTTCTCAAAAGTCATGGAGTTGCAGCACAGACCTATCCGATTCCAATACCTAAACCCTAACGCTGAACTATACAGTGTTACACTAATTTAGCACTAAACATATACCCTGCCAATCTGGGATATGTGGCATTAAAAAAAAAAAAAAAAAAAACCACCTCTGTAATTACTAGTTTATTAGTATCATCCAGGACTCAGATGTTCAGTATTCCTCCAGAAATTACATAAACAAATGCAAATGGAAAGAATCCAAGTCAAAATTACATAACAAAACAGCACTCCATCACAAAAGCGTGTGAAATGACAAGAACACTATTTTAAAACACTGGCACTTTAAGACAATGATAATCTCAAAGCACAATTGCCAAATGGTTCCCTAAACTGTTAAGCAGATAAACAGGACTATAATGAATGAGTTTGGGGTTTTTTAAAGAAAAATAAAATTCAAAAAAATTGGATAATTTGTACGAGATGTAAAACGTGTCCTCTTTCTTCATTGTCCATATGATTTACAAAGGGGCAAAGCACAATAGAGGGATGGTTCCCCTATTTTAAATGTGGCATCATTTTAAAAGCTGACCCAATTAATTAAAAAGACTTTCAATGCAAAGTCAAGTGTCCTGAGCAGTCCATATTCAGATAAATGGGAAAAGACATTTACAGTCAGCACTTTCATAGCCTTCGCTGGAACCAAGGTCAACAAAAATATTTAATACGGCAGTCTTGTATTTTAAGCTCACGCTTTGGGGGGATACAGTCTAAAGTCTTCTTTAATGTGGGAACTGCAATTATATAACTGCCATTACATGATAATGGGGGCTAAAGAATGTAGAGGCCTCATGTAAAGATTAGAACATACTTTTCTATTAGTCCTTCAAGGACAGTTTTCAAAATGTTTGATTCTAATAATCCCATGCCGTGAGTAGACTGGTGTCTCTTCACTATGCAAATCTTAAGTGGGTATGTGAAATTTGTTATCCACTGATTAAAATGTTGGATTTCAGTTATGGGTGGAAACTGTCTCAATTTTTTATTACCTCCATCATGATATGCAGACTGTGTAGACAAAAGCTTTTTATCAGCTAACTATAATGAAACGATAAACACTAGCAATTCATGCGATCCAAAAGGGGCAAAAGCAAAAGACTAGCTTTCTCTCAAGAAGAAAATTTCAGACCTATGAAAAGGACAATACAATTTAAAAAACTGTATTTACTTAGAAGCAATCAGAGTGTCAACAGAACAGCTGCAATTTCTTTTGCTGTTGCAATTACAGAGTGCTATTCAGTTAACAGAACAACAATTATTTCATATAAGCTGCATCAAAGACAACTGAAGATGAAAAAACTACCATCCCATATACAACTAATTCGTGCTGTGCATCAAGAAGAACCTGCTTTAAATTTCCATGCCAATTGACAACCCCCATACTGTACCAGGCAAGGTTAGTGGCTATTGAAAATACCACCAGGACAGGGGTACCTAAAGACACATTCAGTAGTGTGTTGACTATACACAAAAAGACACTTTTCAGTTCAAAATCAAATCTTACATGGCCTTACATTTCTATTTTTTTTTCTTTAAAAGGAGTGAGTTGTGTACAGGGGGTGTTAAATGCTTTATAGACAAGAAAAAAAACTGCTCTAAACCCAACGTATTCATCAACATCATCTTCTTCTTCATCATCTTCATTCTCTTCATCTTCGTCTTCCTCCTCCTCCTCCTTTTTCCTGCTCTTTTCAGCCTTGACAACCACCTGTTTTGCTGCATCAGGTTTTCCTTTAGCTCAGGGTGCAGCAACATCCTTTTCGTATTTTTCCTTCAGCTTAGCAGCCTTCTTTTCATAAGGCTGTTTACCATCTGCAGCAGTGTTATTCAAAATCTCTCCCAAATTCTTTGCAACATCACCAGTGGATAGGCCAGGATGTTCTCCTTTGATTTTTGGGCGATATTAAGAACAGAACGAGAAAAAGGATGAAGGAGGCCTCTTGGGTGCATTGGGATCCTTAAACTTCTTGTCAGTTTACCCTTTAGGAGGGATATAGGTTTTCAGTTCTTTCATAACCGGCCTTGTCTGACTTTGCCATATCTTCAAACTTTCCTTTCTCTCTCTTTTTTTTTTTTTTTTTGAGAGGTTTTCGCTATAGGGCGCGTGCGCTTGCCAGACAGACAGAGAGAGACATAGAGACAGAAAGCGAGAAATCCCCCCCCAGGGGGGATGGTCACGCCGCAATCCCTTCTCCACCATTCTCCTCTCGGGATCTTGGGCACGCACGCACACGCGCCCGGCATGAGTTCTAAGCCACCGGGTCCGGGATGCGAACCACGGTCGACTATGTGGGAATCCAGCAACATAGCCATTATGCTAACTGCTGGTTCCCAAACTTTCCTTTCTCTTTAACAGACATTGTCTTCCACCTCTCTGAACACTTCTTAGAAAACTCTGACAAGTTGACTGAAGCATCTGGGTGCTTCTTCTTGTGCTCCTCCCAGCAAGTTTGCACAAAGAATGCATATGATGACATTTTGCCTCGGCTTCTTAGGATCTCTTTTACCCATGTTTAGTTACCTTCCCTCTGTGAGGCACAGAGTTGCCCAGTGCCTGTCTGGCTCCCACTTGTTCTGGCACTGTCCCTATGGAGCTCAATGTACTGCAGTGACTCTGAGAGTGTATGGTATTTCTTAAAATAAATATTCAAGAGGTCAGTAGGTGGTATGATTTTTATTTATTTATTTTTTGAAGACGTTTTTGCTATAGGGCATGTGCGCTTGCCAGACAGACAGAGAGAGACAGAGACAGAAAGCGAGAAATCACCCCCCAGGGGGATGGCCACACCGCAATCCCCTCTCCTCTATTCTCCTCTCGAGATCTTGGGCACGCACGCACACGCACCCGGCGTGATTTTAAGCCACTGGGTTCGGGACTCAAACCGCAGTTGACTACGTGGGAGTCCAGCGACATAGCCATTATGCTAACTGCTGGTCCCAGGTGGTATGATTGTTAAGGTGCTGGACTCCCCGATAGCCAACTGCAGTTGGAGCCCCAGACCAGTGGCATGAAAATCATTCTTGGTGCATGTGCATGCATGCTGAAAATCCTGAGAGGAAAATGGAAAAGAAAGGAATGCAGGACCAGCAGTTGACATAATGGCTATGTCACTGGACTCCCATGTAGTCGACCGCAGTTCGAGTCCCAGACTCGGCAGCGTTAAACCACCCTGGGGACGGGTGTGTGCATGCCCAAGATCCCGAGAGGAGAATGGAAGAGAAGGGGTTGTGATGTGGCCATCCCTCCTGGGGGGTGATTTTTCGCTTTCTGTCTCTGTCTTTCTGGTGAGCGCATGCGCCCTATAGCAAACTTCCCCCCCCCCAAAAAAAAAGAAAAGAAAGGAATGTAATGTGGCCATCCTCCTGAGGTGGGGGTGGTGGTGGTGGTGGTGGTGATTTCTCACTTTTCATCTCTGTCTCTCTCCAGTGAGTACATATGTCCTATGGCAAACATACAAACACAAAAACATTCAAAATTGATTTAAAAAGAAGAAAAAGGTGAGGCGTATTTTCCCAAAAGTTAGAAATGAACAAAGAAATGAGTTAGGACTGAGGGCAGGGCTTTAAGGTGACTTCTGCCACCAAAGAAAAGTAGGCCAAGAACAAACTGCTCCTATCCAAACCTATCTCAAGCCACCCAGCACCCAAGCGCCTCATGGCACAGGTGATAGGGTTGTTAGGAAGGGGTAAGTCCCACTCCTTGAAGGCTGCAGAGAGAAGATGTCACCTCTATTTATGGCCGAGCTTGCCAGGGTCCCTCATCTTCCCAGAGACCCAGGAGCTGACCAAGTCTCTGGGGGCTATGGCCTCAGATGAGTCAAAAGCCTTACAGAGGGTGGGGCCAGATGATAGTGCAGTGGTTGCATCATGCTGTGCAAGGCTGACCTTGCAGAAGGAAGGTTTCACTTTGTATCTGAAGACTTCCTGGAACACACTGGGCATGATCTAGGGCTGGCTGAGGCTGGGGTATCGCTCTCTTCTCTCCCTTCTCCTCCCCACTGAAAGAAATTAACTTTAAAAAGTCTTAGAAAAGTCAAGAAATTACTTACTAGTACAATCCTGCAAAGCAACACATTTTTATAAACAACAACAAAAAAGAGGTAGGTGAGAAAGGAAGAAAGCGAAAGAGGAAAAACATTCAGCCCAACCAATTCAGCCTCCCAACTCCTGGCCAAATGTTGATACCTCGTTCACTGGTGACAGCTCGAAAACATACCCCAAACTGCACAAAGCTACTTGAGGGATGCCAGCCTGGCAGAGGAGAGGTATTTCCTGGCACATGGTAGTGAGAGCAGTAACAGCCAAATCAAAATCACACTAAAAACCACCTTCCGTGCATGAACTGGCAGCTATTTTCTAGTTTCTAAGAAACCAAATAAAATTAAAACTCATCATTAATAATAAAACAATACTTTACAATCCTCCCTTCCCTTTCAGAGACCCATCAGTGACTACATCTGATCAAAGCTGAATTATTAAATGTCTATAGATTAATCCCATAACTCTCAAGGGCCTAGAGTTTGTAATTTCCCTGAAAAAAAAAGAAAGAAAGAAAAAAAAAAAAAACCAGACACAATCTACACTGTGAAAAATTTAATTGCACTTTAATTACCAGTTAAGCTGAATAGCATGAGATATGGGTGCCTTCAATTTTTAATAGTGATTATGATTCCAAGAGAATTTTGAAGGGAAATAATTGAATCTCTTGGGAGTATTCTCTTCTTCTGCTACTGCCAAAATAAAAATGAGGACAGAAAAAAATGTAAAGGGTGATTCAAATTCTTCCAGATCATAACCCAGGACGGCCCCCAGCAATAATAAACTGGCCGTTCCCAGGCAGCTGCACTGCACATTTTCGTGATATGCTAATACAGAAACGGGCTTCTAGCAGTTGAGTTCTGGTACATTAAACAGATAAAGGCTTTTGGCTGGGGTGTTTCTTTCCTTTTTTAAAATCAGATCTAAAGATGCCACACTTATTTCTTTGTTCCTCAGAACTTGGTACCAATATGGGCTATGTGCTCCTACCCACATCACATGTGTGCACACATGTGCACATGAACACAGATACACATACCCCCACCCACTTCCGTGATGTTTCCAAATATTATTTCAAAAGAAAAAAGGAGAGAAAAAAAAGAAAAGAAAAAGAAAGAAAGAAAGAAAGAAAGAAAGAAAGAAAGAAAGAAAGAAAGAAAGAAAGAAAGAAAGAAAGAAAAGAGGGAAAAAAAGGAAATTAGCAAGTCCTGGTGAGAAATCAAAAGAATACAAATTTAACCTCTGAATATTCACTCTATCACAGAATTCTGTCTCATGAAGGCACAACAGGCCTCCTGGGACTTACTGGAGGAGGTGGGGAGCTGGGAAGAGAAGTTGACCCCTTCTCCCCAGAAGTTTAAGCTCAAGCCCTGGAGGTTTGTTGCACATTTGTGTGTGCATATCCATCATGACTGTGGTGTGCCTGGGTCTTTCTTAGGGATGCTGACCCACCCCAGTACAGGAGTTTTTATATGGAAAGAGATTAGGCTGTGAATTTAAAAATCAGCCTGGGGTCAAAGTAAGGCTTGTCATGAGGCCTCCAAGGAACACAGGGCTCGGTACTGCCTCTGGCTCCTGCCGCTCACTACTATCAAACCCATCTCAAGTGTGGACCTTGTTATTAGTGATCATTTGGTAAATGGATTACAATTTCATCTGCCAAGGCAAATAAGAGAACAAAAAAAAAAAAAAACGGTGCAGAACCATCTGCCACTCTTCTCTTCTCCAACTGTGCACCCATTTCCTTTCTCCAACCCTCCCATCAAGCCTGCCCCACCACACAGTGCTGTGCCGGGCTGTAGAGGATATACCTTCCTCAGTGACCAACGGCTTCGACTCCAGCCTCGTGGGTCCCAACCTACAGAGGAAGCAGTACAGGCCCTTTCTTCCTCCACCTAATATGTTCGAGAGGAGGAAGAAATAGAGTTCTTCCAACTTCATGCACCAATACTTTGGGGTATCCCTCATTTTGAGGGTGCCTGCTATGGACGTCCTTGAGGATGACTTCTAGTTCCACAGACAAAAAGTGCTGAGATTAGAGTGAAAGAGGAGAATGGCCTCAGGAAGACACTCTTCAGATTACCATGTAAAACTACAAACTCTCAGTGGTTAGGAAGTGACACAGGGCATCCCAGCAAAGGCAAATAGTGCCTGACAGGACAGGGGGATGTGGAGATTCGGGCCATACCAATACAGAGGTTGCTGCCAAGGGTAATCCCCTAGAGAAGGCACTGGGGACTGGTAGAAGAAGTCCCTCTACAGGACCAGCAGGGGGCGTGGTGGCTAAGGTGCTGCACACTCCCATATGGCCAACTACAATTCAAGTCCCAGACCTGGTGGCTTGCTTTCTCATTTTCCTTCTCTCTCTCTCTCTCTCTCTCTCTCTCTGTGTGTGTGTGTGTGTGTGTGTGTGTGTGTGTGTGTGTGTCTGGTCAAATTAAAATAAATGAATGAATAAATAAAATAAAATAAGTAATTCTGGGAGGGGAAGAAGCAGCTCCTCTATAGTATCGACAACTTACTATCTTACATTTGGAGTACGCTACATCAATGATGAGCTCTCTCTCATTCTCATCTTCACAAAGCTCCAAGATAAAGAGATCCTCTAGGCAGCTGGAATAAGGGCCCCCAACTTGTCACTAGAGCCCAGAATTTGGCTTCAGAGGGGACAAACTTAGGTAAGTCACCTCTTCAGGTGCTATCCATTTCAGCAGAAGCCGGTTTTATTCAGTCTGATGGTTCTCCCTGCTGCCTAGGCACAGGAAGGCCTTGCCCCTCTTGGCAGTGTTCTGTGAGTTTATCCCAGGATAGGACAGCCCTGAAGTTAGAGCAGCTCTCTGGGGCAAACATCATCTCCACTGCTAGATTGTATGCTGAGGCCTCTCACTCAACAGACTGGAAGAGGATGTCGCACAAAACCGAGCTGAGTGTCTACAACTCCTGAAGCTACTCAACAGCAACCTATAATGATGAGCCTTTCCCTGGGGAATGACCACCCAAAACTGTGTCATCCTAAAGTGGAGTATCTGTTTCAGAGTCTCCCCCAAAACCTGCTTACTCCTTTCCTGAAATGTGAGGTCTTTGCATAGAGAGCATTGACACAGACAGGACTGCAACCTGTGAGCAGCCAGGAAGCCGATCTATCTCAGCGTCAACCCCATTATTCACCGAACGCTGTCTGCATTCAGCCTTCACTTCCAGGCTGGCAGGGTCAGGAACAGGGTGCTACTGACAGCCCACTGTTCTGAGGAGTGATTAAGGAGTGCATGTGGATAGGCCTGGGTATCAGTTTAAGGTCTAAGGAGCTTGGAAAAGGCAAAACCCTTTAAACTTTATGTGTCTAGCTTGTGAAAGCTTTGGGACCAACATCAAAATGCTATCATTTGAATAAGAGAACTGAACTGGAGAAAGGACCAGTTTTACTTAATTCCTCAATGGTAAACTGAATATGATGGAGGCATGATGCTCCAAAGGGATGGGGCTGCTGCTGCCAGGTGGCCTGGGAGACTGAAAAAATGCAGCTACCACATTAGGCCAACTGAAAATCATAACTGGAGTGTTTTTTGTTTTTGTTTTTGTTTTTTTGAGTAGCTATTATCAGACATTCTGGCCGGAATCATTACCGTTCATTGCCCTACTGATATTATTTTTCTCATTACACTTCAGGCTCACTGGTACATCTTCCAGTTCAACACAGCTACTTGGACCTCTTGTCTCTGAAAGGAGAACTGGTCCCTCTCAGAATCTAGACATGTGAAGGCTGCATTTCAGCTGTGCCGTTCTGGCATATCACTGATGCATACTCCTGTGGCCTTTCCAGTTTCCTGGTGTGATGCAAATGAACACTGTGTGGCAGGTAAACAGAGCACTAAGGTGCAAAATACAACTCTTATTTATAGATCAAACACCTGCCATCGATTTAAACAGTAGTTATCTAACTTGAAAGTTTAGCAAGATACTGAATGGCCCCTTGAAGCAAGTAATTTTGAAGCCGCAGTTCATGTATACAGAGGTGCTTAAAGCCTCCTTCAGAATGCTATAATTATCATCAAACAGGCAGATTCTATTAAATATCTGTTATGCTTTTAGTATCTGTACTCCCAGATGGATTTGAAATGTCAAAAGTCTTGGGTCTCTTAACACTATACTTTTAGTAATATTTCTTTAAAAATCTGGGGCTTAGGGTCTTTAGAATTTGGAAAAACATCTGGTTAGAAGTTTTTGGAACAGTTAATGACACAACGTGGCTGTTCTGTCATTTTGCCTTTCCAATCACATTCTATTTCCAGCTTCTCTACCAGATATAGCACAAACTTCATACTTGGAGGAAGTTATCTTCCCAAATACATATTGGTGAAGAGTGAACACACCTCTAAGCACAGGTGACTAATAACCACTATTTCTTGAATGTTAAATGTCAAGTAATGTGCCAGTCAGGTACTCTTTGGATACCATTCTTTAATATGTCTGAGGAACGCTTGCGGGCCAGTGCTATTATCTTCACTTTATAAAAGGTGGAAACTGAGGTTCTGGGAGGTTAGTATGATGCCTGAGATCACCCAGCTGGCAGACAGAGGAGTTTGGGTTTGAACATGAGTTTCCTTTGACTCTGATGACCCTGTTCTTCCTACTATATTACTATGAACATGCTTCTGCTTCTTGCTTAGGTTGTTTCAAAATTGAGTTTCCTTCATGGAGTTATGGAATGTCATTCTGGAAGTGACAATTATTTTCAGTGGCTTCAGTCTGGCTTGACCTTTAGGACGCATGCCAGCCCACCGATTAGGAGTCTGCTGCAGGCCACATCTGTCAGTCACACGTGTGACGAGTCACTTTACCTCAGTGGACCTTTCTTCTCATCCAGAAAGTCACTAAGAATCGATTATTAGATGTTTATCCTCTACAGTTTAATTCTACAGAGCTATGCTTCTCTGAGCCTATGAATCACTTCACCCTCTAATGACAGGACAGGTTTGTGCTTAGAAGGGCCCAGACTACCGAATGAGACAGCCCTCCTCATGGAGGCGCTGCTCCTGCGTTTGTAACTCCATCCTCAACCCTAGGTACCTAAACTGCGGTTTGATGCGTGAGGAGAGACTGAGTGAGTACAGTCACAAGTACATTTTGTATTGTACTCTGTCAGGGAGCCTCTTCTCCTTTCCTCCTTTGTGATCAATAGAACAACCACTGCCCATTCAACTCAGAGAAGGGTGGGAATAGTCTGTGAAGACATGCCTGGGGGCAGATCTAGGGAAGCATCCCCTTGTTGGAGCAACTTGAAGGAGAATAGTTCCAGTGCCCTGGCATGAATGAGAAACTCACCCAATGGAAGGAATAGAAAAGAAAGGAGGTACTCACCCAGAGGGGCAGGCTGAGAAAAACGTAGTTCATCATTTATTAAGATATAAAAACTAGTGTCTCCTTTTATGTTTTCTTAATTAAAAACAACTTTTTAATTCATGATAGAGAATGTGCGAGATAGAGAGAGAGACGGAAAGAGAGACAGAGATAGGCAGACAGACGCACGCTCTCCACAGGTCTTGGTCATGCCATGATCCCCTTCCTCCAGTTCACTGGGATCCTGCCAACTAGGGCGTGGGCTTGAACTGTGGTGGCAGGTGGTTCCCAGTACGTCATCACTGATACGTATTCCCCTGGCTTTTCCATAGCCGTGTGGTCAGTACAGTACCAACTGCATCACAGAGCTGGGTCTTTAGTAAAATAAAAACTACTGTGAGTGAATCTCATTTATTGGGCAATCCAAGGAGTTTTATTTGAGCAAGGAATGGAGATGCAGCTGGTAAGAGGGTACAGGAAGGTACAGAGTGCTAACAAGATAGCTCCTTTCATTTGAAAATCTTTCCTTAGATAACGTTTACAAGGGTCAACACAGGACACAAGGAGAACCTCCCTTCCCCAGGTGCAAGCTCAGCAGCTGATGGCAAGATAAGAGTTAACGGAATATCTAATCCCTTGAATGAGGGGGGTTGCCTAAACTGAAGAACCAAGACAGGCAAGAAAGGAAGCTGTTCCTTAGCCTAAGGGCATTTGGGAGAAGTACATGAATAGTAATTATCTAAAAAGAGATAAGCAACAAGGAGTTAGAAGGGCAGCCCCTGTCTAACTAATCTACTTGACCTTTACTGCAAAGCTAAAGACTATGCAGGTAACAGCCCTGCATGTCAAAGAGTTCACTGTGATTTCAAGAAGATCCACAGACCTCCTCCTTGTAAGGCCAGAAAACTGGGCAAAACTCTGGAAACCACAAAGAACTGAGACTGGGGGAAAAGCTGCTCTCAGGAGAGAAGAAAATTTAGAGTTTAGGTGGTATCTTTCATTTGGGTTAATTCAAGGAGGCTTATGAAATAAGCTAAACTATTCATAAATTGCCCTGAGGTGAGAGGATTATTTATGGATTTCTTGTTTGGCTTTTTTGTACATTAAAAAGAAATTATATGACAGCATAATTTTTATATTTTAAAAAAATAATAAAACAAAGCTAGTATACACATACTATCTAGCCAGGAAATAAAACATAACTATTAACTGAACTATTAAATACGGTTTGAACTACAGTTCTGGGGAAAAAGACTTGGATTTCTGGTATCCTACTGCTTTGAATGCTAGCAATTTAATAATGTCAGTTTATAGTTGCAGCACATTTTCCAAACCATTGCCTTCATAGGAATGTTCAATAAAAATTATAGGAGCCCATTGTTCTGGACTAAGCTCCTACCCTAGGTCCCAACAGATAGACAAAAACGGAATCACTCATATTAAATGTCAGACCATCAAACACACTTTAGGGAGGCTGACAGACTCCCAGAATAGACTAGTGTTTCCTGAAAAGAGGACACTTCAGTCTACCCACGTTAGTGAGCACTATAAGTAAACAATAGCTCAAGATGCCACCTAAACTCATGGAACTTTCTGTTGTATGGACATCCTTATTGCCCAAATACAATCCTCCATTACTTTTCAGACTCACTGTCTCCAAAACTTTGCTTAAGATTAAGCAACATGATTCTAGGTGATCATGAGGTCATCCTGCTCCCCTTACGATAGAACTTGCCTATCTCTGCTGTAAAAACTTACCACTATTTCTCCTCATTGCCAACTTTGGCCTATAAAACCCTATTGAAATCTGTAACATTTCTGCACACATTATCTGGGGCAACTTGGATTCTGTGAGGCCTGGGAGGTCATCCTGACTGTCCCAAATAAAATCTTCTGCTTTACTTACTTTGCCTCAGACTTCCTTTTATTTGGCTGACGGGAACATTAGAAAAGTAAGGTGAGGTAGCATGCAAGTATAGGGACAGATACAGTTCTTTCTTGAGCTTCTCATTAACTGGGGACAAAAAATGGTGTTAAGTATTGTTATATCTCGTTCTTGTTTTTTTTTGTTTTTTTTTTTTGGTGAGTGGTTTTTGATTTAGGGTGTGTTCACTCCCCAGAGAGAAAGATAGACAGACACAGTAAAAGGGAAAGTGAGAAATCACTCCCTGGGGGGGTGGGGGAGGGTGGCCACACCATAATTCCTTCTCTGTTCTCCTGGTATTGTGGGCACACATGAACAAGCGCCTGGTGTGATTTTCAAGCCACCAGGTCCAGAACTCGAACTGTGGTCGGCCATGTGGGAGTACAGTGACGTAACCACTGTGCCATCTGCTGGTCCCTCATATTTGTTTTAAAGTCTTGTCCTTCTGGCACCAAACACATCAAGCACTAGAGACCTGTGAAATGGATGCTGCGGCAGAATTTTATTTAAACATTTGGATCTCTTGTGCTGTGTGACTGGCATTGCTCAGATGCTCTTTCTAAAGGATGTGAGGTCATTTATAAGAGTTTGTGTAGGCTCTTCTACGAGCACCAATGAGCTCAAGACCTTCTACCTGATAAAATTTTGGAATTCCCACCAGGTATATTTTTCTCAGCTTCCAGATTCTCAGACATGACTTCATTCCATGGGTTCTATCTCTCTCTCTCCCTCTCTCTCATTCTCTCTCTCTCTCTCACACACACACACACACACACATATACACACACACACTTCACTGAAGGCTCCCAGGACACATCTTCCTCATAAAAGAGTTCACAATAAATGAAAGGGAAACTAAACTCATAGATGTCATTAGGTAAGAGGAAGCTAGAGCAGGCCAATGGTCTTGACCCCTAGTATAAGACTCCAGGTACAACCTCCAAGGCAACCCAGGCAACTACTATAACCAAACAGTGGGCTCTCCAGTCTAAGAAACAGAAGATGTCCTTATATCCATGACCCTCACGGTTCTCCAAGGCCTCCTTCTAAGACATGCAGGAACACTGCGTGTGTCTTAGAATTCCCTCTGACTTGCCAGGTGTTAAAGCTCTGGCTTAGAATGTATTCCAGCCCTTCCTCTAAAGTTATAAATAGATTTGCAACCTGGCAACAGAAATTTGGGAGCTGAGCATTGCTTCTTCCCCACAACTATAAGAAGCCACTAAAAAAAAAAAAAAAAAAAAACCACAAAGGAAGTGATTGTTAACACATGGGACACTATGGTGGCAAGAATTAAGAGCTATTAATTAATTCAGCATAAAGTATCTCCTGCCTCTCACCCAGAGTGCACACAGATAGTCTCCCCCCAAAAAAAAAGAAAAAACACAAAAAAAAAAAAAAAAAAAACCACAAAGGAAGTGATTGTTAACACATGGGACACTATGGTGGCAAGAATTAAGAGCTATTAATTAATTCAGCATAAAGTATCTCCTGCCTCTCACCCAGAGTGCACACAGATAGTACTCTATTATGTTCTCCTTCTACCCCACACAACCCATCTCCACCGTCACCCAGTCTCAACTACTCATTCTCAGTGCATAGCTTATGGGGAACTTGCATAAAAATAGTTAGGGATCTAATTAGACCTGGGTAACAGCTCAACCAAGGGGATTTTGGAGCAGCAGGGCCTAGGAATCTGTACGTTTGGTACTCAAATGGTTTGAGTATCACAGACTAAAGAAGTACTCAGATCCCAGTCATCAACCATAGCCTGACAGGCGGTGGCAGAAATGATCCTGTTCTTACAGCCCCTCTCTGTGTGATTACTATCCTCATTGAAGGCTTTAGAAAATCATTCTTAGATGAGGCCAAAGACAAAAAGTGATTTCTTTACCACTTTACACTCTACAAAGTTTTCTATAGCTGTGGCCTTACTACATCAACCTCTCTGAGATAGAAATTAGAATCCCTGTTTTCATAAACTCGGGAATTAAGTGCCCTAAAAATGTAGCATAGCCTATTGCTAACAGCAGGCCTTGAACCTGGGTTTTGTGATTCTAAATCTGAGATCTTTCCAATTCAGCAGAACTGTCCTCCAAGTGTTTACTGTGGCTCTGAGGGAGCTGGTAAGTTGTAGTACATGGTTCTTTTGAGAGCAATGCATGTAGTGAGAAAGGATGAGCTAGAGTACCTCAAGGATATTTTGGTCAAAGCCTTGGTGTGTGGGAAGGACTCAGTGTGTTCAGTGAGGCTCATAGGATACAACAAAATAGAAACAGCAGCACCTCCCTACAGTTGGTCTCTCCTAAGTATCCCAAGACATCAAGCATTTTCTCTAAATGGATTATAATAGAGCATATATACAGAAGAAGAAGAGAAAATCAAATCCAGTTCACTCCAGATAGCAGTGGTCAACTCCCCAGAGACAGCGCCTTGAAGAGAATGGGTGGGTATAGCACCATTACTCCACCAAGACAAACCAAGGGAGGTGGGCTTGCACTCGTGCTTAAGTTCAGCTAACCAGGAATTGGAGGCACATCAGATACATTTCAGAATGGAAAGAATGAAATGATGCAATAAGCAGTTAAGCCTTGCTTAACCCAATCCAGACCAACATTTACCTGAGAGGTCCTCTTTATCCATGTAGAAGGTTGGACAGCTAGAACATGCTGGCTGCTGCCTTGGTCCCCAGAGCTCAGCATTTCACTCCTGAAGCTTTATTGTTGTATTGTTGTGGCATTCTTTTTTTTTTTTTTTACTATAGGGCGCATGTGCTCGCCAGAAAGACAGAGACAGAGAGACAGAAAGCGAGAAATCACCCCCCAGGGGGGATGGCCATGCTGCAATCCCTTCTCCTCCATTCTCCTCTCAGGATCTTGGACATGCACGCACATGTGCCCAGCATAAGTTTAAGTCACTGGGTCCGGGACTTGAATCGCGGTCAACTAAATGGGAGTTCAGTGACATAGCCATTATGCTAACTGCTGGTCCCATATTGTTGTGGCGTTCTTTGCACAGCGCTCACTTCTCCAGCTAATGTGGACTCATCCTTCATTCTCTGTGGGCATCCCACTGACATCCTATCCCCTGCCCCTCCTCCAGCGTGGCTCTGTCACTTGGCCCACCTTGTGCTGGGCTTTCCATGATCTCCTCTTAATCCTCCAATCAAAACACATTTGTACATATAGCATAAAGCCCATTTTGAGAAAAATCTTCCTGTAAAAGACTGTCTTCAAATCTCTACCAGATCAAGGCTGCGTCCAAATGAGTACTTAACAAATAGAATCAGATAATGATAAGACACATCCCCTGCTCTATTCCTGTCAGTCAGGGTGGGTAAGGCAAAGTGTTCAGACACTGTTGGCCAGGGGTTTCAGTCTCTGCCTCTCTAATTATTACATTCTCTGTCTGCCATCCCACAGGCACAAGAACCCTGGGAGAGTTCAATTCTCTGGTGTGAAATATAGAGCGATCAAGGCCATTAGCTTCAGAGGAATAGGGACAGATCAAAAAAAAAAAAAAAACCCACACAAAAAGAGAACAGATGCCGTCAAAGGAATGGCATTTAGAAGATCTGATTCCTTTCTCTTCCATCTTCTTTAGGTCAATTTTAAAATTCATTTCTTTCTCGCTCCCTCCCTTTCTGCCCTGCTATTAAGCCTTCTCACTATTTTACTCTCTAGTCTTATGCACGCATGCGCATGCACACACACACACACACACACACACACACACACACTTCTGTAGTTGCCTGAGCCTGGAGAAGCATACCTTATGAAGGCAATGATGTTGGGGAAAAGAAGAACACATATCCCTCCAACCCAAGCAGCTAAACCTGGTGCTGCACATAATTGCAATTTCCGGGGCCAACTGCTTTGTCCAGGCAAAGCTCCCACTCATGTCAACAGTCTCGGTAGGATTTATCAAGCCCAGCCATATGGGCAATTTTCATAGATGTTCATTCAAGAAGCTCTTGCTGTTCCAACTTCCACCTTATTGACTCCCTCTCATCTGTTTTTCCCAAGTCATTCACTTCAACTCCCAGGCAACCTTTTGGGGAAGCCTGCAAGATTTCTGCTCTCTTACTCCACAGAAGAGAAGACAGGCAAGACAGAGAATGCCAAATGAGGAAAGAAAATTGGAAAACTCCTCTGGTTCAGTACCAAACTTGCTCCAGGATAAAACTGCACTGTACCAAAAACTCTGGCAAGGTACCAGGTACTACAGAGTGGGCAGGGTTCCCAGATTCGGCTTCCGACAGCTGACTGTGCAAAGGAGAGCAGTGTGCTGCCAGAAAAGCACAGCGTGCAGGCCATGGCAATGCCAAAACGACAGCAAGACATCAGCTCTTTGCACTTAAGAGACCCAAAGGCTCAGGGTCACGATTTTTGTTACACATCAGCTTCCTCTCCCACTCATGACTCCAGGGAGTAGTAGGTTCTGCCCTCCTTAATCACAGCCAAGTGAGTAGTGTCTTAAAGCAACAGGGTCTATGCCATTAAGCAATGCTCCTCCACGTAGATGAAGGCAGACAGCAGAGCCTTGCACAAACTTGGCTCAGAGGCATTTCATTGAAGTCATCCTACACTTCACACAGTTGGCACTTGATCAAAATCTGCATCACCACTTAGGCAAATGGCGTGAAAAAAGATGCTTTGTAGTCAAGCATCTCTTCCATAGTGAGTATTCACTAAAGGTCAATGTACAAATGAAGAGATGAATGGATGAAAAGACAGATGCCTCAGTGGTACAGGCAGTAGCACACTGAACTACAGCGCTAGAAGCCACATGGCTGACTATGGGTTCCAATCCGTAATCAGTCTGACACACATTGGGTGCATGTACTCAAGATCCTTATGAACTAGATGGTTGGGGGAAGAGGATCATGGCATGACAAGGTCCTGCTGAGGGTACCTCCCTCTCTTTCCCTCGGGTACGTCCCTCTCGTTCCCGCAAGGAATAAACGTAGGGCCAGCTGGCGCTATGGTGCTTAGGGTGCCTGGATCCCACATGGGCAACTGTGTGGTTCAAGTTCTAGGCCCCAATGACTTGAGAAACAGCTAGGCACATGCGTGTATGTGCTCGTAATCCTAAGAGGAGAGTGGAGAAGAGATTGTGACATGGCTATATGTCCCACAAATGCATATGCCCTATAGCAAATTTAAAAAGAAAAGAAAAAGAAATCCACTCCTTCTCCCACAAAAAGATCTCAGCAGGGAGATCTCCTCAGGGAGGAGCCCATAAAAGCCAAAGCAGGCACAAGAAAATCCAGAATTTGCTTTTTTTTGGAGAGGTTTTTGCTCCAGGGCGCATGTGCTCACCAGAGAGACAAGAGAGAGACAGAAAGCAAGAAATCCCCCCCCAGGGGGGATGGCCACACCACAATCCCTTCTCCTCCATTCTCTTCTTGGGATCTTGGGCACACACGCACCCATGCCTGGCGTGAGTTTAAGCCGCCGGGTCCGGGACTCGAACCACGGTCGACTACATGGGAGTTCAGCGACATAGCCAGGACGCTAACTGCTGGTCCCCATAATTTGCTTTAAGACAAATATTAAAATGGGAAGCCTCTTCCATTTCCCTATTTTCTCCTTGACCTAGAAACTACCAGCAGCTCCTGAAAACCTTCTCTAGACTTCATACCTTCGTTTAATTCCTCTGCAAGAGAAAGTGATTAATTATTCCTATTTTACACTTGGAAAAATCTAAAGTTTAGAAGAATTAGGTAACTTGGCCAACGTCACTATACCAGCAATGGTGTAACTAAGTATAGAACTGGGGTTTCTCTATTTAAAAAAATCCATGTTATTTTCTAAACTATTCTCTCCTGAAGGCAGGAACCTCCTCTGCCTTAGTCATCTGTGTATCTCAGCTCCTCTGACCTGCACCCAGGACAGTGCTTCTTCACAAATTGTACCTACTTAACCATTTGTAAGTAAAAATGAAAATAACTTGGCATCATATATTCATTCTCTTAAGTTTTTTAAAAGTGCACAGTTCAGTAGTGTTAAGTGCATCCATCCTGCATATCCAAACCGTTGTGCCACAGACCTTTAGACCTTTTCCATTTTGCAAAACAAACTCCATACCCATTGAACAATTCCAGATCTCCCCTTCCCCAGCTCCTGGCACCCACCTTTCTATTGTTTTTTGTTTCTATTTGACTACTTGAGACACTTCATGTGAGGAAAATCACTTTGGGTTTTCTTTTTATGACTGGTTGATTTCACTTAGCACAATGTCCTTACAGTTCGGCTATGCTGGAGTATGTGTTGGAATTTCCTTCCTTTTTAAGGCTGAATAATATTTTATTGAATGTCCCACTAGATTTTAAAAATTCATCAAGTTGCTTCCTTAAAACCCCCTTCTTTGATTCAGCTTCACACACAGAAGACCTTTAACAATATGGCTTCCACCATTGCCACCTCCTGAGCATTCACACCATACTAATTGATTCCCTCACGCAGTCTTCAGCGCAACCCTTTGTGATCATTGCTGTGATCTGCAGATGAGAAAAAGCTGAGTTGAGGGAGACTAAGAGCTTCAAAGTGAAGCAACCTGGACCTGGGACACTCCACACACACACACACACACACACACACACACGTTGCCTCTGACTCTATAGCCTGCTGCCCATCATTACTATTTATTGCCTTCTAGTGAACTCTTCCTCAGAGAAAATCAAAGTAACCAAGAGGGACACTGAGGCCATGTCACATGAGGTGACACCCAAGGCTATTACTGCCTTTTAGATACAGAGTTGGTTGAAGTCCTGAACTCATGTCTCCTGGCCTAGTGATCTCTGCATTTTACAACTTGTTTTACTCCTCCCAACCCCCATTCCCCTCCAGATTACCTGTGTGTATAACCATTCACCCAGTTCAAATCCCATGCTTTCCTCAGCCTCCAGCTCAAGACTCACTTCCTCCAGACCCATCAAACTCTCATACAGACTTTCTCTGTGTTTTGCTTCTCCTGTGCTCTGCACAGCTCAGTCTGGTTCAGTACGCACTCTCACCAATCAAATACGGGGTACCACCACATGATCCTCCAAGGAGGGACATGTGTTTTCCCTCCCCATCACACCGCACAATCGTGTCTGTGGGTGTGGCAGGTACTTGATAACATGCTCTACACCTGGATGTCCAGAGAATTATGTAGTTTAAGAGTTAGTAGTGAGCATCTGGCTTTACACACTCATTTCTCAGATAAGAAACTGGGTCCCAGAAATAACCATTTCCATGTCTGCCTGACCCAAAATCCGATTTGTCTGGTATCCCCACTCACTAGCATAGTAACTTTAGCAAATTGCTTAACCTCTCTGAATTTCCATTTCCTTACTTATAAAATGGGGATGATGGCATCTACTTTATAAGGTTGCTGTGAGGAGCAAATGAGATGGTACAGGTAAATACGCTATGCAACAGAGCCTGGCATGTAGCAGGTGCTCTGTAAGTGGTTAACCGTCAATACTCTCCTGATCTTCCCTCACTGTAACTAGTTAATTAGTGAGCAGTCAGAACTAGAGCCCAGTCTTCTGCCTCCTGCTTGGTTCTCCATGGTTGCCAATCCCATGTAAGCAGGATTCTTTATGAGTTCTCAGCATTCAAGAGCTGTGCCCTAAGGCCTAAGTGGGCAGACACAAGGAAAGAGAGGTCAAATTCTACATCCAGTCATTTTAAAATAATAAGAAAGTACTACACCTCTTTATTTCTATAGAGGAAAAAAGATGAAAAGGAATATTGGATAGAAAGAAATGAATAAAGAGTAGTGCAAATTCCCAGTCCTTATTCAGATATTGAATAGCTGAAAGACAAGACAGTCTCTCTGTCCTCCTCCCTCTGCCCCCTCCCACCTCAATAATGCTTGCTCTTAGGAGGGTCAGAAAGAATGCAATTCCCTCTCAAGGACACGGTGTGAAAACCTAGAGAGGAGCATTAACATTTTATGACCTCAGAATTCTTTAATAAATTAACTTTATTAGAGGATCACTGGTTCTTTAGTATCTTGAAAATGAAATTACACCTTCTAGAAAATACATATTCACCTCATTTACAGGTTTGCCATATCATTACAGCCACCCACACATCTCTTTGGACTGAAAAGAAAGTAATAAATTTCTCAAGCAAATGTTTGAATATATCATTTTAAAAATTCGCAAATGCTTGAGTACATTATTTGTAAAATGTTTGTATGTACAATGATTCTGTGGATTAAATATTAGGGATATTATATATTTAATCAATCAACAAATATCGACTGGAAACCTACAGTGTGCTGAGTACTGCTCTAGGCCCTAATGATAAAAGATTAAACCCAGATAAACTTCCAGTTCTCTTGAAGTTTATATTCCATTTAGCTCCCCTTGCAGGGATGAGACAACTTGCAGAGAGGCAGGACAGAGTTAGTGAAAGTTGGGAGAACAATGATGGTGAACTGCTTATGGAGCACTAGTATGTATCAGGCTCAATTGCAACGTACATTTTACTGGTATTATTTCATTTACTCCCCACAACCACCTTGTGAGATGGATATCATCATCTTCATTTTGTTGGTAAGAAAAAAAAAAACCTCAGAGAAGTTAAATGATTTGCTACGGTTACTGTGCTAGTAGTGACAGTACCAGCAATCATTTCCATATCTGCCTGCCTCCCAAATTTCAAGTCCTTTATGTCAGGTCAGCCTGTGTATTCTGAGTTAAAGTGGATATTGGGTATTGCAAGACGGGCAGAATTTGGGAGCAAATGACTGGAAGGTGGTGCTGGTTTCTCTTGGGGGTCTGCACTTGAAGGGATCTGGGAGAACAGAGATCACTGGCATACTCATTAGCCTTCATGCTAAAAGGTATGCCAAAAGCTTCTACTGACATCTATCCTTCAACTGTGGGATGCAGCTGCAGAGAGTAGAGCATCACAATCCAAAGTTACTGCTCAGAAAATGCTCCTGCTTTCCTCCCTTAAAAGATGATGCACAGTTGGCCCTTCATGTGGAGTTCAGAATCTGCCAGTTCACTAACTATGGATGCAGCCAGGTGCCACCATTTGTTATGAAATGGGGGAAGAGAGAGTGCCCAAAAGAGAGATGCTAAAGAAGTTTATAGATATATTTTTCTTCACACTCACATCTAATGCTAAAATTACTTACACATAATCTAGAGATGATCTAAAGTATAAAAGAGGAGGTGTGTAGGCTATATGCAACAACTATGCCGTTTACTATAAGGGACTTGAGAAACCACAGAATTTGGTATTCACTGGGACAACCAATCTCAACCAACTGTATCATAACTGAATGTTCGCAGAAGGTCGATTTGGCCTTTTACCTCATCCCACAACACAAATGAATTAAAAATGGATCAAAGACCTACATGTAAGTACTAAAGCAATAAAGACCTAAGAACAAAAGATAGGAGTAAATCTTCATAGCCAGGTAGTGGGCAAGGTTTCTTAGATATGACACCAAGGGCACAAGCAGCAAATAAAACATAAATAAGTTAGACATCATTAAAATTTTAAAAAATTGCACTTCAAACAAAGTAAAATGATAACACATGGAATGGGAGAAAATATTTGCAAATTACATATTAGTAAGAAACTTATCTTTACAATATATGAACAACTATTACAACTCAATAACGTAAAGACAACCCAAGTAAAACATGGGTAAAGGACCAGTGTAATAGATGTTTCTCTAAGAAGAAACATAACTGTCAACAAACATGTAAGATGTTTGATATATCCTTAACCAGCAGGGAAATGCAAATTAAAATCATAATGAGATACTACTACATACCCACTAGGGTGGCTAGAATCAAAAGATAAATAATAACAAGTGATGTCAAGGATAAGCCTGTTATAACCCTTATTTGCATGTTACTGGTGCAAATGTAAATTATGTACCCACTTTGGAAAACAGTTTGGCAGTTCCTCAAAATATTAGACATACAGTTACCATACAATCCAAAAATTTCCACCCTAGATATGCACCTGAGAAAAATGAAAACATATCTGTATATACAACTTGTACTTAAATGTTTGTGCAAGGCCAGCAAGTACATGGAAGTTGAAGTGGCTGGACCCCATAGAAGATGAATGTCTCTCTCGTAAGCGCGCACGCCCTATAACAAACTTAAAAAAAAAAGTTCATGGCAGCATTATTCTTAACAACCAAAAAGTAAAAAGTGTTCAAATGTCTATCAATGGAAAAATAAAATGTATTACATCTATAAAGTGGAAAGTTATTTGGCAATTAAAAGAAATAAAGTACTGACATATGCCTCAACATAAATGAACTTTGAAAATATGCTAACTGAAAGAAGCAGGTCACAAAAGATCATATATTAAATTATTTCATTTACATAAAATGTCTATAATAGGCAAATCCAGAGAAACAGAAAACAGGTTCCTGGTTGCGTGGGGGTTGGTAGACTGAGGGTATTGGAGTATAGAGTTTCTTTTCAGTTAATAAGAATGGTCTAAAATTGTTTGAGAGATGTAGGTGGAATTCTGTAGGTATACCAAAAGAAACTGAGTTATACATATTAAATGGGTGAATTACAGGGTATCTAAACTACATTTCATTAAAGCTGTTGAAAAAAAAGAAGAAAAAAAATGATGCAGAACCGAGAATGAAGATATACCGAGAGCTAAAGAGGACCTCGGTAGTTTGGTGTACAAGTGAACAGGTAATTGGCCTGGGTGTCAGTTTGCTCTTTATGCTCCATAAACCTGTGAAGAATGCTACTCTGGGAAACTTTCTGGACCCAAACAAAACAAAACAAAACCAAAAACAGTGACGGAGAGTAATCAACAAATATTGATTACTACAGACCACTGTAGAAAATACAGAGTTTAGAGAGAACATTTTCTTGGCAACACCCAGCCACTGAAATGATTCATACATAATTCACCAGGCAGTACAAACCATATGCAGATTCACTAAAACCTTCTTTGAGACAGGCAGCACCTCTCTCTAAATCAGAAAAACAGCTATGTCTTATTTCTTTCTAAATGTTACCTAGAACCCCGCAATGCCTGTATGAGTTTTAGAACTGGCATTTTAAAAAGTCATGATTTTTGGTGGGTGGTTCTCTTAGCATGTGCCCCTCTCCCACTGTCCTCTTTGAATCACGAGTATGGGCCTTGTTTCTCTCACCACAAACTGCAGTACCAAAAAATTCATCCAGGGGCCAGCAGGTAGCAAAGTGGTTAAGGCACTGGACTCTCATATAGCCAACCACAGTTCTCAAGTCCCACATCTGACAGCTTGCTTTCTCCCTCTCCCCCACCCCTTCTCTCTCAGGTGAGCACACATGCTCTATAGCAAATTAAAAATAATAATAATAAATAAAATAATAATAAAAAAATCTTATTCAATTTCCACACGCCTCTGAACCAAACTTGAGCTAATCCCCAGTAGACAGTACTTGAACTTCAGAAGTCTCTAGTTTCATACCTTTGTGTGAATGATATACTTGGTATTTTGGCAAGAACTCACCCTCAGTTATTTTCCTATCATTGATGGACAGTTATCTAATTGAGACTAATAATTGTCCTTCACAATAGAGATACACAAAGGACCTTGAATCATAAATCGGCTGCAATCTGGCTACGCTATTTACAGTGATGGAATGCTAACCTTCACATACACAGAGCAAGAAACTTAGTGTCTTTCCTTAACTTTGTCAGTAGGAAGGAGCCAGTAGCATTTGGCCAAGGCATCTGATCCATACTGTGGGTGCTCTTAGACTCTCCATCCATGGCTATTTTGGGGCAAGGCGAATAGTTCAGTAACTTTCTCTCTCATCTGTTATTCTGCCGCACCAGAGGCCACTGCCCTTACAGCCCTGTCCCAGATGAGCCGTTAATGACTTGAAATTTCCTTTAGCCAGAAACATACCTGCCACACAGACTATTTCCCTGCATCACTCGTACAAAGGTGGGACAAGTGAATGAATCAAGCCCAACAGAGTGCTTTTTCATTTTGTTGAAGTTGCTTTTAGGCTTTGTTTCCCAGGGATTAAAGGTCAAGTCTAGAGCAAAGGATTTAATTATCAAAGTCCTAAGAGCCTGCTGAAATGACACTTCAACCCATCACTGACCAAAGAAAACACTATTTATTTATTTTTTTTGCGAGATTTTTGCTATAGGGCGTGCGCACTCACCAGAAAGACAGAATCAGAGAGACAGAAAGTGAGAAATCACACCCCTGCCCCCGAGGGGGGATGCCCATGCCACAATCCCTTCTTCTCCATTCTCCTCTCAGGATCTTGGGCATGCACACGCATGCGCCTGGTGTGAGTTTAAGCCACCAGGTCCAGGACTAGAACCATGGTCAACTACATGGGAGTCCAGTGACATAGCAATCACGCCAGCTGCTGGTCCCCAGAAAGCACTTTTAACACTGTAGACAAACAACTTTTAATTGACCCTCCATAAAATGATGTTGATTCTGGAGAAGGCCAATGATTTGAACTGTGTGCAGGAAAATTCTGGCTCATAATTTGGAGGTTTTGAGTCAGAAACTTTGCCAGTCGTTGCCTAAATTAATGCTAAAAGAGTAGACTTTGTTTCTTCTTTTGGTGACAAATGTCAGTTTCCTGAAGCTCAATGTTTTTTTTTGGAGGAGGTAGGGAAGGTCTTTGCCATCTGTCTGCCTCCATGCTTTTCAGATTTATTTTCTAATCAATGGAGAAGTATGGAGCAACCCTTATCACATTCAGTCTGAAAAGAATCTGTCTGTTTCATCTAAACTAAGGCCAGACTCAATGATCAGTTAGAAAGGCAGGTATGACTTTTTTATGGGTCTTTTACATGGGGAGCACCTCTGGGTTCGGAAACTCTCAGCAAAACATGTCTGTGTAGCACACCCCTTCTCCAGCTTAATAGCTATGATCTTGATAGCCTTCAGGCAGAAAATTCATCCAACAGACAGTATTATTTCCCAAAGTGGGTTCTGTGGAATCTCAGGATTCCAAAGCCAGTTAGGTTTTATTTCCCCCTAAGTTTATTTCATGAATGAGAGAGACAGAGACAAAGAGAGAGAAAGTACCCCCAACCCAGTCTTGATGCTATGATTCACCCCAGCTTCAATCAGCCCAGATCATGGGCACGCACATGCCCAGTATACCTGGGTGGTCTCAGGATGTGAAGTATTGATAGCAACCTTCCCCTGAGGGTCTGCTATCTAGAATGGCACTTTGTTTTTTTACCACTGTGCTACCATCTAGCCCTTAAAGTTGTGGGAGTTTTTGTTTTGTTTTATTACTGGGCGTGTGTGCTTACCTTAGAGAGACAGAGACAGAGAATGAAAAAGCACCCTCCTCCCCCAACCCAGAGGTGATGGCCATGCTATAATCCCGTCTCCTCCATTCTCCTCTTGGGATTTTTGGGTATGCCTGCACATGCACCCAGTAGGGTCTTCTTTCTTTTTTTTTTTTTTTGAGAGGTTTTTGCTATAGGGCGCATGGCTCGCCAGAAAGACAGAGAGACATAGAGACAGAAAGTGAGAAATCACCCCCCAGGGGGCATGGCCACGCCGCAATCCCTTCTCCTCCAGTCTCCTCTCGGGATCTTGGGCACGCACGCACACGCGCCCGGTGTGAGTTTTAAGCCACCGGGTCTGGGACGTGAATCGCGGTCAACTACATGAGAGTCCAGCGACATAGCCATTATGCTAACTGCTGGTCCCACCCAGTAGGTTTTTCAAGTTGCCATTTCCAGGACCTAAACTGCACAGTCAGCCATATGGGATCCAGCCACCTTAACCACCATGCTACTAGCTACCCCCATACTTATGTTTTTAACTGAATGATGAGAGACTACATTTATCTGTATGAGTACTTAAGACTTTCCTCTTTAGTATCTCAGTTCTAGTTTGTATCTAATTATTCTTTGCCTCGAGAGTCTAACTGTTTACTGAGTAACTTTGACCATTAGATGTTATATTAAATATCACAGTGATAAATTATTTTTCACAAATTTTTCATGATCTTGATCTCTTTTGTACCTTTAGGATAAACGACATAATTTTAAATCATATAGAGGAATATTAGAGTTTCATATGCCTTCTCTTACAAAGTTATAGTTTTATATTTTCCTTAATTAAATAACATGCAACTAGAAGGTATCAACTTTGCTTAAGTGTCAGCTAGAAGTTCTTGACAGATTCTTGGAGATAGAGTGGTAGTTCATAATGGAGAAATGAGCATTCCAAGAATGGTCATACCACTTCTCCTTACGTCGAAGCTTCTATGGTCCATTCCTAGAGATCTGCAATCTACTGTCTTTAATTATCGTCTGTGGTATGACAGGAAATCTGCCTTTATGATGATGATTCATAATAATTTTTTTTCAATACACATGTTTGGGAATAATATTAGATATACAGAAGTTGCAAAGATAGTACAGAGTTCCCATATACCCCTAGCTCTATTTCCTGTGTTGTTGACATCTTATGACCAAGAACCATTTGTCAAAACCAAGAAGCCAACGTTGGTATATCACTGTTAGTTGAACTCCAGGTTTCAATTGGACTTCACCAGTGTTTCCCTCAAAGTATTCTTTCTGCTTTGGAATCCTCTTCAGGGACAAGACCACATTCAGTTGTCACCCAACCTCCTCTGGCCTGTGGCAGTTTTTCAGTCTTTCATTGACTGACTTGAAGAATATTTTGTACAATATACCCCAATCTGAGTTTCTCTCTGTTTTTCTCAATGCTAAATGGGAGTGAAAGTTTTTTGTAAAAAATGTCACTGAGGTGATGGGCCCTTCTCATTGCATCATGTCAGAGGGGGCATGGTAGCCACCCAAAATCACTAATGACACTAACCTGATCACCAGGTTTTTTCACTGCAAGGTGTAGGTTTTTTTTTTTAAATAAAATATAATCTCTTTTTTTTTTTTTTTTTTTTGAGAGGGGGAGAGGTTTTTGCTATAGGGCATGTGCGCTCACAAGAAAGAGAGACAGAGAGACAGAAAATAGAAATCACTCCCCAGGGGGGATGGCCACGCTGCAATCCCTTCTCCTCCATTCTGCTCTCAGGATCTTGGGCATGCATGCGCATGCGCCCAAGCGTGAGTTTTAAGCCACTGAGTCCTGGACTCGAACTGCGGTCGACTACATGGGAGTCCAGCGACATAGCCATTACGTTAACTGCTGGTCCCTAAACAAAATACAATCTCTTTTTAAAAGACATTTGTGGGCCAGCCAGGTGGCACAGTGGTTATGGTGGCTGGATTCGAAATGTTTGACTGTGAGTTTGGGTCCTGGACTGGGTGGTTTGAGAAACATACTGGGCACATGTGCCTACGTGCCCAAAATCCTGAGAGGTGAATGGAGGAGAAGGGATTGTACATGGCCATCACCCCTGCGAGGGTCAGGGAGAGTGGAGAGGGATTTATCACTTTCTCTCTTTTCAGGGAACACATGTGCCCAAAGACAAACTAAAAAAAAAATAAGAAGACATTTTGGGCCAGCCTATGGAATGGTGGTTAAGGCTGCTGGTAAGGGGAGAGAAGAAACGAGGGAGAAGGGATTGGGGCATGATCATTCCCCACTGCTTTCTTACTTTCCCCCTCTCTCTGGTGAGTGTGCACACCCTCTGGCAATAACATTTTAAAAATAATTAAAATATTTTAAGAGACAATGAAAGAATGTAAGTTAGAATTATATGTGGGTGGGATCCCTATTTTAGGAGCTCACCCCAGGTACCACTAGATAAATTGGTATTTACAAAGACAGTTTGTTTCGGTAGCTCATGTGGGTAGGGACAACCTCAGCACATCTGAATCCTCTGCCTGCACCTTGTAGGTTCATCTGACCAGGAAGAGGAGGAGGGTGAGAACACGAAGTGTCGGATACACTCAATCTCAGGGTAGTACATGAACCGTGGGCCCTATGCTCCTCACTCACCTCATCCTACCCCCTGCCCTGCTTCTGACACCAATTCTAAGGCGCACTCTAATTGGAGAACGCTAATGTGCAAAGAGATGCGCTCTTTATTTGGAGTGAAGTGCACTGCACAGGCTCTGGGCGTTCTGTAGTAACCCTAACTAACCTACTGCTTCTGAAATCAATTTGATCACAGAGACCTTTACTCACTCAGCCCTTTCTTCACCTAAACTTATTAACATTCTTTGGGGAAATGAGAACAGAGAGGAGGGCACTGGAGTAGGTCTAGCCTGAATCTGCCTCTAGTCCCCGCAGTCTAACCGTGGCTATGTTTCCTCATAAAGGAATGCTCTTCGAAGCCTCTGACACCCTGGGCCACAATTCTGATGCATTTAAATGGATTTCTTTGACCTCTCATGCACTCCCAGGAAGGCTATGCTTGCATTTCTGCAAGCTGTGGATGGATGTGCTGACAGTCCTATGGGAGCAGCTGACCCTTGTCACCATGTCGGGCGTAAAAATGGTCTAGACAGGCAGTCAAGCACTCCAATACTGACTTCCTCCTCCTCTCTCTCCCTGAAATCATAGCAGAACTGCTCACTGCACTGTGAATGAGGACAGGCTGACTCCCAGCCCCACAACTAAACCTTCAGTCCTTTCACTGCCAAGGCTCTCATAAGAATGAACTTCTCTTACACCAAATCTTTCACATCCTTTGAAGAACACTGTACTGGCAGGCTGGTATGTCGAAAATTTAAGGACCAAATTACAATAGACAACCTAGCCAACCTCATTTCACAGTTCTGAGTGGCCCCAATGGAGCAATCTTCCTGCTCAGAAGATCAAAGCAATATACTGAGTAATCACCATTTTAGCCCATAAGCAGGAGGCCAGAAAGGAAGACCCAAACGTCATTTACGTGCAGGTTTTGCCTTGGGTATTGACAAGGTCTTTTAAAAGGACACGTGGTTATATTTCTTCCTACTAAATGACAGTAGCATTTGGTAGGTAGCATGCATACACACAAGTGTATAAGGCCATCCATCAAATAAACAACTCATGTGAGAAGTCTCAGGGGGGAAAATCTCATATTATAAGAATGTGGACCTCTTCAATTACATGACAAGGTGAGCTTAGAGATAAGTGAGGGCAGCTACTTATTTTATTTTTAAAAAATCTGTCATATTTGGGACCAGCAGTTAGCATAATGGCTATGTCGCTGGACTCCCACGTAGTCGACCGCGGTTCGCGTCCCGGACCCGGTGGCTTAAAACTCACGCTGGGCACGTGTGCGTGCATGCCCAAGATCCCGAGAGGAAAATGGAGGAGAAGGGATTGCAGTGTGGTCATCCCCCTGGGGGGTGATTTCTCGTTTTCTGTCTCTCTGTCTCTCTCTGTCTGACTGGCGAGCGCACGCGCCCTATAGCGAAAAAACCTCTCAAAAAAAAAAAAATCTGTCATCTTTTATCAAAAGAAGAATGGCATGGTAGAAAATTCATGAGAGTTGATGTTAGATAGGCTAGGGTTCAAATCCAGGTTCCTGAGGTAAGTGTCTGAGCTTCCCTGTGTTTCAGTTTCCTCATCAATAAAATGGGGGTAATAATAGTCACTTAACAAGGATACTATAAGGATAAATGAAATCATTTGTCTAAAGCCTTTTAGTCACTGCCTGGCACAGAGAAAATGCTTAATAAACATAGACTTCCCGGGACCAGCAGCTGGCATAATGGCTATGTTACTGGACTCCCATGTAGTCGACCACGATTGGAGTCCTAGACCCGGTGGCTTAAACTCACACTGGGCGCATGTGCGTCTGTGCCCAAGATCCCGAGAGAATGGAGGAGAAGGGATTGCAGTGTGGCCATCCCTCTCTGGGGGGTGATTTCTTGCTTTCTGACTCACTCTCTCTCTCTGTCTTTCTGGTGAGTGCACGTACCCTATAGCAAAAAACTAAAACCTCTCAAAACACACACACACACACACACACACACACACAAACATAGAATTACTTTTACTGCAAGATTTTTTTTTTTTTTTTTACTATAGATCACTCCATAGTCGATAACAAATGGTGTGGTCTGAATTCTGTACAAGATTGGTAATTCAACACCCAACCCTTGGAAAGGCCTCAAGAATAATAGAGAGGGACAGAAGGCCTTTCAACACAGTCTCTGGATTATATGGCATCGTCAGGAAGAACACAGACATCAGTGCCCTGAGTCAGGTCCGATGAACAATCCACAGTTTGCACAGAGGACAAGGTACCTCATCCTCTCTCGACATAGGGATAGTCTTCACTCTCCTGTTCTCTTTCTGTCCACTTGGCTTGTTGGTGTTGCCACTGCCCATCAGCA
>NW_006160045.1:5636620-5641102 GCF_000334495.1 Tupaia belangeri chinensis
AGAGGGTAGCTAAAATAAAACTTGCTTTGCTTGTCTACTTTGGGTTTGAGGAAAAAAATGTCCCCTTAGTCCAGAACTAAGATCCCTCCAACTCTCGTGAAATATTAGCTCTCTGCAGGGTGTGACTCTCATGGGAGTCTCCAAAAAATAAGAGACTCTCGTAGGGTCTCCAAAGGAAAAATACTGTTTAGCAAAAACAAATCCTAGCCAATTTAGTTTAGTTTTAAATACAACTGTGAGGCCAGTAGGTAGCATGGAGGTTAACATGGCCATATGGCCAACAGCACAGTTCAAGTCCCAGACCTGGCAGCTTGGAAAATATTTCAGGTGCGCACATGTGTGTGCCTGCCCAAGATGCAAAGGGCAGAATGGAGAGCAGATTGCAATGTGGCCATTCTCACTGGAGGAAGAGTTCTCACTTCCCTCTTTCTGTCTCCTCTCCTTTTCCAGGGAACACACACTCTCTATGGCAAAAAACTAAATACTTCTGTGGCCAGGGAGAAGGGTGACACTTGCGTTAGATATAAACAGAAGGAGGAGATGTAAGATGATGAGATAAGATGAAGAAAAAGCCATGATTCAGTCCAGGACTGGCTTACATTGAGTGAGAAGACATTGAGGCTGATTTCTATTGAGGTGAAACTTGCATCCTTGAAGTTCCCTTCTCCTAGCCATGGGGTTTCCCATCCTCTCTGTAGTCTTAAAAGCTCCCCTCCCCCCATACACTAGAGCATCCAGAGCCACCACGGGAGCATTCTTGCACAACGTCTTAAAAGAGGACTCTGTGTTGATGAAGGTTAATTCCAGGTTCAACCAAATGCTACATAGGGCGCCACGCTCTGAGTCAGTCAGGTTAGACATGGTCCATCTGTGGCTGAGCACCTCGCTCCAGTGCATATTTCTGGTCAGGGTACTGTCCTAAACATTGTAAGCTGCTGACAGATAAAAGCTGGCCTTGCTGCAGCTCATGCTCTTATAAGGAATGGAAATCAGAGCGCTCACTTGCCGATGGGGACCATGCTGTGCTCACAGCAATGCTTGACTTGGACTCACAAAATGAGGTGGCTCAGGACCAGCAGTTACCGTAATGGCTATGTCGCTGGACTCCGACATAGTCGACTGCGGTTTGAGTCCCGGACCTCACCAGGTGCATGCCCAAGATCCCGAGAGGAGAATGGAAGAGAGGGGATAGAAGGCATTGCAGTGTGGCCATCCCCCCTGGGGGGTGATTTCTCGCTTTCTGTCTCTCTGTCTCTCTCTTTCTTGCAAGCGCACACGCCCTATAGAAAAAAACAAACAAACAAACAAACAAACAAAAAAGAGGTGGCTCCAGTGCCTCATTTTGTGACTCACCATCACCAGTATGGATGAAACCTTAACAAAATAAAGCCAAAAGGTAAGCACGCTCCAAGAGGGGCCCTGGGAATTCAACCGTTAAATGGACAACTTCACTTCTGATTTGCTGCAGAACTGGAGAATCCAAAAGGGGTCTACTCTCCATTTCAACAGACCTAAGTGATAAGGCTTTGTTAGGAGTGGGGGTAATGTTTTCAAATGACATATGATCTAATTTAATTGTTTATTTTATTTTTAGAGGTTTTTGCCTTAGGGCATGTGTGCTTGCCTAGAGAAAGAGAGACAGAGACAATAAGAGGGAAAGTGAGAAATCACCCCCCCAGCGGGGATGGTCACACTACAATGCCTTCTCCTCCATTCTCCTTCTAGAATCTTGGGCATGCATGTACACACACCTGGTGTGAATTTCAAGCCTCTGGGTCCAGGACTTGAACTGCGGTCGGCCATGTGGGAGTCCAGTAACGTAGCCACTACGCCATCTGCTGGCCTCAATTGTTTAATTTTTTAATACTTAATTAAATTATGCATAATATGGCCTAATCATTGACCAATCAGAAAAGATGGCAACCACAGCAATGGAGTGAGGGCCCAAAAGTCCCCTGTATAAGGCATCCATCCTTTTTGGTCCTTGGGTGGGAGGAAAGCCTGAGTGGCTGGCAGAAAGACTGGCAGTGGCTATTACCAACCAGGAAGAAAGTATTCTGATGCTTTAACAAGCAGAAGTCCATGCCAGGGCTTCTGGGTGACTCTCGGTCCTGATGGGCATTCAGGAAGGAAGTACAGAAGAAAGGAAGCCTCTGTAACCTTGTACCTTTGATCACACCACATTAATACCCAGAGAGGTTAGCCCTCCTAAATCACTACTGGATCAATAACTTCAGGATAAAGACATTCTGGTAAGAACAGTACTCCCTCCAGAGCAGATTTCCACATTAGTTTAGGGGCTGGCAGACCTTGGGAAACCCAGCCAGGAGACACTCAAAGACTCCTGCTCTACCACCTGGGAATTCAGTTCAATCCTCCAACAGAAGGAAACCATCTCCTCCAGGCACCACTAGCTCATATTTCTACTCAAAACACATACGCTTGTGTCTGGGGAAAGGCAAGCATGAAATACACTTCATTGAAGAGTTGAAAAGCATGGAGGGTAAGTTAATTTTCAGAGAAGAAAGAAAGTCAGCAGCACAACGCAATGTGATGTGTGATTCACCTCTGCAGGGCAGACATGGATTTTGCCACCTGGGAGCATCACCAAATTACTTGGCAGTTGAAAATATGATCTCCGACTCTTTTTTCATTCCCCTTAGATCTTATGTTTTATTTTAAGACCATGAAACAACACAAGATTAAAAGTCTCATTCAGAAATAGAAGTGGAAAGGATTCGGTATTTCTCTGGGTCAGAGAAAATGCTTTCAAAGGCATTGCATAACGAACACTGAAATGTGTACGTGGGAGGGAGACAATGTGTGAGTTTCCTCCTTTGGCTCAGGTTGGACAGTGAAGTTGGAGGGACAGACCCCTCCTGTGTCCAGTCATCACCAGAATACCCTGGCAGACCCCAGGTCCTGCACTGCTCCCATGGCGGGTGCCCTAGGCACAGGCATCAATCAGAAGCTGTGCCTTCATCTTGGGGGGCTAAAAAGGACAAGGAGTGGGGAGAGTCATTCGGGTGTGAAATGTTCTGCCTCTTTCTGGGTGTGTGGCCTTGGGCAGGGCATTCAGCTCTCTAAGGCACAGCTTTTACAGCTCTAAATTGGGGCTAATAATTTTTGCTCTGTCTAGAAAGATGAATCCAGGTTCAGAGTTTCTGGTGCCTGACACAACAAAATGTAATTCTGTAGATATCCACTAAGAAAAAGAATGCAAAGTTTACAAATACTAAATTGGAACAGAGTTTTGAAAGAGGCTCATTGAAGTGGGGGATCCTACAGTTTAAGCCTCATTAGTGCCACAGTGGATCCTCTTTTGCACACCTGCCTATTTCAGATGAGATAGTAAGTATATAATGTACATTACAAACTGTAAACTATTATATTGGGTCGTCGAGAAAGTCATGATGCCTTTTTGCATAGAAAAGCAACCTAATATAAATGCATGACATTGAATTACCCACATATATAATATCTACAGTAAGCTGAACACTGTGTTAGGTGTAGGAGACAGAGCTGTGAACAAGACACAAATGACCCCTCCCTTATGAAACTAAAGTCCAGTGGTTCTGCGTCATCATCTATGGTGGAATTGTTCTCTGAATCCTGAGCAGGTGAAGTAGATCAGCCTGGAATGGCTTCACCTACCTGCAGCATTAGCCCCTCTCAGGGCTCTCAAAGGTCCTGATCCCCACTCCTGGCTTTCCAGGATTTGGGCTCTAGTGGATCTCTACCTCTGCTTTCCCCTCTTTCTCATTGTTTTCTTACTATCTTCCATTGGAAAACACCCAGAGCTACAAGATAGTCTTTCTTTCTTTTTTTAGCATATGCACTTGCTGGAGAGAGACAGAGACAGAGACAATGAGAGGGAAAATGAGAAATCACGCCCTGGAGGGATGGCCATACTGCCATCCCTTCTCTCCTATTCTCCTTCTGGGATCTTGGGCACACACGCACACGCGCCCAGCATAAGTTTCAAGCCACCGGGTTCAGAACTTGAACTGCAGTCAGCCATGTGGGAGTCCAGTGATATAACCGCTGGCTCCAAGAAGAAAGCCTTTCTAATCCCTTATTTTAAATATGAACGGCAGGGTAAGGTGCAGGACTGAGGGAGGTGATAGTGAGAGAGTTTTCTTGGGAGGAGATAATTAACATATTCCAAAATTGCTTGTGGTGGTGGATGCACATCTACGTGAACATACTAAAGGAACTGTACATTTTCAATGGGTGAGACAATTCAGTAAGGTTGTTAAAAGATATGAATTGAATGCCAGATAGTGGTGCAGTGATAAAATGTGACATTCTGCAGACGCACAAAGTAAGGTTCTGGGTTCAGATCCTGAGACTTTCCTGTACCAGGCACGTGCACACCCATGATCTGTGACAGGTTGAGACAAGGATCATAGTGTGAGGACCCTTTTGGGGTGCTGTTTTTCTGTCCTTCTCTCCCTCATGGAAGAAATGAATATATATATA
>NW_006160045.1:5649588-5653949 GCF_000334495.1 Tupaia belangeri chinensis
ATATATATATATATATACTAATGGACAACCAAGAAATAAGAAATATCTAATATTCAAAAAAAGCTTACAGTAAGAAAAATATCTGAATAAACAGGTTTTTTAAAAAGAGCTTAGGGACCAGTAGAGGGCATAGTGGTTATGTTGCTGGACTCCCACATGGTAGACTGCAGTTCAAATCCTGGATTCAATGGGGGGGGGGGGAAGCTAGCAGGAAGCTGAGATCATTGAGAAAATGGAAGAGAAATTTTTTGAAAGAGAGATTTTTGCTATAGGGCGCATGTACCCACCAGAGACAGAAAGTGAGAAATTACTGCCTGGGGGGATGGCTACGCCACAGTTCCTTCTCCTCTACTCTTGTCTCAGGATTTTGGGCACGCATGCCCACACACGCGGTGTAAGTTTTAAGCCACTGGGTCTGGGAATTGTACCATGGTCAACTACATGGGAGTCCAGCGATGTAACCAATACGTCATCTGCTGGTCTCTAGCAAAGAATTTTTAAAGAAATCATTCTTAGAGTCAAGATGGTACATCCAAAAAGAATAGGAAGCTTAGAAAAGGAATAATTCTAGAACAAGAAAGGATTCTTTTAAATCTAAAAGAAGTAAGTCTGTTAAAATATAAAAATTCAATTACAGGTCTGGAAAATAAAGTTCTGGTTAACTCTCAGGGCATAAGGCAAAAGCCTAGACATTAGAAACAGAAGTTTAACATCTGGCAGCCAGAACTTTCAGAATGAAAGAATGGAGAAAATAAAATTTAAAAGAAAAAAATGCAATTTTTTTTTTCCAGAGCAAAAGAAACCCCCAATAACATGAATTGAGTCTGGTGTGAATAAGGAAAGGCAATTAATGTGAACTTTCAGAACATGGAAAAGAAGAACAGAGTCTAAAGGTTTAAAGAAAGATAAAATGAGTGATTGACAAAGGATCCCCAATCCAATTCACATCAGAAACAATGGATCTGAGAAGACAGTGAAATTGGCTTTTAAAACTGTCATTGAAAATGATTTTGAATTGGGAATTTCATATTCTAAGTCTCCCTTAAGAACCTAAGTACAGAATCTCCATCTAACATTGTGGGAAACCATAAGATATTCCTAAAATCGCTTAAGACAAGGAATACACGTTTCAGTATGTTGTATGAGCTCACACAGGTAGCCAATAAAAACAGTAAGCAGTCATCATTACTATTATTTTTTTTAATTAAATGAAGACGAGGGATAGAGAATAGAGGATAGTATGACTTCGATCTTCATTCATAGGTAGGAATAGTTAACTTCTTTAGTTGATACACGAGAAACCCAAGTCTAAAAATATTATTTAGAGATATAAAACTAAGTATTGGAATTATTGAAATGTCTTAAAAAACAAGTTGCTGTTAAGAAGCAACACTGCACATGGGGAGGAGGGAAAGCAGGAGCCCCTTGGTTTTTTATATTTTAGATAAAATATAAGGTTAAAAAATGTTTTTCTTTAGGTTTTTGCCATAAGACATGTGTGCTCACCAGAGAAAAACAGAGACAGAGAGAGGGAAAGTGAGAAATCATCCCCCTTGGGGGATGGCTATGCTACAATTCCTTCTCCTTCATTCCTCTCCGAATTTTGGGCATGTGCACACACGCTCCTGGTGTGATATTTTTAAGCCACTGAGTCTGGGACTCAAATGGTGGTAGGTCATGTGGGAGTCCAGTGCCTTAACCACCATCCCATCTGCTGGTCCCCTTAATGGGACTTTTAAATACAAAGCCCAAACACACCAATGAGAACCCAGCCCCTGTCTCTGGAGTACTCCCTAAGCATATTGCATGAAAATCTTTCATGGATCATGAGGTTTACAGTTATTTAAGTTTGAGAAATGCTATCTTGTTTTAACTGTCTCTGTTAGGAATTCAGCTTTTAGTTTATTAAAAACTCCAAGGAGTTCAATAGAAAAGAAACTTGTTTAGCTTTATTTAAAAACAGACTAATTCACTGAAAGATCAATGTGATGAATTTGCTGATTTTAGTAAATTTATCAACTTCCTTTTCCCTCCAAGATGTAAGACTAGTAGAAAGATTGCTTTAAAGTTTTGGGTGCCAGCAGATGGCGTGGTGGATAAGGGCACTGGACTCCCACATGGTCAACCGTGGTTTGAGTCCC
This sequence comes from Tupaia belangeri chinensis, assembly GCF_000334495.1. Lineage (NCBI taxonomy): Eukaryota > Metazoa > Chordata > Mammalia > Scandentia > Tupaiidae > Tupaia > Tupaia belangeri. Next base: position 5,651,730 of record NW_006160045.1, read on the forward strand.
AGACCTGACAACTTGCTTTCTCACTTTCCATCTCTCTCTCTCACTCTGTCCCTCTCTGGTCAAATTAAATAAATAAATAAATAAATAAATAAATAAATAAATATTTTTGAGAACAGTTTTGACATAAATGTGCAAATAGTAAAATAATATTAAACATCTAAAAAGTGAGTTGAGCATAAGTGACTATAAATGGACAACTTTCCACAAATGAGATTGTTTGGGTTGCCCTGAGTTTCTTCTAAACATTTCTGAATATCACTCTCTTTAAAATTTAAAACATTTAAAATTTTTCTTTCCCTTAATTCTTTCAATGGCTTATCAGTCTGATTTTGTAGTTCTTGCAATTAAACATTTAAATTAAATATAAATTCAAAAGCATCCCAAGGATATCTGAATTTTAAATTAATTTAAATCTAGCTTAAATTCTAAATTGATAGAAATACAAAATTAAGGTTAATAAGCTATTTAGAAATTGATGAAAGAACATTTTAAAGTACTTTAAAAAAGAAAATGATGTTCTCAAAGTATATGACAGAAATCAGAGTTGAAACAATCCTGTCATATATGAAATGCCAAGCCTTTAGAAAATTTTATTTCAAATAGGAATTCTGAAAATAAAGCTGAATCCTGTTTTGCCAGCCTTCCCGTAGTTTGGGGAGTTTAAAAATGTACCTGTATCTCGGGAAGCATCTCAATGTTAGTTTAGTCAATATTGGTTTCAGTGATCCAGATCAAACATTTCTGGCAAAGCTGAAAAATCACACTTGGTAAATCTGGCATATCCAGTAAATGGGTTATTCATGGACTTGGTGAACAGTGAACTGGCTTTTGATAAATTGGCTCTCAGTAACTGTTTTCAGGAAACTGACCCAAAATCATCTTATTTAACCTAGTCTTCCCCAAACTCATTTGACCAGAATCCTCTGTTTGTTTCAAGAGGACAACTATGCAAACTGCACAGACTTCGGAAACCACTACCCGGAGCAGCAGTCAGGTGTTGGCAGTACAGGCCTGGAGAACAGCAGGCTTCATATTAGGGAACTAATGGGAAAAAATACTCAACTTTGACCCAGTTGTTCTATTTCTATATATCTGTAGGCTCTGTATTCTATTTCTCCATCTCTAGTAGTAAATAGTTCCACATTTTATTTATTTATTTATTTATCTTTGGAGAAGTTTTTGCTGTAGGGTGCATGCGCTCACTGGAAAGACAGAGAGACAGAAAGCGAGAAATCATCTCCCCCACCCAGGGGAGATGACCACGCCGCAATCCCTTCTCCTCCATTCTCCTCTCGGGGTCTTGGGCATGCACGCACGCATACGCACCTGGCGTTGAGTTTAAGCCACCGGGTCCAGGATTTGAACCGGGGTCCAGGATTTGAACCGGTGTCCAAGATTCGAACCACGGTTGACTATATGGGAGTCCAGCGACATAGCCATTACAGTAGCTGCTGGTCCCTCCACATTTTATTTTTAAAATAAAAACATGATGCTTTCAAAGAAAACAAGAGTGGGAGTAAAGTATGTGCTTCCTTTCTTTCCCTCCCCTGTTCTTTGAGACTACAAAGGCCTTAAGCAGAATGCGTCTGTGTCCTAATACTTCCCACCTCCCTCCGCACACCCCCAGGGCCAATAAGAATAACCTGCTGAAGTGGTGGAGACTTGCGTAAAAACTAACAGAACACATCCCAGGTTCAGAGACAGCTGCTGTCTTGCACAGGCGTGAGAATTCACAGTACTGATCTGTTGATTCCCCAATCTGGAAATTTAGATTTAAAAAATATATATAAAATCTGCTTTCTAGAAATTAACAACCATTTCAATGAACATGAAACAAAAACCAACCACTAATTAGAAATGTTTCTCTTTCTCAGACACATACAAGGGTCTTTATAAAGCTCATGGAAAATACGTATTACAAAAAACTGCATGAATTTCAAAATTATTTTGCACAAAAATAAATTTATATGAATGGACAGTGGGCTTGTTACCAAATGTTCTGGCATGAAATGTGTCCTCCTTTAATTCCACGTCACAGATCCACATTTCTCCTCCTCTAGCTATGAGGAAGACTCTGCTCCCTTCTTAACTGTTCGGAAATTCATAGCTGGTCTCTCCTTTGTAGAATCTTTTAAACTTGTGATGAAATATCTCCAACTTTCATCAGCCATTTCTTATATAATATGGCTAAAAAATTCTCAGACAGCAACTCTCGCAACC
>NW_006160045.1:5655182-5680422 GCF_000334495.1 Tupaia belangeri chinensis
CTACATGGGAGTCCAGCGATGTAACCAATACGTCATCTGCTGGTCTCTAGCAAAGAATTTTTAAAGAAATCATTCTTAGAGTCAAGATGGTACATCCAAAAAGAATAGGAAGCTTAGAAAAGGAATAATTCTAGAACAAGAAAGGATTCTTTTAAATCTAAAAGAAGTAAGTCTGTTAAAATATAAAAATTCAATTACAGGTCTGGAAAATAAAGTTCTGGTTAACTCTCAGGGCATAAGGCAAAAGCCTAGACATTAGAAACAGAAGTTTAACATCTGGCAGCCAGAACTTTCAGAATGAAAGAATGGAGAAAATAAAATTTAAAAGAAAAAAATGCAATTTTTTTTTTCCAGAGCAAAAGAAACCCCCAATAACATGAATTGAGTCTGGTGTGAATAAGGAAAGGCAATTAATGTGAACTTTCAGAACATGGAAAAGAAGAACAGAGTCTAAAGGTTTAAAGAAAGATAAAATGAGTGATTGACAAAGGATCCCCAATCCAATTCACATCAGAAACAATGGATCTGAGAAGACAGTGAAATTGGCTTTTAAAACTGTCATTGAAAATGATTTTGAATTGGGAATTTCATATTCTAAGTCTCCCTTAAGAACCTAAGTACAGAATCTCCATCTAACATTGTGGGAAACCATAAGATATTCCTAAAATCGCTTAAGACAAGGAATACACGTTTCAGTATGTTGTATGAGCTCACACAGGTAGCCAATAAAAACAGTAAGCAGTCATCATTACTATTATTTTTTTTAATTAAATGAAGACGAGGGATAGAGAATAGAGGATAGTATGACTTCGATCTTCATTCATAGGTAGGAATAGTTAACTTCTTTAGTTGATACACGAGAAACCCAAGTCTAAAAATATTATTTAGAGATATAAAACTAAGTATTGGAATTATTGAAATGTCTTAAAAAACAAGTTGCTGTTAAGAAGCAACACTGCACATGGGGAGGAGGGAAAGCAGGAGCCCCTTGGTTTTTTATATTTTAGATAAAATATAAGGTTAAAAAATGTTTTTCTTTAGGTTTTTGCCATAAGACATGTGTGCTCACCAGAGAAAAACAGAGACAGAGAGAGGGAAAGTGAGAAATCATCCCCCTTGGGGGATGGCTATGCTACAATTCCTTCTCCTTCATTCCTCTCCGAATTTTGGGCATGTGCACACACGCTCCTGGTGTGATATTTTTAAGCCACTGAGTCTGGGACTCAAATGGTGGTAGGTCATGTGGGAGTCCAGTGCCTTAACCACCATCCCATCTGCTGGTCCCCTTAATGGGACTTTTAAATACAAAGCCCAAACACACCAATGAGAACCCAGCCCCTGTCTCTGGAGTACTCCCTAAGCATATTGCATGAAAATCTTTCATGGATCATGAGGTTTACAGTTATTTAAGTTTGAGAAATGCTATCTTGTTTTAACTGTCTCTGTTAGGAATTCAGCTTTTAGTTTATTAAAAACTCCAAGGAGTTCAATAGAAAAGAAACTTGTTTAGCTTTATTTAAAAACAGACTAATTCACTGAAAGATCAATGTGATGAATTTGCTGATTTTAGTAAATTTATCAACTTCCTTTTCCCTCCAAGATGTAAGACTAGTAGAAAGATTGCTTTAAAGTTTTGGGTGCCAGCAGATGGCGTGGTGGATAAGGGCACTGGACTCCCACATGGTCAACCGTGGTTTGAGTCCCAGACCTGACAACTTGCTTTCTCACTTTCCATCTCTCTCTCTCACTCTGTCCCTCTCTGGTCAAATTAAATAAATAAATAAATAAATAAATAAATAAATAAATATTTTTGAGAACAGTTTTGACATAAATGTGCAAATAGTAAAATAATATTAAACATCTAAAAAGTGAGTTGAGCATAAGTGACTATAAATGGACAACTTTCCACAAATGAGATTGTTTGGGTTGCCCTGAGTTTCTTCTAAACATTTCTGAATATCACTCTCTTTAAAATTTAAAACATTTAAAATTTTTCTTTCCCTTAATTCTGTCAATGGCTTATCAGTCTGATTTTGTAGTTCTTGCAATTAAACATTTAAATTAAATATAAATTCAAAAGCATCCCAAGGATATCTGAATTTTAAATTAATTTAAATCTAGCTTAAATTCTAAATTGATAGAAATACAAAATTAAGGTTAATAAGCTATTTAGAAATTGATGAAAGAACATTTTAAAGTACTTTAAAAAAGAAAATGATGTTCTCAAAGTATATGACAGAAATCAGAGTTGAAACAATCCTGTCATATATGAAATGCCAAGCCTTTAGAAAATTTTATTTCAAATAGGAATTCTGAAAATAAAGCTGAATCCTGTTTTGCCAGCCTTCCCGTAGTTTGGGGAGTTTAAAAATGTACCTGTATCTCGGGAAGCATCTCAATGTTAGTTTAGTCAATATTGGTTTCAGTGATCCAGATCAAACATTTCTGGCAAAGCTGAAAAATCACACTTGGTAAATCTGGCATATCCAGTAAATGGGTTATTCATGGACTTGGTGAACAGTGAACTGGCTTTTGATAAATTGGCTCTCAGTAACTGTTTTCAGGAAACTGACCCAAAATCATCTTATTTAACCTAGTCTTCCCCAAACTCATTTGACCAGAATCCTCTGTTTGTTTCAAGAGGACAACTATGCAAACTGCACAGACTTCGGAAACCACTACCCGGAGCAGCAGTCAGGTGTTGGCAGTACAGGCCTGGAGAACAGCAGGCTTCATATTAGGGAACTAATGGGAAAAAATACTCAACTTTGACCCAGTTGTTCTATTTCTATATATCTGTAGGCTCTGTATTCTATTTCTCCATCTCTAGTAGTAAATAGTTCCACATTTTATTTATTTATTTATTTATCTTTGGAGAAGTTTTTGCTGTAGGGTGCATGCGCTCACTGGAAAGACAGAGAGACAGAAAGCGAGAAATCATCTCCCCCACCCAGGGGAGATGACCACGCCGCAATCCCTTCTCCTCCATTCTCCTCTCGGGGTCTTGGGCATGCACGCACGCATACGCACCTGGCGTTGAGTTTAAGCCACCGGGTCCAGGATTTGAACCGGGGTCCAGGATTTGAACCGGTGTCCAAGATTCGAACCACGGTTGACTATATGGGAGTCCAGCGACATAGCCATTACAGTAGCTGCTGGTCCCTCCACATTTTATTTTTAAAATAAAAACATGATGCTTTCAAAGAAAACAAGAGTGGGAGTAAAGTATGTGCTTCCTTTCTTTCCCTCCCCTGTTCTTTGAGACTACAAAGGCCTTAAGCAGAATGCGTCTGTGTCCTAATACTTCCCACCTCCCTCCGCACACCCCCAGGGCCAATAAGAATAACCTGCTGGGTGTTGGTAGGGAAGAAAGCAACATTTAATACAGGGATCACACACTAACAAGCCCACCACAGTTGACAGGATTTGGATGAATGAGACAGGCCTGGAGTGGAAGTGGTGGAGACTTGGGTAAAAACTAACAGAACACATCCCAGGTTCAGAGACAGCTGCTGTCTTGCACAGGCGTGAGAATTCACAGTACTGATCTGTTGATTCCCCAATCTGGAAATTTAGATTTAAAAAATATATATAAAATCTGCTTTCTAGAAATTAACAACCATTTCAATGAACATGAAACAAAAACCAACCACTAATTAGAAATGTTTCTCTTTCTCAGACACATACAAGGGTCTTTATAAAGCTCATGGAAAATACGTATTACAAAAAACTGCATGAATTTCAAAATTATTTTGCACAAAAATAAATTTATATGAATGGACAGTGGGCTTGTTACCAAATGTTCTGGCATGAAATGTGTCCTCCTTTAATTCCACGTCACAGATCCACATTTCTCCTCCTCTAGCTATGAGGAAGACTCTGCTCCCTTCTTAACTGTTCGGAAATTCATAGCTGGTCTCTCCTTTGTAGAATCTTTTAAACTTGTGATGAAATATCTCCAACTTTCATCAGCCATTTCTTATATAATATGGCTACAAAATTCTCAGCCAGAAACTCTAGACACAGTGTGATGGATGATGTAGTCAATCCTTTGATGTCATTTGACCTTAGACTTAAAATAATATAGTCTAAGGTTATATTAGCTTTCTTGCATTGCAGTGATTTCCCTGTGCCCCCCCATATATAAGTTGTGAATTTTTTTTAAAAAAAGTTTATTTATGTATATTCTTCCATGAGAGAAGAAGGAGGGAGGTACCCCCAACAGATCTGCATGCTGTGAACCTGTCCTCAGCCAGCAAGGATCTTGAACACACATGGACGTGCCTGGAGTGCACAGGGAAGCCTCAGGTTGCATACCTGGGCCCTTCCCATAAGGCTCAGCATTACGGAGCATTACATTACTACTGTGCTACTGCAGCAAGCCCCAGTTAGGATTCTCTGTGTTATATGAACCAAGAAATCCAATCCAAACTGGTTGACAGAAAAATAAAATTTATCAGCCAGTAATGTCAGTGCTTACAGAACTCAACAGTACCAGGGTAAATCTGGTTTTAGGCAATGCTTGAGCAATGTAACCAGGATCTGATTTTCCCCTCTTCGTTTCCCCTCCTCTACTTCCTTGGTTTGGTTCCCCATTCTCTCTGTGGTCTCAAGAAACTTAAAAGGTTTGGGACCCAAAAAATGATGGTTATGTCACTGGACTCCCACGTAGTCGACCACAATTCAAGTCCCAGATCTGGCAGCTTAAAACTCAGGCTGGGCATATGTGTGTATGTGCCCAAAATCTTAAGAGGGAATGGAGAAGAAGGGAATGTGTCATGGCCATCTCCTCTGGGAGGTGATCTCTTGCTTTCTGAGGCTCTCTGGTGAGAATACGTGCTCTATGGCAAAAATCTCTCTCTCTAAAAAAAAAAAAAGAAACTTAACAGCCTATTGCTCCTAGGGCCACAAGTTTTCTTAGTCATAAACAACAAAGGACAGCCATCTTTCATCTTTCATAATACATAAAATAGAAGCACTGGTCCACGTCTCCCTGCTCATGTGTGATACTGACCAAACGTTTCTAATAAAGGAGATAATCTTGAAGTTTGGTTCAATCCCCCAAAGTATTAGTTATCCTCAGATTATAAATCCTTGCTAATTTAATATAACTAACTTATATGCACTCATTTCATTAAGTTATTGATAGAAATGTTGACTTAGGATCAAAAAAAAAAAAAGGAGCATTGAGGCATGCCATTATAAACTTCTTCGAAGAGAGATATCACGCTGATGGCCTGGACCCTGCATCCCTGAACTCTGTCACATCATACCCATTCCTGGCTGTGCCGGTGAGTGGGCAGCAAACTCCCTTCTGCATGCAGGCACTCTGACTTGGATTTCTGTCGCTTGTAGTGAACAGAGTTGTCGATGTATGCGGTGGGAAGACAGCTCGGTGTGGTGGAACGGCCTGCTGCATTCTAACAATCTAGACCTCGATAACCAAGAAAATCTCCGTTCCAAATGACCCAGATGTTTTTGGTTTGGGGCTTTTGTTTAGTTTTTCTTTATAGGGGCATGCGCTTGCCAAAGAGAGACAGAAAGAGAACATGAGAAATCATCCCCCCAGGAGGATGGCCATACTGTAATCCTTTGCCTCCATTCTCCTCTCAGGATTTTGGGTGTGTGCACACACCGCCGGTGTGGTTTTCAAGCCACCAAGTCTAGGACTCAAACTGCACAGTCAGTCATGTGGGATCTATCCGCCTTAACTTCCATGCCCCAGATAAGATAATGTATGTGAGGCCTGAGTTTGAACCTTGCTCTGCCATAAAGTGAGTAAGTCCCATTGAGGTCCTGCCTCAGTCTCCTACTGTAGAAGACGGGACAGTCTAACTCCCACCTCCCAGTAGCTGCGAGGATTAGGATGAGTAAATTGCATGATCCACAGTAGGCTCTTCATAAATAACAGCAATTACTTCTCAGTTTAAGAGAGTTGAAAGGTATAGGAGAGTTCTTAAAGTCCTTTCACCTCTCCTGGAAAGCTGATGCTAATAAATAGCTAGCAGATGCTTTTACGACTGTTGAACCTGATTTATCTTACTTTGGGAGGACTTCACAGTGATATTCCTCATTACAAATGAGAGCAGATTTGTACCTCTTTTATTCTGAAGGGCAGTGTTAGCATGATTGGTGTCTTTTACACAGCAGAGTCATCTCCATTGTCTGTTTCAGTCTTTGTGGAGTGGGGCACGTCACTCCTAGTCACTGCTCCGGGAGCATCTACGCCCTCCTGTTCAAGGGCTACGTCTGCTCCGCACTTGCTGCTCCGCACTTGCTGCTCCAGTTTCCCAGGACCTGGCTGGGTGCCTTCTCCGGAATATATTTAAAAATAAGACTAGGACACATTCTTCTAATCAGCACCTCTCCAGCTCAAGAGATTTATACTACTAACAGAAAATTTTTCTTGCTCAGAGAAACTTGGCTATCTCAGAAACTGGGAGCTGTAATTTTGTGTGCTGTTTACACCCCATTTCTCATTTATTTCCAAGACCACGTACTGTTCTTTACAAATACTGTTACCACTCTCTTTAAATGGGTCAAATTTATGAGGTTTGAAAATCAGTCTTACTTGTACAATGTAATCGAAGGTTCGTTCATCTATCCTTAGAGAATGTCTGAAAACTCAGTATGGACTTTGCTCAAAATACACAAATAGCATGCAAATAGCTGATCACGGTTTTTTAAAAAATCATAACATATACTTTCCATGAGGTTAAAATGGGTTTTAATCAATTCTTTTTGAGCCTTCCAAAGTTACAGCCATCGTTTTGTATTTCTCAGCCTCCTTGATTTTCTGTTGGCTCCCTGAAGGAGGAAATACAATATTTCCCCCCTACTTTCTCTTCCAAGAGGAGAGAGAAGGAAAAAAGATAGCAGTTTTGTAGCTGCAGGGGCAGCCAAGCAAGAGATTGATTCAACAGGAGAAATTCAATGCATCCCAAAAGATTCCCTAGGATTGGCTATCCTGCTGCTTAGGGTACAATTTGTTGTAATAAGAAATTGAAGATTTTCTGTCAGGGAAGTCAACTTGCTCAGTGATGGAAACATATTTATTTTGGAAATGCTTTCATAAATAGGAAGACCAGAGATTTCTCAGAGTATATGCATTGCTCATGTACACTGGTGAATACAGGGCATCCCTGTGCAGGTACCCTAGCCCCAGAAGTGGAGTGTGGCTTCAGTCTTACTTCACAGAGAGGCTGTTTATAATGGGACTCAGGCAAATGCAATAGAGAAAAAGTATTTCCTGTCTCCAGCTGGATGGTAGTACAGCAGTAAAACATGACACTCTGATAGGCAGATTCATGTGAAAGGTTCCGGCTTTATAACGGAAGCTCTCCCTGAGTATGATGGGTACAAGTGTGCCCATGATCTGGGGCTGGTTGAAGCTTGGGGTAGATAATGGTCTCAGGACTTTGTTTGGGGTGCTCTCTGTCTCTCTCAGTCATAGAAGAAACAAATAAATGTAAAAAAAGAAAGAAAAAAAGTAAAGGTCACATTGGTTTCCAGAGTGGCTATACCATTAAAATAGTATAATAATTTAAATAATTAAAAAAGGGCCAAGAGAGGTTGTGAATGCATGGAGTTGGTCCATAGCTGTGGGATTTGTGGGCAAAAAGGAACTGGATACCCATGTCCCAGGAAGGGATGGTCAACAAAAGAGGGTCTGCAATATAGACAGTGAACAGAGAGAAAAATATAGGAGGCAGACTGAGAGGCTGCCAAAGAGGACAAGTCAGACAGGAAAACACCTGGACTCTGAAGACAGAACCTGGAATCAAAATCTGAAGCAAAAGGGTTCAAAAACAGGAAACCTCGTATAGACCAAGAGTACCTGTAGACTGGTTGAAAGCAATAGGTAGGAAGCCTGTCTTCCTTAGACCCTGAGGGGTGCAGTGCTGGGGACCCTCAAGGTTAGGAAAGCACTTTCATTAGAGAGTTATTAGGAATCTAAGGCAGAGGGACCAGCAGTTAGCATAATGGCTATGTCATTGGACTCCCATGTAGTCGACCACAGTTCGAGTCCCAGACCCGGTGGCTTAAAACTCATGCTGGGCACGTGTGCGTGCGTGCCCAAGATCCCAAGAGGAGAATGGAGGAGAAGGGATTGCGGTGTGGTCATTCCCCCTGGGGGGGTGATTTCTCGCTTTCTGTCTCTCTGTCTCTGTCTCTCTGTCTTTCTGGCGAGCGCACGACCAATGGCAAAAACCTCTCAAAAAAAAAAAGTTAAGAAACATATTTAAAAAAAAAATAAAAAGGGAACCAGCAGTTAGCGTAATGGCTATGTCGCTGGACTCCCACGTAGTCGACCGCGGTTCGCGTCCCAGACCCGGTGGCTTAGAGCTCACGCTGGGCGCGTGTGCGTGCGTGCCCAAGATCCCGAGAGGAGAATGGAGGAGATGGGATTGTGGCGTGACCATCCCCCCTGGGGGGTGATTTCTCGCTTTCTGTCTCTATGTCTCTCTCTGTCTCTGTCTGGTGAGCGCACAAGCCCTCTAGGGGAAGAACATGGGCCCTAAAGAAAAACCCCCTCCAAAAAAAAAAAAAAAAAAAAAACGAATCTAAGGCAGATTAGTGGCTCTGCTCCTGATCTGAACCTTTCTAACTAGACTTAACTGCCAGAATGAGTCAAGCTGTCACAGCGAATCCTATATCTTCTTATAACATGGCCCAAGACCGGGAGTCTAAGCATTGAAGGAGGTTACATGGAGGGTTAGAAGGAGTAGTATTTAGTGAGGACAAATGAAGGAAAGTGGAATTGTAAGGATATTTTAAACGCTGCTCCAAAATAAAGGTTTTAAGATGCCCACATTCCACTTTGTAGGTATGCAGAGGGCAGTAATGATTATGAACAGGAGTTGAATGGACTGGCATAGCCACTTAGGCAACCACTCTAAACCCCAGTGCAGATCAGTGTTGTTCTTACCAGCCCTTACACCTCTGCTCATGTACTTCATGGTATATAAGTGAATATGAATTTGGAGGGGTCTTTAACAATGCTTTTCAAAACAAAAGCAAGCAAGCAGCCAAAGCTAGCATTTGGGTGGCTAGACAGTCCGTAGAGACAGAACTTAATTTTCCTGTCAGATAGATAGAAGTGGTGTGGATGGGAGATTCCAATACCACTATTTGGACAGTATTATTATGTGTACCAGGGTAACTATATCCCATGGATACGCTGCAGTTAGAAGGGGATGCCTCTAGCCACGGGGATCCTGGTCTAGTTCTTGGTCTGGTGGGAGTTTAATATAAGAAGTCAATAATATGGAATTATTAATCCTGATTAGAAATTAGAAACTCTGCTGCTCACTGTCTGATGATGACAGAGAAAAATTATGCACTTCCTAGGTCCTGGCCTAGCTCAGGGATTCAAAAGCCAAAGAAGACTGTGGGGATGGATAGGGTTGATGCATGGCTGTGGGTTTTGGAGAAAGGAAGAACTGGTATCCCTGCCTCAGGTAAGGATAAAACAGAAGGCAAAGGAGGGGCTGAATTGTAAAATGCAAGTAGTATCCTGTTGCCACAGACCATGCTGGCCAAATGCACAGCCTCCTAACTTAATCCTATAGGTTTATTGGCACTTCTCCACGTGTCCCAGGGCACTCAGAAATGCCAGTGCACACAAGTGTACAGCTTTTATTTATACTTAGCCATCTCACTAGTTGTAAATGGGGCTGAAGAACCTGAAAATGTTTTAGGTAGATTATCTGTCAGGACAGAACCTCTGTTTTAGATATAATTTTATTATAAAGGTAGTTGAGAATTGAAAGATTTGATCTTAAGGTTGTACCAAAATAACCACATATGCAAAGCCATGTCAAGTGCTTCCTTTGTCCCATCAGTGTTCCGTGGAATGCTGGCTTGTCAGAGAAGGTCAACAGTACCCACCAGATTGGTGGTGAGCAGGTTCCAGGTTTACCCCAGTCTTTCCTAGAGGCCTAAACATGCTGACACTAGCTGCTGGGTATCCCTAGAGCTCCTGAGCTTGAGTGGAAGTCCTGAAAGCAAGAAATCATGTTTCTAAACTGGACAACTTATTTCCACTGGATTAAACTCATGAAAAATAGGGGCAAGGGAGCAGTCCTTGGGGTTGGTATTCTCCAGGAATAGAAAATCAGGAGGCAGTGGTTGGGTTGGATACAACCAGGGTCATGAGTTGAACTGTCACTCCTTCCCCAATCATATATCGATGCTCTAACCCCCCATACCTCAAAATGTGACTGTAGTTGGGCCTTTATAGAATTAAGATGAGGCTGATACTGCCTGCTCCGATTTCACAAGTCTTCTTATAGGAGGAGAAAATTTGTCCACACAGAAAGATGCATATACCTGAGTGAAGACCATGTGAGGACATAGCAAGAAGGTGACTGCCTGCAAGCCAAGAAGACAATGCTCAGAAGAAACCAACCTTGCTCATATATGTTCTCACAATTCTAGCCTCCAGAACTGTGGGAACATAAATGCTTATTGTGTAAGCCATCCAGACTGTGGCATTTCGCTACAGCAGCCTGAGCAAACCAATGTAGCCAGGTTGAGCCAGAGTATGACAGGGTAGAGCTAAATGGGCATGGTTAGCTCTAGGAATGCTACAGGGAAGACTTTAGGCAACCAGAGGCACCAATTCCTGTATAATCAGTGAGCCCTAAGAGGTAAGTTCTTGATCCACTGAAGAGACGCCTACTGCAGTATCACTAAAACTGTCAATTGCTAGCCACACCACAGCTGGTCCAAGAATTCCTCCTTAGGCTCTTGAATGCCTGGTTTTCTGTAAAGGCCTAAAAGTGATACTTTGTTGGCTTTTAGGACTATCTGTAAATTCCACCAAAACCAAGACTTAGTCTGTTTTGATTACCACTATTTATATACACAGTGCGCATAGTAGGTCTAAATAAATTTTTGTTGTTGAAAAAGCAAGTGCCTGAACCAGGAGTTGAGATGTTCCCATTCAAACCAACCATGATCTTATGCATCCAGGAGGCCACACAGTGGGCTACGCATTGAGTGTGGAAGACGGACAGGCACTCGGCACTCATCTCCTACTGACAAAGGCACTTCTGCAGGCTATTTTCTACTTCTCAGACACGGACATGACCAATTCCTACAGAGACCTGATTTCCCAAAGGTCCACACCAGCTAGTATTGACACAGAAGCAGCACAGAGACTGGGGACTGGTGGACAATTGCACAGCAGAACTCTTAAGGGAGTGAGAGAAAGGAACAAGCAGCTTCTCCATATTCTTGTCTCAGAAGAAAGTGACTGTAGATTACATTAGGTTGTCAGAAATTTTTGCATAGCAAAAAATGCATCATGATTTTTTTCTAACAACCCAATTTATGAGGGTTCTTCAAAAAGTTCTTGTAAATCACCTACTATAAGAAAATTATGCATGGGTTTCAAAACTTTTTTGCCAAAATAAATTCTGAAATAAAATACTTTAATTCCATTCACCCATAAACATTTAACAGTCCCCTTGAATTTATCTAGCACTCCCGGCACACGGGGATTTGGTAGAATAAAGTTCTGTAGAGGATTTGGCAATAAAAATCAGAGAGAGCCAGAAGGCAAGGTCCTCTGAATGATGCTTCAAAGATGCCTCCAGTAGCCAGGAGAGATAATACTACGAAGTTGTGTGGCAAGGAGGTGACATAAAGCACAGGCTTTATACACATTCTGCCAGGTACAACATGTTGCAACCAATGTGTGGGCCACTGAGCCTTCCCCAAGAGGGCCTATACGTAAAACAGCAGCATCCAGTCATTTTGTTTGGTCCTTAAGACAGATAGAAAGTAGGCAAGTTAGACCAAAGCTTGGTTTGTAGAGATTCTGGATCACCCAAGTCTGCCTGCTGTCACCTAGAGCTGGGTCAGAATATAAAACACTTGTTCAGTGGAATTGATGGCAAACAGGAAGAGGCCCTGATTAGATGTGCCAGGAATCTGAGTATTTCACACACATATACACACATGCACACACATAGCTCAAAATGTCATACAGAGGTTCTGCCACTAAAGATACTTTAATTGAAAACTATAGTGTGGAAAAAAAATGATTAAGTGGCTAAAGGATTACCATCTACAGCAGTAAGCAGAGAAGAAAACATTTGTTCATTTATTGGTTGAAATAATTCTGTAAACCTCACCACAGAAGATAAATGGCAAACAATGTAAGTGAAAAGAATGCTGGATGAAGTTCAGATACTCGTTTCCTTCGTGGGTAGAGAACTGGCTTTGATCTAGGTCCTACTCTGTAAGCATGGCTTAGGAAATTCTACATTCAACAGCCAGAGTCGTTGCCTGCTCTGTACGACTGAGCTACACTGACAGATACACTGACATTGAGAGATCTTCAGAGCATGGCCTAATAACATCTGTGCAAGACGTGAGATGAGGAGCCCACAAAAGCAGGCTGGGGTGAGTGTTGGTCTTCATCGCACATGGGGGTACGCCCACCATAACGTGCAACTGGTAAGTTCTGCTGGTTTCTGTACTCAAACGTCACATTGACTGACAACAACCTAGCAAAGAGCAGTTGTGCGTCTTCAGAAGAAAAGTCAGCTTGAGAACAGTAGTAGTAGTAGAAGGTACTGCTGTGATAAATCTTTACATCAGTATTTTACCAATATATCTGCCAAAGCTTCTAATGAAAAAGTGTAAAAATTACTGGCAAAATGGAAACTGATGGAGGAACTATACAATTTTTGGCTATCTCTGAGTTACAACACCTGACTTAGAAAGACGTCATGTACACAAACTACTAGTTGCATTTCGCTTCCTCTTTCCTCACTAACCTATGCCAATGCTTTTTTTTTTTTTTCTGACAACAAAGTACAGAAAATTATCTGAGCTAAAATCATACTCTTATCAGATTTCTTGTCCTTAAGGAGCTTCATATCCCTCCCGGCGCAATTCCATATGCACTCACGATGAAGTCTCTTCATCACGCTTGTTCTCCCACCTCTTTCCTGGGCAACTCACAAAAATTTCATTCTTGCCACCAAAACCAAAAAACTAAAAAACAAATTACTACTACTTATAGATGACAAAATCAATACCAACGAATCTCACCCTACAATGCGGGCTTTGATAGAGGAAAAGGAGGCTTTTATACATTTGCAAATTAATTTAGATCAGATCTAATGAAAATCAGTGTCATCCATTCTTAGATTCCTTTGAGTTTATAGTGACACTTTGGTAGGTGGGAAGCATAATTTGATGACATTTATTCAAATTTAAAAGGAATAAATTTGATTTTTCCTATGGAGTTGGTCACAATGGCACACAAAAATACAAGTACCTGGATGTTAATCACAGCACATCTGACATAGTGAACATAAAGGGAAACAACAGGACTGATCTAGAAGTTATGATACATTCTCAAGATGAAACACTATGTACTAGGTCATCAGGAAAGTCATGACGTGTTTTTCTATGCAAAAATGCGTCATGACTTTCCTGATGACCCAATATTTGTTTAAAAAGATGAGGTAGATATTCAAGTGCTGATCTACACAGATGCCTATACTCTACTGTAAAGCGAAAAAAATGCAACTTATAGAACAAGGGTTAGAGAATGATCTCATTTTTCTTTTTCTCCGTCCACTAAGAAGAATTTTTGGCTCCCCAATCTTTTCTTTTTTTTATTTCTTTCAACTTTTGCCAGAAGTTGATCACACTGCAATCCCTTCTCCTCCACTTCTCCTTACTTTTATGATCTTGGGCATGCACACATGGCCAGCATGTTTTTCAAGCTGCTGGATTCGGGATTCGAACTGCATAGTACCTTAGGCCATGTGGAATCTAGTCACCTTAACCACCAGGCCACAAACTGACTCTTCTTCCTCCTTTTCTTCTGCTCATCCCCACTCCTCACTTGCACCTCATTGGGCATGTTTAACAGATTGGGGGACCGAGTTTTTCCCTAACAAAGACAAGAAGACAGATGAAAGAAAAGGAGGAGAAAATGGAAGAGCCCATTGAACTGCCTTGAGAGGAAAAGTGTTGAGGGAAAAGGTGTGAGAGCAGCTGGGAACAGAGAGTAAAGTCAATGGGCATTGGGGACCTTAAGGAAACACTGGAATTATTACAATCAGAACCCTTGTTTATGTTTTTTGAGAGGTCTTGGCAAATATTGGGATTAGTCGATTACTTTCAATTCTCTCTCTGATATCATGCTAAGATTGAGTCATCTGGGACTTGAGCCACAGGTCTTCGAAATATCATGGAAATGCTCATTATGGAAAACACTTTTTTTTTTTGGCATCCATATAAGCTCACACTTCAATTCCATTTCTTTGTGAACTTTCTGAAGTCCCTTCATATTCACGCTGACTGTTCAATAGAGTCTTCAGGAAAGAAACTTCTAGCCACAGTTATCTTTAGGAGTGAGGGTGATTTTTACCTGTCTTTTTGAAAATGTCCTTTCCTGGAAGTATATACTTTAGTACAACAAAAGTTATGTTACAGGTCATGTGTGAATGTACTAAAAGTCTCCTTTAAAGCATTAAAAAGCCTCTATATCTCCTTACCATTCACTGGTTCTGAAAAATAAACTTTAATTAGTAGTTGACATAGTATAAAACTTAAAAATAATTTGTATTCAGTTTCATTTTTTGTATTTCTCTCTTTGCAAATTCATAGCATACATTAGTGATATTATCAGCCCTGTAGCCTTTCATGGGCTAGTCTGGGTCACTCACTACGATCTGCAACACCATCTTTTCAAGGATAACACACTCCAGGTTCTAAACTACCACAGGGCAAGCTAAGTTGTGGAACTAACTCATCTTATGGTTAAGATTTGACTGAAGTAAACTTTAAAAGTAAATTTTTATTTAATTTTACTTTTTTTTTCCAACCATCTGCTGGCTCCTAGCATGAACTTTTTAATAAAATGTTATGAAATACCTTCATACACTTCATACTGCATAATGTTTATAATGCTCAGGGATAGATGACCTTGCATATGTTACTGTGGACACAGAGATAGTGTCAGAAGACATATTATAAGCTAACACTAAAGAATGTACATTTTGTTGTAGGTGAATTATTTCCAACTTGCCTTATGAATCGTAACACATATCATATTGAGTTGTATCATAAAAACTGAGTAAAATGTATTGAACAGAAATAAGTGACAGAGTAGCAAGAAGGGACTTGAAGGTGGTGATTTGGATTAAAATGGAATGTGGACATTTTCTGCTCTAAGGTCAGCAGTAAAAATTTGGCCAAGGTCAAGAGTGACAAAATCATCACTAGAGACTTGACCTCAATCTACTCGCTGCGGACAGTGTATTAATATTGTCCAACCGTTACTGCAGATGGCAATCCGCTCACCTCTTGGTAACTCATGCCTAGCTAAGTGTCCGTGTCCTTGGCTAAAGGTGAGTAAAAAGTCCACCTCCAGCATCTGCATGGAGGTCATGCAGGTGGCTGACAGCAGAGTGTGGATTCTCTCCTGCGCACATGAGGGACGAAACCACAGCCGATTTCCATACCCCAACCTCATATTTTAAGGTTATAAAAGGTCTTGCAGGACATCTGGCCCATTTGTGAATGTTCCTTATTTTCACTTTTGCCTAGGCTTTAGCCATTGAGAGAGAGAGAGAGAGAGAGAGAGAGAGAGAGAGAGAGAGAGAGAGAGAAACAAAATAGCAGCCACCGCTTCTGCTGACAGCAGAGTGTGGATTCTCTCCTGCGCACATGAGGGACGAAACCACAGCCGATTTCCATACCCCAACCTCATATTTTAAGGTTATAAAAGGTCTTGCAGGACATCTGGCCCATTTGTGAATGTTCCTTATTTTCACTTTTGCCTAGGCTTTAGCCATTGAGAGAGAGAGAGAGAGAGAGAGAGAGAGAGAGAGAGAGAGAGAGAGAGAAACAGAATAGCAGCCACTGCTCCCTTTTCTCTTAACTTTCTTACTCTACAACCACTTTGAAAGCCAGAGGCTCACATCAGACTCATTTGAAGTGGATCAATGCAGATTGGATTTCCTCAAATACAGAATACTACAAAGCAACTGCTTCACATGGTCCAGGGAAGAGAAACTGAGGGAGGCTTGGCAATTTGTCATCCAGTGTGAGATTAGAGGACATACACATTTAGAGAGATTGTGCCCTGCCCAACACTAGGGAAATATAACCAAGTGTTTCCCAAGCATTATAGAGTCTATTCTGATGGACTTGGACTCACTAACAATAAAGGCCTCTTGGACACAAATTTAAGCCAGTCATGTTATGAATTTCTTAGTAATTAGTGCTTTGGTTTAGTCTTGGTAAGTGCAGAGAAAAGATTAAAAAACATACGTAAAACAAGTACCCTTGAGGGTGTGTGGCTTTGTTTATGGAAGTGGTGGATTGATTTAAGTCTCTGCGCTCCAGAGTGATCTGAGCAGGGCAGGCTGGATGTCAAAAGGAAGGTGGAGATGGGGCAGGAATAGTCAGTGAAGTGCTAGCCCAGGATGTAGGGCCAGGGCTGCTGAGGGAGCCCTGGGGAAAGCAGGACTTTTTCAGTCTGCATCTCCTGGCTAGAGTCTAAGCACTTACTTAGACTTGCGGTTTCCTGAGTCCAAGCCCTAGGATTTCAGAGAGGTAATACCAATCATCCCAAACTGCCTCTCCTTGCGACACTGAGGCTTTGAGAATGAAGCCTTATCTCTTTCTATTTGATTCATATTTTCTGAGAACCCACAAGATTCATCATACTGAAGAGACATTTCACTGATCATGGGAAAGTCTACAGTCTCAGCCCTTGAGGCATCTCTTATAAGTTTGATTAAGGCTGACTCACAGTCTGGAATCCAAAACTGTTCACCCACAAGGCAGTGGAAGAAACCACCTACAAAGTTCTGCAAACACTCTCAGGGTCACACTGGTGCCTCTGGCTGTCCTATGGACCTCTGCCATCCACCTGGCTGGTGGGGCCTTTGCATCTTCAGGTTGCTCTCTGCCTGCTTTTGGCCCAGGCCTGGCTTCCTGCCTTTGTCAGTTAATATGACAGCTCTGGCTTTGGTTGTATGTTGATCCTGGTAACTTCCCCTTCCACTTGACTCCTAAGGCTCTTCCTCAAGTGGTGACAGGGAGGACCTTGAGCTCTGCCCCCTTTCCCACCCTCTACTTCACTCAGAGCCATTCTTCTGTCTACTGTCCCATGTTGCACAGGTCTAGACCTTGATTCTCTCTCTGCTTCACCCCTTTTGGCTGACACCATTCCTTGGTCTGCAGAGCTAGGGAATTGGGTATCTGCCCAGAATGGTGCTCCTCTTCTCCAGGAACTACCACCCTCTAAAACCCAGGTACTTTCAGGGCACCTTTCCAACAATGACCTTGCTCTGTGCTGGTGACTGGGCTATGCTGACCTCAGATCACAGTGCCTAAGTCTCTGTGCTCTTTCACTTGGACAGATTTCAGTCTTGACTTCTAGATGCATGTTTTCAGTCTATGGCTAATCAGGGCCTCACTTCTACCAGCACCAAACTCTCAGCACTAGATTTTTAACACAGTTCTTCCTCCCAGAACTCCATTGAGCTACAAGAACATAGAGGGGTAAGACACCTAGTGGTCTAGAGGAGCTGAGCCAGTTAAGAAACAACTGATTTCCAATAGTTTCTTCACATGACTCAATGATCCCTTTGAGGAGAATAATCTCCCTGCTCTACTGGGTCATAAGGTGGCTATGAGGACAAGTGAATCAAATGACAGCACTCTGGGAACCATGCCACCTGACAAGTGGAACGAACCACTACTACTGTCAGCCTGACAGAGGGCTCCACACTGCTCGTGCTCACCTGGACCAGCAGAGGCTCATGACACAGGCTCCTAAACTAAGTCTGAGCCACGTGCTCCTCTCTAGTGCCACGCTTGCCTGTCACTGCAAGCACCACATCACAGCCTAATCATGTACTCCACGTTGACACAGCGTCTAATTAGTCTCTGTTGCCTGACACACAGAAGGAACTTTACAAATGATGAATGCATGCACAAGGGAATGAACAAAAGAATGAATAAAGCAATGTTTTACAAGATGACTGAGCAGCAGAGAGAACGCTCACTACAAAATGGTAACCAGAATGACTTCACAATGTAAGCTCTTTGCCCAAAATAAAGACATTGTAAGCTTGAATTCAGCCCTCTCCCAGGGACTCACCTATATGGCTCCATGGTCCGAATACCGTAAAACAACGCCTCCTCCAACAGCCCAAGGTTGATGCAGGCATCCATGGCGCAGTCAAGCACCTTCAGCTGGTAGATGTTGATATCGGGAAGCCGTTCAGAGTTGCTGCTTATGATCGTCTGGCACATGGCCAGAACCTGTTCCCACTCTGTTATTAACCTTAGTTAAGGATTCATTGTCTTCATCAAGAAAAAACAAAAGTAAAATGAGATTCTCTAAAAGGCTGAAGAGCTCCCAGGCACAGGAGGGAAGGAAGCACCCATTATCTTGCACAGATGAGCTCTCTGAAATCACACTTGAGAAACAAAAACACGTTAAGTGGCATCTTAGCAAAGTAAATTCTGTTTACATCAACAAACCGTCTTCTAACCAAGCCTGTGCTTTGGGGGATTAACATTTCCAAAGAACTACCCTTCTTCCTTAAATCTAGTCATGAAGTGAGTGAAGTTGTTTATTAAACCAAACTAAAGATTAAGTTAGTTCAGTTTAAAATCATTTACTCTGTTAGCATCTGTTTAAAAATTGATCTGAAATTGAAGAAGCTTTAGAGAGATTTATTTTTCAAAAGCAGAAGCTCATGTTTGCATCCGTGGTGTACTAGAAGCCACATACACATACAACCCATGGGCACAAACCAGGGAAAGCAATTTGAAGAAATTAATTTCTGCTGGATCTTATACTTACTGTTTTTTGTTTGTTTGTTTTAGTCATAAGGCAAAAGTGACCCAAGTCTATACTTAATCAAATAAAAGTATTCTTATTTTAAACATACATACATACATACACACACACAGATACACACACACAAACAGATACACACACACATACACACAAAAAACATAGCTTATACATATAAATTATAGGGGGAAATGATACTTTTAAAAGGTTGAAGAAGGGGCCAGCAGGTGGCATGGTGGTTAAGGTGCTGGACACTCACATGTCCAACAGCAGTTCAAGTTCAGAAGGACCTGGAGGCTTGAAAATAATGCTGGGTACATGTGCCCAAAATCCCAAGAGGAGAATGGAGGAGTAAAGGATTACAGCATGGTCGACCCTCATTTTTCAAACTCCTAAAGATAATCATGGTTTATTACCTGTTGATGATGATGTGTATAGTATTCTCAGCTAGACTGGACTGAGGTATATATCATGCTGGGTAAAGTCTCTTTACAATCTAAATGTTGTGTAGTGATTGAATGCATAAATACTAATACTACTACTAATAATAAATAAAAAGATAATGATGGAGGGGGTGATATCTTATTTTCCCTATCTCTCTCTCCAACGAGCGTACATGCCCTACAACAAAAAAATAAAAACAGAAGACTCAATATTCACTTCTCAGCTATACTAACTTTTTTTTTGATTGGGTGTATTTATTTGTTTTTATATTTATTTATATTTTAGTTTTTGTTACGGAGCATGCATGCTTGCCAAAGAGAGACAAAAGAGAGAGACAGACAGAAAGTGAGAAATCACCTCTTGGAGAAATGGCCACACTGCAACCCTATTTCCTCCATTCTCCTTTTGGGATTTTGGCTTGCAAGCACATAGGTCCAGCATGTTTTTCAACCTGTCAGATCCAGGACTCACACCACGAACTTGGCCATGTGGTATCCAGCCACCTTAATTACCAGGCCACTGGCCCTACACTGACTTTCTGATTAACCATGTGTCAATGACTTAATCTCTTGGAGCGTCACTGTGACCTCATTTTTTAAATCTAATATTCCCTGTTCTGGTACAGACGCAGCCAGGGGCTGAGGATATGAGGATATGGTACAGAGAGCATGCCCTGAACTCCTCTCCCAAATTACAGTGGATGCAAGGCTGAAGGCAAGAGTGCAGGGCCCTGGGACCTCATGAACATTCTTTGCTATGCTGCTGTGCTGGGCAAGGAGGAGGCCAAGGAGGCTGAGATTAGCCTTTCTCCCGCCACCACCTCCAACTGTATAGCTTTCAATTCATCTGCTTTCTTATGCTGGAACTCTAGCAAGGCAGAAACAGCATAACCTTCAATGGTAGAAAAAGCTGGATTCAGATCTAAGCCAATTCTTTCTGTCATTTGTCAGATTTGAGGTTCTGAGAAAGTCAGAGTGCTTTGAGGTAGGTCAGAAATAAAAATGCCTTATGTCACTATAAGAATGAAAGAAGACACGGTATGTAAAATAATAATAATAAAAAATCTTTGTGAGTTCTCTCATGAGCCAGGCAGTGTTCTGGATGCCAGGAACACAGTGGGAAAACATTTAGTGGCATGTATAAAGTATACGCAATAAAAATATCAGTGCCTCCCTTCCTTTTTGTGTCACGACTTCTGAGGGTAACTAGGCTTAAGGAAATTGGTTTGGTGGACCTAGTTTGTAAATCCCTCCACATCCTCCACTCCTCTCCACTCCCACAGAACAGGGGCACGTGGTCTCTACACACAGTCTGCATGTCTCCCTTGTCCCAACTGAAGCCCTTTTCTTGAGGCCTAACGAGCATCTCTGGCCCTGAACAAATGGTCCACTGTCTACTACTCCTGTATCCTTCCCTTCTGCAAAATCTATCATTTCTAGCATCCATACCCTCAGGGCATTGCTTTGCTAAATATCAATAAACATGCACTTTTAATAAACCAGTCACTCACACGAGTCACTCACACGAGTCACTCACTCACACCAGTCACTCACTCACATCAGTCACTCACTCACACTAGTGGCTTGACTGGTTTTCTATATATACATACATATATATATATAATATATATACACATATATATATTTCTTTTCTTTTAAGTTTACAATAGGGTACATGCATTCACAAGAGAGCATCAGAGAGAGAGACAGAATGACAGAAAGTGAGAAACCACCCTCCAAGGGGGGAATAGCCACACCATAATCCTCTCTCCTCCATTCTCCTTTTGGGTCTCTGGGCATACACACACACACACACCTGGTGTTTTTGTTTTTTTGGGTTTTTTTTAGAGGTTTTTGCTATAGGGTGTAAGCGCTTGCCAGGACAGAAAGACAGGGAGACAGAAAGAGAGAAATAACCCCCCGGGGGGATGGCCACACTGCAATCCCTTCTCCTCCATTCTCCTCTCAGGATCTTGGGCATGCACGCACACGTGCCCGGTTTGAGTTTAAGCCACCGGGGCCAGGACTTGAACTGTGGTCAACAACATGGGAGTCCAGTGACATAGCCATTATGCTAACTGCTGGTCCCAGTGGTTTTGTTTTGTTTTGTTTTGTTTTTTGAGAGATATTTTTACCATAGGGCATGTGTGCTCACTGGACAGAGAAAGACAGAGAGAGAAAAAGCAAGAAACCCCCCCCTCCCCCGGGGCACATGGCCACGTCGCAATCTCTTCTCTTCCATTCTCCTCTCAGGATCTTGGGCACACATGCACACACACCCGGTTTGAGTTTTAAGCCACCAGGTCTGAGACTCAAACCATGGTGGAATACATGGGAGTCCGGTGACATAGCCATTACACCATCTGTTGATCTGCCTGGTGTATTTTTCAAGCCACAGGGTCCAGGACTCAAACTGCATAGTTGGCCACGTGGGATCCAGCCACCCCAACCTCCATGCCATCTGTTTGCCCAAGTGAGGACTAGTATCTTTATAAGGCCTCACGGGCAATATGTATTAATTTTTAGAGGGGCTTCCTGGAGGCATTATATCTTAACACAAAGGATGACTTTCATAGTGAGATTTTTAAGCCTCATGAATCACAGCTGAGCCCCCTTTATAAGCCCTGATAATTTTAAGATGAGTGTTCATCTCCAAGGAGTTGACTGTGGTCTCAGAACAGGTACATTTATTGAAGAAGTGAGTTAGTGATTTTCTTTTGTATTTGTCTGACATGTATGTTTAAAGTTTGCTGAATGTACTCTCCAGAGTCTAAGGGAAACAGTATCTTGGGCAATGTACTGATTTTGTAACAGATTGCTGGGCTAACCTCTGTGGCTTTTCATTCCAGGATTAGATATTTGACGAACTGTCAGGAGGAATGTATGTCTCTTACACAACGCTAGACGTTTCTGTGGCAAGACTCGCACCTTATTTTAACATCATGTTGCCTGACCTCCGCTATTATTTGCCTATTCATTTAGACATATTCCATCTCATTCTAAAGAGGTTTGCGGGGACAAGCCTTAGAAGGCAAAAGCAGATGTGATGTTCTGCAGCCACTCACAGGAATACATCTACTTTATCCCGGAGTGAGCTGGAAGGGACTGCATGCCAATTTCCCTTCACAACATTGGCAACCATCTCCTGGCAAACAAGGCAAAACATTTCCTGTAAAACACCCCAGTGAGCAAAAAAATGGAATAATTTTAACTAAGAGGCTTTTCTCCCCCGAGCGAACGCTGACATATTTGCTCAAAGATTTAGACTCTGGCATTTGTGTGGTGGTTGCTACACGTCACTTTCTTCCAGTGAGGAGTTGAATTCTAGATCTCGGGAGGCTCCGGAGACCATCCCAAGAGAATAGATTACCACTGGACAGAACAGGCACCTTCTTTCTGCCTGTTCAAATGACTACAGGAGGATTAAGGGAAAAGAAAAAGGGGAGCAAAGTATATTCATGTGTGAATTAATCAACTCAGAGTCTTGAGACTCAAAGACCATCAGACCATGGAGCTTTTACTCACCTAATCATATGACTACTGCTTAAAGTCATCCCATGGTTCCCTCCCAACTATAAAGTCTAATCCCCTGTGCATGGCTTTTAAGGCTTTGCCTCGTCCCCCCCCCCCCTTTGTATCTGCACACGTCATTACCTCTTGTGGATCTGCACAAGTCATTCCCTCTGTTGGACTCCCCTTCTCCACTTTGACAGCCTGGCAAGCTCCTGCTAATCCTCCCAGACAGCTCAACTGTTGCCTCCTTCAACCTCCTGAAGTTGATGCTGCTAGAGGCATTTTTTTTTTTTTAAATATCAACATAAATATTTACTCTCATACCTTCACTGTGTGCACGAGTTGTGAGGGTAAGGCTGTGTTTTCTTATTTCTGCCTGGATCATAAAGTAGAGCGAGACCACAAAGCATAGAGCAGTTTTCAGTAAAACCTTGTCTGAGACTGAACTGAAGCTGGGTCAGCCACGGCCCCTCGTTCTGCTGCATGACGCCACACATAACACGCCACTGTTCTGTGAGATGACGATTCTGTGAGCCCATGAACATGGACCTCTTTCTCTCAGAGTTAGCTATTACCCCGGTATCTTCCATTCTGCCTGCACACAAGGTTTCAAGATCCTCCACTGTTCTGCCTTTTTCCTCTCTGTGACTCTTTCAGTTTTTTGTATCCCTCTTAACATGTCTATCCCAAGCTGGATAGAAAATTCCAGATATGGGGACCAGTAGTCAGCGTAATGGCTATGTTGCTGAACTCCCATGTAGCCGACCACAGTTCAAGTCCCGGACCTGGTGGCTTAAACTCATGCTGGGTGCATGTGTGTGTGTGCCCAAGATCCCGAGAGGAGAATGGAGGAGAAGGGATTGCAGAGTGGCCATTCCCCCTGGGGGGGGGGGGGTGGGGATTTCTTACTTTCTGTCTCTCTGTCTCTTTCTGTCTTTCTGGCGAGTGCACGTGCCCTATAGTAAAAACCTCTCAAAAAAAGAGAAAATTCCAGGTATGATCAGACCAATACTATCACTGTTATTTTATATTTCATATTTCTATTAATGCAGCTCAAAATCACAGTCTTTCATCATACTCTTAAACTTTATTAAAAATTTGGCTGTTTATTATAGCCCTAACATTCTTTCATATGTTCTGCTGCTAAGTTTTGCGCATATTTATACATTTGAACTTTCTGACCCAAATAGAAGATTTTTATATAAACTCTTGTCAGATTTCATCTTTTTAAGCTCAGATACCATTCAAACTTTCAGGAATCTTTCGAGCTCTCGATGTTACCACTTCACCTCCGCTATCCTTCCCATCTATACGCCTTTGGAAATCTGATAAACCTGTGCTACTTGCATTAAAGGTACAGATGGGAGGTAGAAGGGACGGAGATGGGAACAGAGCACCCCAGAATGATGGCGATTTAATTAGCATTTCTCCAGTACAGCCGTTCAACCATTTAATGAAATGTTTCGTTTTGCTACACCTACCATAAGCTTCTCAGCAACTTCATATCAAATCCCTTTTTGAAATCTAGATATAAATTTTGACAAAGCAAGCTGCAATTTTGGAGTCTCTGACTCTTAGTGAATCCATACAGCATTCTGGTGACTGACCACAGTTGTCTTTTTTTTTTCTTTTAATAAAGAATGATTTTATTGAGTTTATTATTATTACTGTTTAATTTGATGAGAGAGAGAAAGAGAGAGAGAGAGAGAAAGTGAGAAAGCAAGCTGCCAAGTCTGAGATGCAAATTGCGGTCAGCCATGTGGGAGTCCATTGCCTTAACCGCACCACCTGCCAGCCCCATGTCTTTTCTATTCTTTATGAACTAATTCTAGAGTTTTTACTGAGACTATAACAAAATGACTGGGTTATAAGTTTCACAAATTATGCATTTCACTTTTAAAAATAAGAACATTCACCTATCTTCCTTTGTAATTTTTTTTAAAAGAATTATTTTATTTAACTTTGTTTATTTTATTTTGATCATGGGGCGGGGGAGAGAAAGACAGAGATTGAGAAAGAGAAAGTGAGAAACCAAGCCTCCAGGCCTGGGATTCGAACCACAGTTGGCCATGTGGGAGTCCAGTGCCCTAAACTGCCACACCACCTGTCGGTCCTTTATAATTCTTTAAAAAGCCTTGCCAATAGATTAAAAATTTCTTTTACAGATTTTCCTAGTACCTGGGAATCTGACTGAACTTTTTCAGTCTTTGTTATCTACTGAATTCTTCTTCTCTTTTTTCCTTTTAACCACTTTTATTTATTTATTTTTTAATTTTGGCATATGTGTATATATTATTATATTATATATTAAAAACTAAGTTATTTGAATTTAGAATTTGAAATCATACATTTAATATAAAAATACATATGAAACTGGTAATAAAACAATAAATAAAAATTGGTGGAATTGTATTTTTTTAATGTCTCTTTC
>NW_006160045.1:5680932-5714837 GCF_000334495.1 Tupaia belangeri chinensis
ATAATGTTGTGACATAACTTGTAATGTTATATGGGACTATTTATAAGTCCCATGCAAAATAGCAAACCAAAATACAAGAAATGAGGTTATCTCATTACAAAGTATCATATAACCAAAAAATTGAAGATGTCTTAAGTCTTTTTCTTCTTACCTTGTGATTTCTCATTGTCACATTTTTGCTTAACTGAACTTTTTATTGGGATTACACTGCCTACCACCCAAGCTCCTGTCAATCCAAATCCTGTTCCTGGCTCATGATCTCTCTCCTACAGCAAAATATTAATGGAACCATCACAGATGGCCTCCATCATAAGGCATCCTCCCTTACTCTCAACTTTGACCCTCTTGCGATCCTTACCATTTATGCCAGAAAAATTTACTCTGCCACAATCCCCATTGCCATTGTAGGCATGGCCAATTTAATATGAAGCTTCTAGGTCTGAGGTTCAGTGACATTAATTATTAGAATTCCAAGCTGTAGAAAGGTTATGGGAGGAAGGGAATCTAGGATTGTGTTACCTTTTATGCACACAGAGACAACTACTCACTTTCTACTACTGGTTCACAATTTTAATCATTACCTAATGGTGATCATGCTGATCTCACTATCATCTTCCCTACCCATTACTCACATTGCTGGCTGGGGTTAGGAATGCTAACCCCTTTGGTCTCATTAAGACAAAGATCCAACCAAAAAAGAAGGCCATACTCAACAATCCAACTCATCCATAGTTAAAAGGATACTCCAATGTGCCTTCAGTTCTTCAATTTTTTTCAGGGATTCTTGAACTTCCTTCCACACTTGCTCATCACCAGTCAGCATGTCAGCATCCTGTACGGGTCAAATTAAAAGAAAAAGGAAAACAATCCAATTAAAAAATGGACAAAGGATCTGAAAAGATATTTCTCCAAGGAAGACATATGAATGGCCCATAAGCATATGAAGACATGGCTGACATCATTAGTCTTCAGGGATATACAAAATAAAACCACAGTGAAACCTACTAGCATGGCTATAACCAAACAAACAGATAATAGCAAGTGTTGGTGAGGATGCAGAGAAATCAAACCTTCACACACTGCTGGTGAGAACGAAAATATTACAGCTTTGCAAAAATGGCCTGGCAGTTCCCTAAAAGGTTAAACATAGGGTCACTGTATTACTAGAAAATGTCACCCTGTTAACAATTCAACTCCTAGGTACATGTGTACCCCTCACACACAAAAATAAAAACATATGTTTAGTCAAAACCTCTACACAAATGTTCATAGCAGCATGATTCACAATGGCCAAAAAACAAAACACAGTTCAAATATCCATCAACTGATCAGTGGATAGGTAAAATATGGCATATCAATACAACAATCTTATTCAACAATAAGTACTGATAGATCCTATAACATGGAGGGATCTTGTAAACATGCTATGTGAAAGAAGTCAAGCACAAAAGAATACATGTTATATGATCCCACTTATATGGAATTTCCAGAATAAGCAAATTCATGAGACAAAAAGTAGATTAGTAGTTACCAAGGCCTAGGGGGATTGGAGAAAATTGGGGAGTGACTGCTAGTGGGTAAGAATTTTTTTCTGAGGTGATACATGCTCTAAAATTGACTGTGATGCTGGTTACACAATTCTGGAAGGCGACTTCTGCTAGAGAGCACCTAGCACAGTGTCCTGGCATGTGGAAGGTGCTCAGTCAGTGCTTGTTAAAGGAATGACTAAAAACCATATATGCAGTACAGTTCAGTAAATATTAATTTCAGTAATATTATCGCATTTTATCTTCACATGCTCTTTTATGTATGTGAGATCATACCCAATAAGGCAATATGAGCAGGGAATGGAGTAGTCTGCCCTAGGTCAGGCAGAGAGGGCCGAGGCATACTGTCTATATGGATATTCTATAAAGACAAGAATAAAAGCAAGAGAAAGCTCTTCCCCCTCTAGGTCAGAGGGTGCCTACCACCCTCCTCCCTGATCATAGCCCGTTTGTAGCTGACAACAGACTCAAGTTAAGTGACTTGCCTAGAAATCACTAGCTTGGAGCCAAATCCAAACCTAGGTCTGTTTGATTCTAAAAGGTCATATTTGTGTCATATACCACTCTACTCGCTCCAGACACTGTTATGGTTTCAGCATGCTCAGCAAGTCTTAATTCTTTAAAGCTGTGCTGTCCAACATGGTAGCTACCAACCAGGTGTGGTTCTTCCCATTTAAATGAATTTAAATGAAATACAATAAAAATGTGAGTTCTTCAGCTGTGCCAGCCATGCTTTAAGAGCTCAAGAGCCTCATGTAGCTTAAGAGCCAACATTGGAGAGAAAGATATAAAACAGTTACGGCATTGTAAAAATTTCTACTGGACATGCTATTTTTTTAAAGAATTATTTATTTAATTTTATTTATTACTATTGTTTTAATGTGCTATAGGGCACATGCACTCACCAGAGAAAGATAGTGAGAGAGAGAGAGGGAAGGTGAGAAAACAAGCCCCCAGGTCAGGGACTCAAACCGTGGTCAACCGTGGAAGAGTCCAGTGACCCAACCACCATGCCAACTGCTGGCCCTGGACATGTTACTTTAAAATGACTAACCAAAGGGTGAGATACTCTCATCAGACAAATTCAAAACCCGGTGTTCAACATCTGTGACCCTTTCAATAGGTGCCAGGGAGAAGAGCCATCCTAAGAAATTATTTCAAATCATGGCCAGTGTGTGTGGAAGAGATGGTAAAGGGGAGAAAGGGCGTATTTTTCACACTACAGGTTGAACATCTCTAATCTGAAAATCTAAAACACTCCAAAATCCAAAACTTTTGAATGCTGACATGAGATTTTAAGTGAAAAGTTCCACACTTGACTTTATGTGATAGGTCACAATGAAAACACTGTAATACAAAAACACTGTATAAATTATCTTCAGGCCCAATGAATAGGGTACACATGAAACAAATGAATTTTGTGTCTAGACTCAGGTCTCATCCCTAAGATATACCATTGAATATACTCAAATATTTCCAAAAGCCAAAAAGATCCAACCTATCAAACACCTCTGGTTCCAAGCATTTCTGGTAAGGGATACCACAACTGTGTATCTCCCTGGAGATTCTTACATGTTTACAGGTTTATAAACTGACCTCCCTGAACACCACTTACCCAGGTAAACCTGTGTTACTGCTGGGACAATTTATAAACAAGTATACTAGGGCAGAAAAAAAAAAATGAAAGCCACAGAAAGAGAGAAAAGAGATCCCGAGAATAAGATGAATAAGTGAGTGAGTGCTTGCGTGAGTATCTGTGTAACAGGGTTTCCTGGGTCTGCCTGTGAATGCGCTGTGCATTTGTGCGGTGTAGCAGGTTGGTGTTTTAAAAGACAATGATAATGTATCCCGTGTCTTTTAGGAAGAACCTAAATACATATACCTAGCTTTCAGAACGTCAAAGAGGGGAGAGAAATCAAGTCTCCCTCCAGATGCCTGCTCTAAGCCCATACTCCTCTCCTAAGGTCTCAGTTTGATCACCTCAGTCACAAGCTCCAGCCTTTAGCACATTCCCACCACTTCCTAGGTAAAACCTAAGTCTTCACAGTCACAGTCATTCATGATTAAATATTTCTCTTTATGTTTCAGAACTGGCACCTCAAGCCCTAGGCTCTGTGCAAAATATCTCAGTTGTTAGTCTTTATGGTAGGCAGAAGAATAAGCCCCCAAAGATATCCGCATTCTGATCCCCCACACCTGTGAATGCGTTAGGTTACGTGGCAAAGGAGATTCAAGTAGCAGATGGGATTATGGGTCCTAATAAACTAACCTTAAAGTAGGGAAGTGCTGGGGCCAGCAGATGGTGTAGCAGTTACATCACTGAATGCCCACATGGCTGACTGTGGTTCAAGTCCCAGACCTGGTGGCTTGAAACTCATGCTGGGCCCACGTGTACGCATGCCCAAGATCCCGGGAGGATAGTGGAGGAGAAGGGATTGCTGCATGGTCATGCCCCCAGGGGAGTGATTTCTCACTTTCCCTTTCACTGTCTCTGTCCGTCTCTCCAGCAAGCACATACGACCTAAGGCAAAAACCTCTAAAGACAAATAAATAAATAAATAGGGAATAGTATCATGGGCTTCCCAGGTGGGTCCAACATAATTACAAAGGTCCTTAAGTGTAGAAGGAGAGGCAGGACAGGTCAGAGTGATGTGATGTGAGGGCCCCCCATCACGTTCACAGTTAACCTAAGGAACACAAGCAGCCTCCAGAAGTTGGCCAAGGCAAGGTGATAGGTTCTCTGCTGTAGCCTTCAGGAAGGAACAGCACTGCCAACACCTCGATTTTAGCCCATGAGACATGGGAGAGTCTTCTGGCCTACAGAACTTAACAGTAACATATTTGTGTTGTTTTAAGTTTATGATCACTTGTTACAGTAGCAATAGAAAACTAATTTAGTCCCTAATATACCTTCTGTTCTGGCCACTGGGGCTTACTGCACATGTTCCTCCCTGTTCCTGAAATTAAATCATTTGATCACTCATATATTTCATTAACACTGAGTATCTACCAGGTACTGTTCTAGGCCCTGGGGATCAAGCAGTAAAGAAATCAGATAATTAGGTGTTTACACCAAAGAGATTGGGGGAACAGAGGGCAGCAGAGAACACACAGGCCCAGCTGTGGCAGCGTGCACTGCACATTGCAACTTGGCAAGCTGAGGCCACATGGGAGGCTTGAGTTTAATTCCCAGCCCCCTGAAAAGCAGCACATGCCTATGATCCCAGCTACTAGGGAGGCTGAGGCAGGAGGATCATGACACAACAAGAACCTGTCTAAAACATCACCATCTCCACCACCAACACACACACACACACACACACACACACACTAAATATGTCAGAGGAAAAACAAATGGAGAAGAGGGATAGAGGATACTGGTACAAGGAAGTTCCATTTTAAGCTGAGTGATCAGGGAAGGTCTCACCAGGGATATCGGAGTAAAGCCCTGAAGGAGGTGAAGGAGATAAGAGTTACAGGGAGAAGGGGTGGCAAGTGCCAACGTGTTGCAGTGAAGTATTCTTCAATGTTCCAGAAACAGCTTAAGTAACTCTTCCATATGTCTTTCCCCACCTAACTGTAAGGGGAAGGATTCAAACCCAGGTCTGCTAACTCCAGAGGCCATGTTTTTCCCCATTATCTTCATGTTAAATTTGAATTTGTTTTTCTCCTGGGCTTGCTTAAAAGGTGAAACTTGTGAGTTGATAAATTAAAGATATCTTCAATGCATGATTCTTTTTTTTGGAGAGGTTTTTCGATATAGGGTGCATGCGCTCGCCAGACAGACAGAGAGAGACATAGAGACAGAAAGCGAGAAATCACCCCCCAGGGGGGATGGTCACGCCGCAATCCCTTCTCCTCCATTCTCCTCTCAGGATCTTGGGCACACACGCACACGTGCCTGGTGTGAGTTTTAAGCCATCGGGTCTGGGATGTGAACCGCGGTCGACTACGTGGGAGTCCAGCGACATAGCCATTATGCTAGCTGGTTCCCAATGCATGATTCTTGAGATCTTCCTAGTACTAGCACTTCAAAAAAGGACAATAACATCTCCCAATGTAGAACCCGCAGTACATCTTGTATTCTTTTATCCAGCAGGGCGAGACCATGGTCCAGGGCAGAACAATTTCATAAGGGAATTTTATGCACAGCTAAATCTGCCACCAGTGAATATAATCTGATTAGCTTTTCTTTTAGGCTGACCCTAAGTCTTTATTTACTTAACAGAAGAGCAAGCAAGCTTTGAAATTGCTTCTAAACGTTTAACATCGATACCGCGAGAGCAGACAAAGCTGTGCTCACTAGCAGTTCACTATCAGCTCCCTAGAGTGCTCCACTGTGTGAAAGTCTCTCCACGCTCAGGTGCCCAGTTTGCCTCATTCCCCTTCCCTCTGGCCCTCCCCATCCTGCTGTGACTCCTCTTCAGGACTCTGCCTATAATGGGGTCTGTCTCCTCTCCCCTGTACCAGGCTGGAGGAGAACATTCAGCTGCACATGCAGATAAATAGGAGATGTGTAGATAAATGGAAAAACTAGCCAGGTATGTATAACTTAAATCTCCTACTTTTTCAGTTTGCAAATATATCAGTAAATTACTATGCTCGGTCTCTGAGGTATGAGATTAGTACATTTATGTTCTTATTTTCATTATTTCTTATGCAAACACATAAAAGACACTTGATATCATTCAGGACAAAGTTACCTAGGAAAAAAAATTCCTTTTCTAATATTAGTTCAGGTAAGGAGGATGATGTTATATAAAAGGGACTTGAATGAGCAAGTATTAAAATTGGTTTACATTCATTCTATACTTGCGCATTTTTAAAAACATCAGATAGAGCTGGCTCCATGGTACAATGGTAATATGCTGCTCAAGAGAAGACGGACTCCACATGGAGACCTTGGTTTGAATCCCTAGCCCCGTCAGCCTGTACCACGTTGCACATGTGTGCAAGTGCCCAGGCTCTGACAGGCTGGAGGACTGGAAGAAGGGGGATTGCAGCATGACCAGACCAGACCCTGTGAAGGATACTCTCCTCCCCCCATGTACATGAATAAAGAAAATAAATAAATCATCAAATGTACTATGGCTAAATTTTCTGCAAATGAAACAACAATCCAGACTCTATGCAGAAGGATTTCTGAGAATGCTCACTTTCCTGAGAAGTGATCAAGAGAATTAAGAATACACTATTTCTAGCATGGAAAGCACCTCTGCCCTGTCCCGCTCTATGTCCCTAACTCTTCCTTTTTGTGACTCTGCTATCTCACCTGAAAATAAGAATATGGTGTGTGACCCCTAACTTACCTTTCATGTGACCATGTGCAGATGAAGTAGAACAGAGACATTGAGCTCCACCGCTGGTAACTACGCCCTTCTGCAGCTCCCCAAAAGTCTCTGACAAGCTCGTCTTCGTTTTAAACAGTGAAAGCATGGAAATAGTTCATTCAAGGCAGACCTCTTCTCAGGTACAAACAAGTCTTCGTAATTCCCGGCCCCTCTTCATCTCCCTGGGACTGCTCAAGCTCCTTTAACACTCCTTTTCAATCTGTCCTGCCCATTCTTTCCCCCCACAGCTCCTCCCTGCATTCGACCCAGGCCTGTCCCCTCCTAACCCTGATACACTTACTCCTGGAGTACCGTCACTGTAATTGCCATTTTCTGTTCTTTCCTTGGCTCACCACTCCACTTATTTTGGCTTTCCCTTTAGACTCAACTCCCTTCTCTCTCTCTCTTTTTCATTTTTTCTTCCTTTTTTAGAGAGATTTTTGCTATAGGGTGCGTGCACTTTCCAGAGAGACGGAAAGTGAGAAATCAACTCCCCCCTGCCACCCCCCCCCCCCCCAGGGGGCTAGCCATGCCACAATCCCTTCTCCTCCCTTCTTTCAGGATTTTGGGCATGCATGCCCAGCATGAGTTTTAAGGCACCAGGGCCAAGATTCGAACCGTGGTCAACTATGTGGGAGACCAGCTACGTAACCATTACTCCATCTGTTTGTCCCTCAGCCCCTTTCTCTAGTTATGCTCTCTTGGTCAGTGTGGCCCTCCTGGCCTCTTTGCACACCTCTCAGCATCTAACTGTCATTCATATCCATGATCTACTTGACTGTCTCCCAACCAGTGCAGAGCACTCCCCGAGGGACGTAACCTACTTATATCTGCATTCCCAGTGCCACTACGGTAAGTCCTTCCATCAGTGTGTGGTGAGAGAGATGATCTGTCACAGCCCACGAGTAACTGCATCGCAGGAACAAAATACCTTCATTCCACAATGGCTGCAAGGAGAATCCCAACCAAGAAAATGGGAGGCTGTTCTTTTCACATTCAGCTTCTATCTGGACCAGTTTCTAATACTTCTACATCGTGATTACATTGAAAGGGAATGTTCCAACTGCAGCTGTATTTTCCACATGCCCAGGCGTTGGTCATAATTTTGAACCTAAAGGTGGTCCCTTCTCCCATCACAGAAAAATCCTCCCAAGCCCCATTTGTTCTGACAACAGCATCAAGGACTATTTGGGGGAGTGGGCTCAATTACTTCTCTAGCTTCTCCCTCAAACATCACCCTAAGTCTTTTGTGGCTCTACTGGCCCAGAGGTCCTCGTGGTCCCTCCTATCCCTGGATGAATCATGAGACTGTCTCTGTTCCCTCATACATAACTGCTAGATTAATGCCCCAGGACCCATATTCTTAGCTGTAAAAATAGGTACCACATGATATGAGATCATCTCACTGCCACAAAAAAAGAGGGTCACTCAACGCAATTACATTCAACTGGCCTGACACTTCCTTTGGGCTTCAAAGTGGGTGGTATACCTGCCAAGAGCCAGCAGTTACTGTGAGTTGGAAAGGTAAGTTTCTTTACTATGATAAAGTTGGAATCTAGTAAGCTGGACTGAGCATAACTTTGGGAAAGTGACCACTGGCTCTATCAGGCTAAACTTCAGACACATTCACCCAAATCCACCTGGCATGTGGAATACTGGAACAGATGTGCTCACTTAGCTCACAAATGTTTGATGTCGGAACTCCTGCACTGGGCTAATTTCAGATGGTTCTCATTAAAAAGAAAAGGAAAAAGAAAGGCAATCTGCTTTCCAGTACTTCCTGTTATCCAATCTTCATGCAAACTCTAATTAGATTGGATTGCAGAGAGATGGATATAGGATGGGAAATAAAATTAAGGAACATTTGTAAACTTTTCCAGTAATTCAATAATTCTAGTGTCTTAAAAGGAGGAAAGGTTTTTGTTTTTGTTTTAAAGTAGAATGAGTTTCCAATATAGTGTCTGGATGCGGGAGAGAGGTTGGGAAATCCTCAAATTCAAAATCATGAAGGAAACGAAGTTTAATTTGCAGGGTTTTGGACCGAGGTACTCTGGTTCAAGGATAAAGTACTGGGACTAATATACAACATCATTCAAAACCTTTATGATTAACAGGAAACATCTCTACTGGAACCAATTTTGACCTCCTTAGACAAAAACCAAGTAAAAGCAGTTCAACTTTAACTAGAGGGGGAAAGTGGCTCTTTCATAAAGTGGAAAAATAGTGGCTATAATAGACCATTCACTATTACATTAACCACAAACCAGTTAATGGGCATTATGCTGGAGAAGGAAAAGGAAGATGTATTCTCAACTTGAGGCAAGATCAGTTGTCATGTGCGCTAATGAGCAATTAACAAGGAACTATACACAATAATTAGAAAACTAAGTGAAAAGAACACTCAATTTAGAGTCATAAGATATGGAACTGAGCCCCTGCTCCACAGGTGTGTGACCTTGGGGAGTTATTTAACCTCCCCGAAGGCAACTTTCATCAGTGGCAATAATTTCCTGAATAGATGCACCTTCCAATTCTTTCCTTTGCACCCTCTGGAAGTACTATTATCATGAACAACACCAATGGCCAGAGTTTGCTATTTCTACCCTAGAGGGCTAGGGTCCAACAGGGGGCAGGCTATCACCATTTTTGTCTGATGATGAGAAAAATAGGCTTATCTTAGTGGAGGAAGGAGCACAACACCATACAATCATGACCCGACTAATTTCCACACCTCAGATCATGCACATTCCATTCCCTTTGCCAGGAAGGCTCTTCTTCAACTGAGTAATTTAAGCAAACTCTTCTCATCCACCAAGAACCAGACCAGATAGCCTCTGACATCCACAGGTACCATCTTCCGTGTACTCCCTACTGGGTTCCATGACGCTTGCTTTACCATCTTGCAGTAGAGCACAACTGTGATGTGCATGTAAAGGTGTCATCCAGATGCTGTTAGCAGTCTGAAGATGAAATAAAATTGATTCTTAAAAGTTATTCTTTCACCTATTTCACCACATTGTGGGACCCATGTGTCTATTACAGATGTCCACACACAGGATGCAGCGGGGCTCTGAACTCCAAGTCCAAGCAGATTCCTATCCTCTCCAGATCCTGAAGTCCCAGCGTCCTTCCCATTGCCCTCTCCACCCCCAGCTGGTTGATCTCTTATCAGGCTGGAAAGCCTTCTCCCACCAGATAGTCCTCCCACGGCTTTGGATCTAGCTGAGGAGACTTGGGCAACTAGGAGCACTAACTCTAACCCGAGCACAATGCTGATGTTGGGAGGACCCATGAAACAACCTGAGCCAGCAGCATGGTTCCACTTCACTATCATTTCCCCTTATATTCCCACTGCAGCTGCCAGCATTTGCCAAATGCCCATTGGGAACTATTGACACAGGGCTTGGTCACAACTATAAATTTCTACAAAGCCACACATTTGAACCTACTTTGCAAGTTTAAAATGGAATCTCCAGCTAAAAGGATTGCCAGAAGGAAGAGGAATATCCCTTTCACAGCTCCTGAGAAAAAGACAACAGCCTTGAGAACGTGAAGTCAGAACTTCCGGAGACACCAAAGGCCTTTTCCAGAAACAACCTCTACACCTTTCCTTCCTCTGTGCTGGGTAGTACCATCCTATGACTAAAACTTCTCTCAAAGAAATAAATTCATTTGCTTACATAAAATCAAGACAACTTAGAGGGAATAAAAGGCAGTTAGATCTACAGATTTAATGCAGTTTGAGGAACTGTCTATGTCAGTGGTTTTTGCTAAAAATTAGCCTTCACATGCAGCATTTTATAGAAGACAATAGAATGCTTGGCTGATAAACAAGGGCAGTGAAATAATATTACGCTAAGATGTTCAGGAAGGAGACACTTCCTTATTCTCTCCTTTGATCCTGAGAACATATAACAAGGATTACGTGATGTAGAAGGCTATTGGCTAGGTTTGCACATTCAAAGCAAATGCTGCATTTGTGGAGACTATCAAAAGGGAGGTTTATGCAACTGCAAACTCATACACTTCCTAGCATAATTCTGCCAATCTTGTGTAAACACCACCAGGTGGGAGGTTTGAGGCTGAGGAAAATGCAAAGATTTTACAGGAAAATTGTTCTAATGGCTCTAATCATTAAGATAAAGTACATCCCCAGATTTTAGGGCAGGTTTTGTTTAATGGAAACCAAAACCACAGCCCTCATCTCCTCCAATCTGCCACACTTCCATCTTTTGTATTTTCTCCATTGGGAACAGCTGCTTTCACTCTGCCATAAGAGGAAAATGCTTTAAAATGCAACAGAACAAACTTAAGTTAGGCTGACGGAGCGATGTTCCGACAGTGAAGGTTAGGATAGCCTAGACATGGTAGCTCCAAAGGCACTGAAAACAAGGATGAGCAATATAGCCTGACTGCTAGGGTGTATGGAAGTGTGACAGGCAGAGCCAAAAAGAACTAAGGAAGCTGAAACTTCTTCATCGGACGTAGTCCCACTTGTCTATTTTTGGGATTATTGTCTGTGCTCCAGGGGTCTGATTTAGGAAGTCTTTGCCTACCCCAGTGTCTCCCAGAGTTTCCCTGGTGTTTTCCACCAACAGGTTTATGGTTTGAGTCTTTGATCCACTTTGAGTTGATTTTTCTTAATGCTAAGAGATAGGGATCCAGTGTCATCTTTCTGGAGGTGGACACCCCGTTTTTTTACTAAAGAAGTTTTACTTTTCCCATTGGATTGACTGGTATCTTTTGTAAAAAATCAGTCAGCTGTATGTTTTGGGATTTATTTCTGGGGTCTCTATTCTCTTCCTTTGGTGAAAATAACCTGAACAAACAACTCTTTAAGGAAGACATACAAACAGTCAAAAGGCATATGAAAAAATGCCCAACACCCCTCATCATAAGGAGATGTGGATCAAAACCACAACTGGATACCTCCTAACCCCAGTCAGAATGGCTGATTAAATTAAAAAAAAAAAAAAAAAAGATAAGTGCTGGCAGACTGTGGTGAAAGCAGAACCCTCCTACACAGGTGGTGGGAATGTAATTTGATCCAGCCACTGTGGAAAATAATAAGGAGTTTCCTTAAAGACCTACAAATAGAACTACCATATGATCCAGCAATTCCACTCCTAGGTATCTACCCAAAGGACAGGAGAACACTCAGTCAGAAAAGTGCTTGCACATCTATGCTTATTCTAGCATTATTCACAATTGCTAAGACATAGAATCAACCCAATGTCCACAAATAGATGAATGGATCAAAAAAGTGTGGCACATATACCCTATGGAATAACAGTCATAAAAATCAAGATCCTGGCATTTGATAGAAAGTGGATGAATATGGGAGATTTACTGTTGAATGAAGCAAGCCCGGCTATGAAAGAGACATTGTATGTATCCACTTAACATAAACGGACTGTCTGCACTCTATGGCAGAAACGGAATGCCTAGAGGATATAAAAGGATGGAAAATGGTTAAAAATACTGAAAACAGTGTGGGAAGAGAGTTGGAGAAGGGGTGGAGTATGAGGAAAGAAATTAAGGAGAAAAATAGAGCAAAGAAATGTATGGGGCACAGAAATGGATTACTACCTGTTGATAATGTATCTTGAACTGGGCTTGTAACTTGAACGAAGGAGGCTGAACCCAGTCCCAGCTGTGGCTGGCCAGCTGTGAGCACTAGAGACTCACAGCGCCCCCTGGCTCAGCTTCGCCAGGTGAGAACAGGATTACAGTTACCAAGGAGATGGAGACTAATCATTCCACTCCATTAGTGACTTATGTATAAGGTGTCTGCTGTGCATGAGGAGAGACCTGAAATCCTGACAGGAGAAACTTTAAGATTTGTGGTTATGTACCAAATTGCAAACCCTTCATTCCAATTTTTTTTTTCTTTATTCTATTTGAGCTGAGTTTTGTCATTTATAAATCACCCCAGCAAGAGCAGAGAGAGCATACAGGACTGAACACCCAACACGGCACTGCATTCTACCAACCCATGAATTAGACAATGATTTTTAAAATCCACATACAATGGTACTTCAGAAAGTTCATGATAGGCCAGCTCTGTGGTGCTGAGGTAATGTGCCGTTTGGAAGCTGGATTCCATACGGGAACTGCAGTTTGAATCTCTGGCTCCATCACACTGAAACATGCTTGATGTGCACTTAAGTGCCCAAGATCTAATGGGCTGGAGACCTGAAGGAAGAGGACTGTGGCATAATCAAGCTGACCAGACTCTGGAGAGTACTCATCTCTCTCTTTCTCTCATGTGCATGTACATGCTCCATCACAAATAAAGAAAAAAATTTGTGGAAAAATGGATTTAAGTATGAGTTTAATGTGTTTTTATTTATGTATAGTTTTGGTGTAATATGCATTTTCCATGAACTTGTTGAAGACCCCCTTTGTATTGCCTCTAGCATTGTATGCGTGATGATTACATTGGGCACCATTCCAAACACAGGCAAGCATGTGGTATTTGCTTAACTTCTGAAGCAAGCACATCAGATTAATCTGTGGTCCCAAACCAAGGTAATAGTTTAGTTGGGGTCTCCACTAACGATTTCAGATAATACGTGCTGAGACACAAGTCTAGACATACTTTTTAAGGAGGTAGTAACAGGGGTAACCAAAGGAAATCATTTCATTTGACATCAGAACCTGTCCCTTAACATCAGTTACTGCGGTTTCCAATAGTTTCTCCTAATTTTTCAGAGTTGGGTTGCACAAATTCCCTACTTCTTACTAACACTTTGTCCTCAGACCATGTGCCCAAATAAGTAAAAAGTTCAAAAGGAGTTATGTCACAGTTTGAGGGAAAGAATTACTGTAATACCTCAGCCTTACTTTTTAAAAAGTCCAGCATTATATTTGTCTCTCAGTAGGAAGAAGCCAGTGTTCTCTCAATTATTCTAAAACAATTCTGTAGTCTGTGAAGTAATCCATGCAGAGATCTATTCCTAGAAGCTGAGGGCAAGAGGAAAGGTCATTCCAGGGGGCAACCATCCTGGGCTGAAGGCCTGGTGGGGAGACTACCTTTCTAAGGTTTGGGTACAGCTCTTTTTGCCCACTTTCATACCCACGGGAGATCCTGCATAAAATCACCAGACTCAAATGCTCTTCCTGGCAACTTTGCCTCCTGTGGAAGTGAACTGCTGGCTGGTTGTACAGCGAGCCTTCCCTCTGGCGCCACACCAACAAAGAGCACATGGCCACATTTTATATTCCAGTAAACTCCAGTCTGGCTCTCAGCCAGGGGACCTCTTTGTAATGTCAAAGATAAAAGCATTGGCCATTTTTGGCACCCTGCCCCCGCGTCCATTCTCTTATAACCATCTCATAAACCAAGCATGCATTACTGTTAACAGAATCTTCCAGACAAAGGTCTGATGAACTTCATAAACATTACCAGATGACAATCAGAGGTGTCCCTGCTTCACAGGGAAAGAAAGAAGTATAAGGAGGGGCAAGTGATTTTACCCTGCATGTGCTGAAAACCACAGGGAGAACTGGAAATATATATTCAAATACATACTCAGAAATCTCCCCCTCTGAAGGAACTGTTTTGCCGAGCTGCCTGAGCCACGGACATAACAGATATAACCTGCGTATTGATATCTACTAAGATCCTTATCAAATTTGGGATGTCCAAAATGGCACTTTGGTTGTACAAGACAGCATAACTCTCTTCTCTTACCCTCAGTGTTTTCCCTCTTGCCCCAGAAACTGCTATGAGGCTAGTCACAAAGAATGTCTGAATCATTATTTCTTGATCAGTTTTCATTTTCTTTTTGGGTTGTATTCTTTGTGGTTTGAAATTATACAGACCTAGCCATTTACCTTTAACAATTACTTTATCATCCATTTGATTTTTTTCCTTAAAACTTTCCTTTCTTTCATTATTCCATGAATGAGAGGCAGAGAAACAGACAGACTGACTGGCATACACAGATAGGTACCCCCAACAGGATCTGTAACACCATCACTTACCCCCAGCTTCAGCCAGCCCCAGATCACAGGCTGGTGTCTTCAGGGAGGTCTCCAGACCCAATCTGGGAACCTTCCCACATGGGTCAGCTTTGCCAAGTATTGTGTTACCACTGAGTAACCATCTAGCACCTGTTTAACTTGTGAAATAAGCAAGATTTTGCAGCCAACCTGTGGCCTGGTGGTTAAGGTGGTTGGATCTCATATGGCTGACTGTGCAGTCTGAGTCCCTGACCCACTGACTTGAGGAACATGCTGGGTACATGTGTGCACATGCCCAAAATCTCAAAAGCAAGGAGAAATGGAGGAGAGGGGATTATACGACGATATCACACAAATTGTGCTTTCTTGCTTTCCCTCTGTCTGTCTCTCTATCTGTGTGAGTGCACATGCCCTCTGGAAAATTTTTTTTTAAATCAATAAAAGATTTTAATGTTCTTAAATGGTTATCAACTACATAAAATATGCAAAGGTTTCTTTTCTGAAAGTAAATAAATATAAAAATCCCCTTTGCTCTGTGCAAGAACAAGGAGTAGAAAGAACTTTATTCAAAAGGCTTAACAATGAGAAAGCCTCAGTTTCTCATTACTGCTGGGTGCTAGATTGCCCTACATATGCTTATCGTAAAATATCAGAGGCTCTAATCCACATTAGGAGGCTGCAGAGTGCTTACTCCCCCCAGCCACCTTTCTAATAACAGACACCCACAGACATGCCCACACACACACATAAACCAGGAACATGCTTTAATGGGATCCTCAGAGCTCTCAAACTGCAAACCTATCGTTCCTCCAGCTTTGGTTCTCTTCTCTACTTTCAAGTGCTAGTGCAGTGGGTACACATTTAGAAGCATCCAAAGAGTTTCTGAAAATAGAGACCCACGTCCCATCCAGAGAAATGACATCAGAATCTCATGGGAGAGGGAACATATTTCTCTTTCTGTAAGTTCATCATGTGAGTCCAGTGTGCAAGCTGGGCCAAGGACCACCAGCCTGGTCTTGGTGCTGCCTCAGTCATTGCTTCTACTTTCTGTGGTCATACTACCATTTTTCATACCTGCCAACGCCATTCAGATTTGCTGTAAATTTTTATTGTTTTAGCTTTTTTTCTTGTCAATCTATGATCACATCTTTTTGGTTCTTTGCATTTTTTTTTTTTACAAATTAGTTTATTTACAATACCTCCCCAAAATTAAGAGCAAATACCAAGTCCATGGCACCATAAGTAATAGCATACTCTTCATATTGTCTTTATTATACTGCATTTTATTTTTAATTTGCTATAGGGCACATGCACTTGATGAAGTGAAAAACCACTCCCCTGCAGAGGGAGGGGTGGGTGATAGTCATGCCTTAGTCCCTTCTGCTCCATTCTCCTCTTGGGATTTTGGGTATGCATGCACATGCACCCAGCATGTTTTTTCAAGCCACTGGGTCTAGGACTTGAACTGTGCAGCCAGTCTCCTTAGCCACCATGCCACTAGCTGGCCCAATACTGTCTTTAGTTCAGCATATAACATTTTCCAAATGTATTCTAAGGCTAGGCATTGTAACTATGAAGGTATAAATGACACATGGCCTTAGCCTTGAGAGGTTTCCAGCCTAGGAGTTGAAAGAGCCACAAGATGTATCATGTCTAAAAGCAGAGAGTGGTAGCAGAGAGCCGAGCTCTGAGGCTATGGAAGCAGAGCCCTTTGCCTAACCAGGATTTAGGGAAAATGTCTCAAAGAAGACGAGCTGTCTTAAAGGCTATGGAAGTATTAAGCCAAGAGCAGAAAACAAGGGACTGCCCAGAAAAAGGAAACGGTGTGAGGAGCAAGGGTTATGGGAGGAGGTCATGCCACTCTGGAATCCCAGGAGTGAGACAGGGAGGGTAGGTGGGACAAAT
Organism: Tupaia belangeri chinensis; assembly: GCF_000334495.1. NCBI lineage: Eukaryota > Metazoa > Chordata > Mammalia > Scandentia > Tupaiidae > Tupaia > Tupaia belangeri. Next base: position 5,697,683 of record NW_006160045.1, read on the forward strand.
CTGGACATGCAGTACAATGTAGCAAGGGGGGAGTGCAGCTAAGGGAAGGCCAGAGCAGCCACAGCATCCACCTGCAGGATTTGGAGAGTTTCGCCAGCACTGCTGTACATCAGAGGGGCCAGAACATCAGGAGCATACTGCTGAGGTCATCCATAGCTGGGACATACAAGGCAGGAATAGCAGGAAAAGTGTTGGGGGGGTGGTGGTGGTGAGGTTTGTTCTGGTCTGTTTTGTTGTTAATAACAAAAAGTACTTGAACCTAGGAGGTTTATAAGAATAGAGGTTTGTTTAGCTCACAGTTAAATTATTATTTAGCAGTCCAAGGTCTATGAGCTGCTTTGGTGAGGGTCTTCTTGCTGGTGGGAAACATGATGGAAACTGAAGGTAAGCATATCTGTGTCCCTGTGCCCCTGCTCTCATTCCCTCTCCTTATAAACCCACCAGTATTGAGTTTGGGGTGGGGAGCCTACCCTTTTGCCTAACCAGCTCCAGAAGGTCCCACCTTTCAACACATAAATTTTCACCTTCATAATGTTATCACAATCAAATTTCGATACTGAATTCTGGGAGCCACACATTCAAACCATAACCAGGCCATGGGTAAAGAAATATGAGGTTGGACAGAGGAGGAGGAGAAGCCAGGTAGGGTGAGATTTTCAAAAGAGCGAATGACCCTTCTCTTCTCCAACTATAACTTAACCAATGAAAGCAATCTGTATTTGTTTGTTGTTTGTTTAACCTGCAGGAAGAGTGGTGACATTTCTAAAAATCTAGGTTTCACAGTAGTACATTTGAGAACTGCTTATTCATTTCTTCTCTCCCATGTTCTATATATGCACTTTTATTTTTGGTTTGTGACAAAAACACCACAATCTTAATAATGAGAATACAATAGTTATTAATAACTATTGGAAAACTAAGAGTTTGTAAAATGTTTGCTAGCCACTTAGGTTCACACTTGCTTTCTTCGTTTCCAGTTTGTACAAAGGAAACGATACACCTCTAGGATAAAACCCGGGAACACTGATGCAAAACAGCTGTTAAGCATGCTGCACTAGAAAACAGGACTGGAGGACCTGCCTCACAGGGTGGTACAAGGACTGAACGAGATAGTGTGTGAAGTGCTTTTCTCAGCAACCGGTTCACTAAGACACATTAACTGTACTATTACAGAAGGGACGAAGAACAGATAATATAACATTCACAGTCTGTAAGAACATGAGGGAGACAATGCTGAATGACTGAGGTCCTGCTGCTCCTTAAGCAAGGAAGAAGGCACAGAAGAGAGTGTGTAGAACAAATAACAAAGATATTTAATGCTTACTGTTCACTCTTCTCCCCAAATAACTTATTCTCAATTAGGGGAGGAGTAGTAGAAGGTGTTTTGGAAAAGCTCACATCTTTAATTCTAGATGAACTATATCCTAGGGTAGTGAAAGAACTGTATGAATATGGTCATGAAACTATTGTTACTCCTCTCCGAAGAGTTTAGAGAAAGGGAGCAGCACGGAGGACCAAGAGGCAGCAAATACAATCCCAAGAAAGCATGAACAAAAGTTTGCCTAATGGAAGCCTCCAAGCAGATAACTTAATGCTTATCTTGGACTATTGCTTACAGAGACTTAAAGTGGTATTTACTAGGGAAAGCATGGGAGCACCAAGAATAAATTTTGCCGATATGAATGCATTTTCTTTCTGGAGACAGTACAAGTAGAGTGGGTGAAAATTACTAATACCATATCATTTGATTTCAGGAAGGATTTTACAAAGTCTTTCATAATATTCTGTGGGTAAGATTATGAAATCTGGTTAGGATGAGAATGCATGCATAGATTCCTGGCTGGATGAACAACCATATTAACTGATGTCAACCCTGGATCACGTCTAAGCCAGGATCATTTTCCTTATTTTACAGATGAGGCTGAGTTGTAAGAGTTGGCTGAGTTTCCAAGGGCTGCAGGTCAAATAACAACAGGATTAATAGAGGACTTATTGTGCTAATTACTTTAAATACCTTTTCTCATTTAATCATTTTAACAAAGTATAAAGTAAAATCCATAGTCCTAATCTATAAGATAACACTGCAGCTAAAATGAAACCACTTCCTCAAGTTCAAGTAGCTAGAAAGTAGTGGAGACAGGTGAGCTCACAGGTGTAGAATTCCAAAACGGGAGTGCTCTTTGCTATACCAAATATTCAAGTACTTGAAGACTGGTAAATGGAATCTGTTTACTCTTCCTTGCTCCAAGGGGCAGAACTAGGACCCTGATGTAAGCTAAAAGAGGCAGCTTCTAGTTCATGAGATTAATTAACCTTGTAATTACAGTTGCCCAAGAGTAGAATGTCTGCTCTAAGAGAGTGTGCTGGGATCGCTACTAAAAATATGCACAAGGAGTCTAGATACTCAACTGTCAGGGAATTGTAGAGATTTCCTATTCTAGGTGAGTGGTCCTTTTGTATCCCTTTCAATCTGGGCTTATGGGCCTCTATGACTGGACACATTACTTTGTTAACTATAAAAAAGAACACAGACCTCCAACTGGAAAATGTGGATGGTATTGATGTTCTTTTATTTTTTATTATTTATTTATTTATTTATTTATTTGAGAGGTTTTTGCTATAGGGCACGTGCGCTCGCCAGAAAGACAGAAAGACAGAAAGACAGAGAGAAATCACCCCCGGGGGGATGGCCACACCGCAATCCCTTCTCCTCCATTCTCCTCTCGGGATCTTGGGCATGCATGCACACGCGCCCGGTGTGAGTTTAAGCCACCGGGTCCAGGACTTGAACCGCGGTCGGCTACATGGGAGTTCAGCGACATAGCCATTACGTGAACTGCTGGTCCCTGTTCTGGACCAGATTAGAAAACTCACACATGTATCTGTATATAAGCCTGTATAATTAAAGTCTAGTTTCATAAACCCTGGGGATGCGTCCTCTCTTGGAGAAGAAAAACATGCTAGGCCATGAATTGCACATAAGAAGGACTCCGTGAAGATGATAATTGGAAATGTACATGCTGTCTTTCCACTGACTGGTTTACATGTGAGTTTGGCAGGAACATGAGGTGGGATAGATCATGTTCAATCCTAAAAACTGCTGGAGAAAGAATGGGTAAGACTATCTTTTCCCGAGAGCCCATTTAAACTACTGTGAAATTGTTTGGAGTAAAGGCCACTTTGAAACATCAAGTGAAACATATCTTCTAGAGCTTAACTTGACAGGCAAAAAGAAGTATTTATTCACTTATGCAACACAAATTTTATAAGCATTGTGTTGGACCTTGAGGACACAACAGAAAACAGTGATAATTTTTACTTTAATAATAAGCATGCAAATAGAAAAGATAAGTAACATTTATTTGTGCTATAACAGAAATAAAGATGTGGCAGAAAATAACCAGGATAGAGACACCAGATCTTCATAGGGTAGTCAAAGGCATCTCCTGAAGGAGGTAAGGCTGAAGCTAAGAACGATAGAATGATAAAGTGACAGATAAACCCAAAACCACAGGAAAACTGAAGGAGAAGCCAAGCACAAAGGCCCTGGAACAGCAAAGAGTTTAACATGTTCCAACCATGAAACTGAACTGAGATTGCAAATGTAATGAGGAGCCAGCCCATGCGCAAGCCTGTCGGCCTTGTTGCAGAACAGGGATCTCTCTTTCCAAGTGAGTGGGGAGTTGCTAAAGAGGTCTCTTCTGAAAAGACTTTTGGGCTTTAGAGTAAAACTACCTCCCAGGGTAGCAGAGTGGAAACCAGCAAGCCACCACTTGGCATGCTCTTGTGGTAGTCAAGAGCGGGCACATGGTGCTGAAGAAATACGAACAGCCTTATGGTTGTTACTACAAGGGGAGAGGAAAGAAAGAAGTGACAACAGTCTGCTGTCAGTCATGAGGTCCTGACGTAACCTCATTCTGGCATGCTGATTGAAAAACACTAGTATATTTTATTAACCCAATGCCTATTGCTCGAAACAGCTGCTGCTATACCATTTCCAGGTTTTCAACAGCAAAAATACCCACATATATTAAGTATTCTCAACCATCTTAGCCAGCAACCTTCTTCTTATTCTGAGAGAGCCCCTTGATGGCTTGAAGTTAGAACAAAAATTAATTTACTATCTTGGGTAATGGTTCTAAACCTATTCTCAATCACAGGTGAGGGTGGAGGGACATTGAGGTAGAAGAGAATGAAGTTTGAGAAACTTGCAATGAGGTCTCTCAGTCAACAATTTAATGACTAAAAAATAAATAACTGAATGCACTAGAGTACCCTTGGGTACCAGTTCTTATTCAGTTACACATCTGTTCTGCAATAGAATGAGGGAGTTAATTACTTTTCTATGACATGTATGTATTTTGTGAGACACCACATTGCACCAGTTAATAATGATCTACCTTCTGTTGACATAAAATGTTTAAGTTAATAAAAATCTAAATGATACATCTCATAGCAAAGCATACTTAATTGAAAGGCTGGATGGCAAGAGTAGTAATTTTCCTGGGTAAAAATTATTGAGATGAGCTTATGGTGGCATGAAAAGCTCAATCAATAAAGGGACTTCTATGGGTAAATTGTTTTCAAGAGTACGTGATCTAGAGAAAGGGCAGGCTATGCTTCTCTGATCGCTAATACACCAGCACTGTGATCATTAGAGAAAGAAACTGAGACTGATATCTAGTAATTGTCCATAGTTGACAATATTAGTGATTTCCCATTTAAACTTGTCTTTTCAATCTTTAGGGTCTGAAAAGACAAGTGTGAAAAACAGTGTAAACAATCCCTAGAAGCTGTTTTATTAATATTAAAATCCTGCTCTTCCCTGAGCATATCCTTGGTAACTAGATACTAGACCAATAGCATTATGGAAACAGTTTATTTTTTGTATACCATATAGTGCTATCAGATTACTTTGGAAAAATCTAGATAACATCTAAAGTAGGCTACCAGCACTAAGATGGAAGGGCACACTATAAATAAATTTGACGCGAGTGTCTTGTTTAAGTCCCAAAATCACCCAAAGGAAAGTATGAAACCCAAGACACTGTACTGATTGTACTGCTTTCCACTTATTTTGGATTAAAGAACAAAAATAGTCTATAGCCTTTCATTTTTAAAACACTCTCACACTTCTCTCTAGCTTAAAAAAACATAACAGAATGCAAAACACAAACAAATACAAAACAAAAACAAATAAAAAATATTGACTGAAGTCAAAAAGTTTATTCCTGCATAATCATTTGTTTCTTTTGGGGAGGCCAATACTAAAGGATCTGAAAGGAGTATTGCTTCTTCCCATCAATTTAACACCTCTTGTTTTTTTTTTTTTTTGGAGAGGTTTTTGCTATAGGGCACATGCGCTTGCCAGAGAGACAGAAAGCGAGAAATCGACCCCCAGGGGAAATGGCCACGCTGCAATCCCTTCTTCTCCATGATCCTCTCAGGATCTTAGGCACACACCCACATGCACCCGGCGTGAGTTTTAAGCCACCAGGTCCGGGACTCGAACTGTGGTCAACTACATGGAAGTCCAGCAACATAGCCATTACGCTAACTGCTGGTCCCCCAACACCTCTTGTTCTTCACTGTCCTACACGGTTGAAAGCAGTCTTTATTCATGTACCCATAACAATACTGTGCTATGTAGGTGGATCTGATTCTGTAAGAATTTAGGCACAAATCTAATCAGTGTAATCCTCTTCTCATTTTTGCTTATTTTTGGCTTTTCAGGGAGCTTCAGAAAAAGTGTCTTCTTTTAGGCTTTTAAATACATAGTAGGTACTTGGTTAATGTCTACTGATATCTGTCAAGGGAAACAACAGGTAAAGGTGAAAATGGCCCAAAGCCAGAGTCGGTGATATTAAAAAATAGAAAGAAAAAAAAATCCCATTTTATAGAATAAAGTTTTTCATTTTTAGTGGCAGAATGCCTGATTTTTTTCAATCCCAAAATAATCTAATTTATCCAGGGATTTACCTAGATCAAAAGATTCCAGGATTTGAGGACTAGGAAGCTTCTTGGAAATTTAAGACTTCGTTCTTAGAAGACCCCCACAGAGGAAGTGCCACTGTATCATAAAAAAATAAACAAATAGGGGCCAGCAGTTAGCGTAATGGCTGTGTCCACTGGATTCCCATGTAGTCGACTGCAGTTCGAGTCCTGGACCCAGTGGCTTAAACTCACACTGGGCGCGTGTGCGTACATGCCCAAGATCCCAAGAAGAGAATGGAGGAGAAGGGATTGCGGCATGGCCATCTCTCCTGGGGGGTGGTGGTGCTGGTGATTTCTTGCCTTCTGTCTCTCTGTCTCTCTCTTTCTGGCGAGTGTACGTGCCGTATAGCAAAAAACCTCTCCAAAAATAATAATAATAAATAATAAATAAATTAACAAATAAATAAATCCACAAGGTCAGCACATCAACTCATATCCCCTACAGTTTAAATCTATCTCCCAAACTTAGTGAAGACTGAAGGCTGCAGGTCATCTTGCCTGAATAAGAATTCCCTCTTACAGGCTAAAGAGTTGTTGATCTCTTAATCTTTTCTTAAAGTCTTACTTTTTCCATGGTGCTTCTCTGACATAGTTATGGAACAGTTGCAAAAAAAAAAAAGCTCATGAAGAACATTACTCAGGGTCTTTTGTTGAGCTGAGATGCCATGATATAAAATAAAGGAAGTCAATAATCATAATGTTTATAAGCAGTTGTAAAAAGTAGGTATTTATACGATGTCAAACAAGGGCAATTTCCCTCATCTTCTAAGACTGTTACCCCCACTGGGGCACTCCATGTAGAATGCAGCCTAAATGTTTAGAAATAATTAACATGTTTTTATTTCAGTTGTAGAAAACATAATTTATTAATTGGCTTCTACTTTATGTGTTCCATTTTAAAAGGCACAATAAATAAAGAAATCAGCATAAGAAGGTATTGAAAAAATGCCAAGATTGACTAAATTCTGAGAAAAAGCAAGATGATTCTGAATTAAGGATGAGTACATTTATTGCATAGAAGGGTTTAATGACAAATGTGGAGACAACTGTTTTATGGGCCTTTAGCTGCAGCTTTCAAATTTTAATGTTACAGACAGGAAAGCATTATCAATGCTTTAATAATTGCTAGCTTTAGATTTACATATCAAAACAAGAGACAGAGAAGGCCCACACTTCACTACTTATTAGCGTTCTCAGGGTTTGGAAATGACTTGGCAGTAAAGGCTGAAAGAAAAGAAAACAGAAGATCTGCTGATGCCCGCAACTGCAGTAATGCGATATCCTAATTACCAGGACATCCAGCTAGTTTAGAGAACCATCACACCCTCTCCTCAGCAATTAATACTCCACACAATTGGTAAACGTTCTCATCTGTAATTGAAGCACCCAGAAACAGCCTGTAAGCAGATGAGTATTCGAAACAAACGATTTGCCATATCCGCGGGTATTAATTGGACCAGTAACATCTTGTTCTTCGTTGGGGAGGAAAAAAACCTGCCATCAAAAATTTGCAAGAGCAGCTCTCCAAATGTCCTTCTTCTGAGTCTAATGGTATGAAAACCATGTTGATTTGCTTGCCTGGTTTTTCAACTTTTACATTTTCTTTCTGTGTGCAATAATTTCTGACTTCTTGGTTCTCACACACCATATTTTTCTAGCTATTGCTGGTCAAAAGCCAACTCTCACTGTTCTCCAATGGCTTCTCATCTCTAAATGATGAAAATCCAAACTTTGCCTGGCAGACATTGTCCCTCATTCCTACCACTAGCCTTACTGGTTTTTATCTCCCAGCAACACCAAACTGTTTACAGTTCCCTGATTCACTATATGCTCTTTAGCCTCAGGGACATTTCAGGGATGTGTTACCAGCCTAAAAGGCTCCTTTCATTTCACTGAAAACTCCTATAGCAGCCTTTATGTTAAACAACCTTTATGTCTCACATCTAATATCTCCTCCTCTGTAAAATCTTTCCCCGACTGCCCAGAGAGTTTTCCTCCTTTGCTCCCACTGCACTTCAAACCAGCTTCCATTAAAAGAGATGCCACATTGAGTTATACTATGCATCTAGGTGTCTGTCTCCACACTAGAATATAAACCACCTGCAGGAAGGGAAACACTTTGCATCTTAGGATCTCATAGTTGGCACATAGGAAGCACCTCACTTCATGAAACACTGAAAGAAAGAAAGAAGGGAGAAAAGAAGGGAGAGAAACTCAAGCAGGTTTGCTGAAAGACTGGAGATGACAAAATAATTATGGCTGAGTAATAAAGAAAAAAACCAGGAGACTAAAGTCTATTAAAGTCCTACATGGTATCAGAAATCTTATTTCCTAGGGGTTAATGCTCTATAAACAGAAAAGGCTTACTCCAACTCAGCTTTTTTTTGGAGCACAAGAATCAGGACTTGTTGGATGACCCATAGTAGCTAATGGTTTAGTCTCTTTCATTAATTTTTTTTTTTTTTTAACTATCTATAATAGCCTGTGCAAAACAGAAGCACCCTCCATAGGGTCTCATTACACTGTAACACTCTTACCTCAACACTCTAACTCCTTAGACCCCTAAGTGCCCACATACAGGCCTGGTGTGGTTTCAAGTTGACCCAGGGATACGAACCTATGGTTGGCCATATTGGCTTCCAGCCTTGCAGGGTACTTGTATTACTGCTGGGTCACAGCAGTTGGGCTATTTTGATCTCTTCTTACATAATGATCTATTTCTACTCCTCCAAGAAGGTGGTGAGAGCATTAAGCTGATGTTGTATAGGATCTTGAACAGACATTATAATTAAAATATGCTAAATTATTCAGTGTTAAAACCAACTTAAAATATATATTTTTTCTGTTATTTCTAGAGTTCTAATTAGTTTGAAAAATTGGATGAAGATATTTTGGTACTTTAAAATGAAGTAAACAAATGGAAGCAATCTTTCAAGGACAATTGTCAAAGAGGAACTCCCAGACCAGTGTATCTCTTTATCCTTGCCTCCACACCCAGGTGCAGTACCCACAAGTGCTTCTTCAGAAGAGCCCTGTCCCAGCTCAAAGATTCTGTCTTTTCTGTGGTCCAGTCTGCTATTAATACTTTTGAGGGAGGTCTTGATTTCCTGTATTACTGTCTTCATCTCTAGAAGTTCTGACTGGTTCATTTTTATGGTATCTATCTCCTCCTTCCAATCATGGAAAGACTTCCTCATTTCTCCAATTTAGAGATGAGAAGCCACCACAAATATCCTGAACTCTATTTCTGACATTCCTGCAAATTCTTTCTTGCTGTCTGTGGTTGAAGAAAAGTTCCTCTGTCCATTGAGGAAGAGGTGTTTTCTTGTTCTCCCATATTTCTTGTGCCTCTGTACTGGATTATATACTTCTTCTTATTTTCCTAGTGTTGCTTCTGTAGGGTCAGGGGAAGGAAGAGCACTACTTCTCAGACGTGTTCTTGGTAGAGGGCCTAGTCTTCCAGTTAAGAGACGTGGGTATACAACCAGTTTTAGGTGGTGAATCCTTTCCCAGTATCTTGGGACCAGGTTCACCTGGGACTAACCTGTAGAGATTTAAGTGGGACAGGGAATAGGAGTCATAAAACTATGAAATCTCAAAATATTCCAGGATGGGCTGAAGGCAGCTAGAGGTCTGAGGTGATCTTCCTGTCTCAATTGGTCTACTGATTTGCTGTTGCTCCCTGCTCCCAGTGCAGGCTCTGCGGGTAGGGATAGCAAAAAGACATGGGAGGAGCCATTCTGGGATGTACCTGGGGCAGTTAGAAAGCACTGGGAAGTCCGAGGTGGTGTTCCTGCCTCAGTTGGTCTCAATGACTCCTGCTGCTCCTTGCTCGTTAGTGTAGGATCTAATTTAGGATACATAGATTTTTTTTTCTTTTTTTTTTTTGGCCTGACTGTTTAGTGTCACTCAATTAGCGAGAGGCACGGGCCACTTTTCCTCCCCATAAAATGAAAGTATTGGGAACCAGCAGGTAGCGTAATGGCTATGTCGCTGGACTCCCACGTAGTTGATCGCGGTTCGTGTCCCGGACCCGGTGACTTAAAACTCACGCCGGGCACGTGTGCGTGCGTGCCCAAGATCCCAAGAGGAGAATGGAGGAGAAGGGATTGCAGCGTGACCATCCCCCCTGGGGGGTGATTTATCGCTTTCTGTCTCTATGTCTCTCTCTGTCTGTCTGGCGAGCGCACGCGCCCTACAGTGAAAATCTCTCCAAAAAAAAAAGAGAAAGTATTGAACTTAGATGCCTACTGTTTCTTCCAGCTAGTCAAATTTAACTGAGTTCTGACACACCACTTAACCTCTGTGATAAATCTGTTTATAGATCCAAGTAAAAGTATGCCCTCTCAGGTCCACCTTTGAGGCTCTGAAGGTATGTAATCAATACCATGTGGGAAGAGCCCAATCTGTCATTTTAGCAGGTTCTGGAGAGAGCAAACAGTGACTTACGGTCAATCTGCTACATGTACCTGGAGCCCAGTAATTGCTTTTCAGAGCACAGGACTAGGGAAGTGGAATCATACTTTGTAACCTACCATCCTAGAGATCACCAGTGCCACCTGTCCTCCAACTTCATCCCTCTAAGGAGGTAGCAGCCCTGCAAACAGCTGTCTATGGCTAGGCCAATAGTGAGCCAAACATTAGCTTGTTGAGAAGCCAAGGCGTGTTTTTCTGTGCAAGAATGTGTCATGACTTTTCCAACAATCCAACAGTTAGGAAAGTCACTATTCTGCCTCTGCTCATATGCTAGCGGAAATCTGTGAGGCAGAGACTTGTAGGATTCCAAACCTTCGTAAAGTTAAGTGTGTTGTATTTCAAAAGCTTTAGACAGGTACAGTGAAACAAGGTATCAGCCTTCGAGTTCACTATTGAGTTCAGAGAATAGATAAAGGGGAAAATGCATTTTCCAGGTAAAATAAACAAAAGTTATTTGTGAATGGCTATGTACATTTGATTGCTTTTTTTTAAAGAGAGATTTTTTATATAGGGCACATGTACTTGCTGGAGAGACAGAGATACAGAAAATGAGAAATCACACCCCAGGGGGGATGGCCATGCCTCAGTCCCTTCTCCTCCAGTCTCCTCTTGAGATTTTGGGTACACATGCATATGCACCCGGCATGAGTTTGAAGCCACTGGGTCCAGGATTTAATCTATGATTGGCCATGTGGGAGTCCAGTGATGCAACCACTAAGCCATCTGCTGGTCCCAATGTTCATTTAATTTCTACACAGAGTAAAATAATAAAATAGATCAGGATACTTTTCCTCTCTCTCTTGACTTCTGGGATATCTTTCCCATGGTCACTGGAGAGGCCAGCTACAGGTTTTAAGCTGAATCCTCTGCTGCCCACTTCCACTGCATAGTATGCTGTTCTTCACCCACCCTGGGGTCCCAAAGCTGCTAGGAACACTGAAGAGGCTTAGGGCCAATGAACGTGTGCCTCCCCCAGGCCCCATGCACTGTATTGATAAGGACTAAATGGCAAGAGAAGTCTTATCTGGTGTCTGTTTCATGGTGTTTCAAAATTTCTGCTTCATTGGGAGCAAAAGATCCCAGGTGTGGTTTTACCATAAAGGGAAAACAATCCTTACCGGGTGCATTCTCCTTTGAGAGAGACTCTGAGAAAAAAGTCCAGAATGACATCTACTTTGTCCAACAGTCTGAGGAGAAGAGAGGAGTGACCTGCCATCATACTTGCAATGAATCATGCTGTCTCTTATTCATCCTGAGAGCCTCTCAATGACAGCAATGTCAGAATTGCAGGGGTGAATAGAACAGCATGAGTAGTGATGAAGGGCAATGATAGACCCCAAAAGTCTGGACAGAGGTCGGTGCACTCAGCAGGCAGGACCTCAGGCTAGACGGAGAGTTCCTGCCAAGGAAAAACCTAAGAATATAAAGCACAAACCACTGGGCATAAAAAGGGGGAAGGAAGCAGAACTCCCTGAAAGTTGGGGCAGGAAGACTTTAAAAATCATCAAAAAGACTATGTGAACAACTGAGGGACCCCAGTCAACAAATGATGGGAACTGAGTATGCTATAATTCTCGTAACTTTCCATTTACATAGACTATTTCCCCGGATCAATAACAATAAAGGCTACCATCATGGGACATCTACTATCTCCTAAGCTGTACATACACATTATGTAATTGAGCCCTCAAAGCAAGCTTTCCCAGATATAGATTATACTCATTTTGCAAAAGAGCAAACAAAGACAAAGCTAGGGAGATGTGCCAATGTCAAATGGTTGAAAGCAGCAGAACCTAGTACCATCTGCCTTCAAAGCGTGTGGTCTTTCCACTGTATAAGTCACCCTTTGCCACCACTTGGATTTCAACTCTCTGGCTAATGTCACTGTTGTTAACAAGTTGATGCTTCAAGACTAGAACTCAACTTCTATACTTAACTCTGTACTTTTTCTATGACACTCTATGGCTTTAAATAAAATATTGATTAAACAAATAGTACTATAACAATAGGATATACAAAAACAAAAACCTTGTGCCATATACATAAATTAACTCAAAATGGATTAAGGACCTGAATGTAAAATCAAAAACCATAAAATTTGTCATAGAAAATAGGAGAAGAGCTAATGGCGTGGTAGTTAGGGTGACTGGACTCACATGATCAGCTGTGCAATTCAAGTCCCAGACCTGGCAGCATAAAAAATCACTTTGGATACATGTGTATGAATGCATAAAATCCTGAAAGGAGAAATGGAGAAGGGATTGTGGTGTGACCATCCCCCATGGGAATGTTTTCTTACTTTCTCTGTCTCTGGTAAATACACACATCCTTTAACCAAATTTAAAAAAAAAGAAAAGAAAGGAGAAAAAAATCTTTGTTCTCTTAGACTAGGCAAAGATTTCTTAGATATGACATCAAAAGACTGATTCATAAAAGAAAAATATTGATAAATAAGCCCCCATCAAAATTTAAAACTTCTGCTCTTCAAAAGACTGTCAAGAGAACAAAAAGACAAGCTACATATTGAGGAAAAAGTACTTATAAGACACATATCTGATAAGAGATTGTATATAGAATAAAGAACTCTCAAAATTCATTAAGAAAACACTTTCCTATTTTTAAAATAGGAAAAAGAGATGAACAAATATATCAGCAAGTGATATACACATATGTTATACACATAAAAATACACCATTAATCATTAAGGTAATATAAATTAAAACAGTACAATATTACTACATCTCTATTAGAATTATTAAAAATAAAAACAAGGAAAAACTGGCAAAATCAAGAGGTGATGAAAATGTAAAATAACTAAAACTCTTACACATTGTTGGTGGAAATTCAAAATGGTACTTGGGAAAACTGATGGCAATTTCTTATCAAGTTAAACATACAATGAGCAGGACCAGCAGATGGCATAATGGCTACGTCGTTGGACTCCCACGTAGTCAACTGCGGTTCAAGTCCCAGACCCAGTGGCTTAAACTCATACCAGGTGTGTGTGTGTGCGTGCCCAAGATCCCAAGAGGAGAATGGAAAAGGGATTGTGGTGTAGCCATCCCCCCTGGGGCCTGATTTCTGGCTTTCTGTCTCTCTGTCTTTCTCTGTCTTTTTGGTGAGCACACATGCCCTAGAGCAAAAAATCTCTCCAAAAAAAAACAAGAAAGAAAAAAAGAAAAAAGAAACAAAAAAACCCATACAACTAGCAATGTATACCCATATAACCCAGCAAACCTAATCGTAGTTATTTACCCAAATTAAATGAAAATTTATATTCACACAATAGCCTGCATATGAATATGTATAGCAGCTTTATAACTGCCAAAAACTGGAAAAGAACCCAAATGTCCTTTAATTGGAAAATGGATAAACAAACGATGGCAGACCTTCCTTTTTCTTTTTTCTAAGAGAGATTTTTGGTATAGAGTGTGTGTGCTTACTGGAGAGGCAGAGAGACAGAAAGTGAGAAATCATCCCCCAGGGGGGATGGTCATACCACAATCCCTTCTCCTCCATTCTCCTCTTGGGATCTTAGGTATGCACGCACATGCGTACAACTTGAGTTTTAAGCTGCCAGGTCCAGGACTTAAACAGTGGTCAACTACACGGGAGTCCAGTGACGTAACCATCACACCATCTGTTGGTTCCAGCATAGCTTCCTAATAGAACACTACTTGTCAATAAAAAGAAACCAACTAAAATGATAATTTGTATGTATGTATGTATAAAAATAACATGTCTGACTATCATATGCATTATACTAAGTGAAAGAAGCCAGAATCAAATGGCTAATTGGTTCAATTTATATGACATTCTGCAAAAGGCGAGACTATGGTGACAGAAGCAGATCAGGGGTTAGCAGGGACTGATGGTGAAGTTTAGGAGTTGACTACAAAACAGTATGAGGGAATTTAGGGGGGTGATGGTTGTGGAACTATTCTATAATTTGAAAGTAGTAGTAGTCACAGGCTTCAAACATTTGTCAAAATTTCAGAGAACTGTATATGAAGGGTGGATTTTATTGAATATAGAACAAACTATACTCCATTTTTTTAAATTGTAAGAGAAGATACATCTGTTATTCATAGCATTATAGAAATAACAGAGTGGAGTGGTTAAGGTTACACTCTTGAAAGCCACAGGTACCTCATTTGGAAAATAAGCCATCATCTTCACAAGGTTGGAGGGATTAAATGAGATGGGATGGATAGCCCCATCAGCAGGGCATCCAGCCAAACTTTGGAAGGGATTCTAATTCAGAACACGCTGAGGAAGTCACCTATTCTACAACACTTCTTTTTTTTTAATTTTTTAAGAATTATTTTATTTAACTCTATTCACCATTATTAGTATTAGTTTTAAATTTGGTCAGAGAGAGACAGAGAGAAAGGGAAAGTGAGAAAGCAAGCTGCCATGTCTGGGACTTGAACCGCTTTCAGCCATGTGGGAGCCCAGTGCCTTCATCACCATGCCACTTGCTGGCTCCTCTACAACACCTCTTGAACACTGCTATGTGCTGTGTGTTGGGTGAGGTACCAAGCTTAGAACCCAAAACACATAGACCCTGTGTCACATCAGCTGCTACAACTGTTCCAACCAGAGCTAGAGCTTTGAGTCGACTGAAGCTGGTAGAAAAGAAGGATTGTGCAAGGACTGAAAAGACTGAAAGGTGGCATTCATGTCACCACAAATAGTGGTGAGACTCTCCTCTTACTCCTGAGGTGGACTTCCAGACGAAACAGAGCTCCTGGGGAGCATAGCTGCTTGTCCTCTGGGGAGGAGGCAGCAATGAAGAGCCCCAACTTGTGATGTGGTGACAGCAGATTCCAAGGCAAACACAATAGTTACATTGTTTATTTCTCAGCCAATTTTATAGCCCATTGTACCATGCCCAGAAGCCTCTCCCAGTATTTCATGGCAACATTGCACATGGAATTATGTGGTTATGAAGTCAATAAGCTCCTTCCTCACTTGAACATGAATGCCAGCCAGCACTGCCTTCGCTCCGGGGAAACCCATTTTTATGGCTGTTTAGAGAAACAACACGTAGGTGAGACTCAGTTAGGTTTTTGACTAGCTCAAAACACATGCAAATAAATGCAAATAGAAGAACAGGCACGTTCTTCTGGGCACGAGTGCACACACACAGTTCAACTCCCTGCCAAATCTTCCTAATCTTTCTGAAGATAACATAATTCAGTTAGGATAAGAACTTTAGAAACAGGAAACACATTCTGCTTAGATGGTTAAATTTTGAAATATAAAACAATTTAGAGCCAGTTGGGCTCATCATCTCACCATGAAGCAGTTCTGCTTACAATTAATTTAGCAAAATAGAGAGAAGGCAGTAGAAAAAAATCTTGGTTTACTAATGAATGACCTTTAAGTAATTGCTCGCGTTTCAAACAGACTGAAGTTACCATCAAAACGTATCCTTGGGCAAAGAACTTGCAGTCCCTTTGCCTAGAACTATAACTCCAACATTCCTTTTTCTCTTCTTTAGACAATCATTGCTCTTTCCTTTGGTGTTTGCAGCTTAGTTTTAGCCTTGCTGATGCACAACACGTACAGGAACTGAGGCAGTTCTCCCACAGCACCAGCCCCAATCAGTGTCATCTCCTTGTAGAGGCCCAGTCATAGTCAAGTCCTTGTAGAATGCCAGCTACTTCAAGACTTCCTATCTCATAGGAGTAGAAGAGGGTCTCACAAGGAACAAATGAAAGGCAAGTTCATATTACAAAAGAAGACTTCTGAGAAGAAGCTGAAATAATTATCAAAGATGATATTTAGCATCATTTTATTTCTACAGAAGAAAATAAGAGGAATGGGTTTAAAATCACAGCATCAGGAAATGAGAAGCTTATTAGGGCTTTCCCCTCCTAAAGAACCATTTATTAACTATCTAAAATGCATATATTTTCAGTGACTCTCTGCATCTCTCTCTCTGTCTCTCTCCCTCTCTCAGCCCCTATAATAAAAGAAGACATAGACCCCCCTCTCTACAGACAGGATGGTACAAAGTCAAAGTTGCACACATTCTCAAATGCCTTCAGGAAAATTAGATCATTGTTTATCCTCAGATCTGTCTTGGCCTCCAGAGACTTGGATTCTTGCATTGAAAAGCAAACGGTAGATCAAGTTTAGAACTTGAAGTGCTTGCCTCTACTCCAAACCCATAGGAATAAAAGGTAAAATATAAAAAGAAAAACCAGAAATAACTTTGTCAATGGAAAAACAAGATAAACATCTCCCTGGACCAAAAATAGAACAGAAATGCAAAGCAACAGGCAAAGCTAAAGCTGTAGGGCCTCTTGTCTAGAAGCAGGCAAGCTGCAGGTTTGAGTTCAGTTCTAGTGGTCAGAGGGAATCAAAATGCTTCACACAGGAAAACCGAATAGAGTCAGCCTTAAAGTTATAGCCAGGGAATGGGGTAAGGATCACTTGTTGAGAGGAGGAAAAAAACAAAAACAAAAACAAGCCAGGATGAATGGCCTGTTCCCTTGGGCTAAGTATTTATAGGAAGCTGTGAGTGTGAAGAGGCTGGAAGATAAATAGAGCCACAGGCTCATATCCAGGTACAGAGCTGAGAAGCCCATCTTCTAGGTCACCAGATCTGCCACCTCTAGGGCACAAGAGATGCAAATGCCATTAAATCCTGGTTTTGCACTGAAGGCTGAGCAAT
>NW_006160045.1:5715474-5724696 GCF_000334495.1 Tupaia belangeri chinensis
AGACAGAAGGAAAGAACACAGAAGGAAGAGGAAGGACAATAACCTTTGAAAATGAGTTTATCACACGAAATTCCAAAACAGTGAAATGTAACACTAAGGAAGATAACCAACAAAACCCAATCAGAACATGGTTTCTTGGACCAGCAGTTAGCGTAATGGCTATGTCACTGAACTCCCAGGTAGCCGATCACGGTTCTAGTCCCAGACCTGGTGGCTTAAACTCACACTGGGCACGTGTGCGTGCGTGCCCAAGATCCTGAGAGGAGAATGGAGGAGAAGGGATTATGGCGTCGCCATCTCCCCTGGGGGGGATTTCTTGCTTTCTGTCTCTCTCTGTCTTTCTGGTGAGTGCACGCGCCCTATAGCAAAAACCTCTCCAAGAACATGGTTTCCCTCCAACTAAAAAACCTCTATGGAACAAAAACTCAAAAGAAGTATGATGAGGATGTTCAAATAGGTAGGTAGTAGTACAGCAGCATACATTGCAAGGAAATAAGTCATAAAACAAAATAGGCAGAAATAAGGGGCTGCACAGTGACATGCTGGCACAGCAGAACACGCTGTGAGGCTGAGCCACATGGGGAAAATCTGGGTTTATGTCTGAATACCTCCTTGTGTGTGTCTGACAACTGCATGACTGATGTCCAGGGCCAGCTGGAACTAGGGATGGATCGTGGCATCAGGACCTGTTGAGAATGATGTCTCTGTCTCTATATCTCTCTGTCCATCTCTGTCTCCCTGTCTCTCTCTCCTCAGCTCTCTATCTTCCTATCTCTATCTCCCTGTCTCTCTCACTCATGGAAAAAATAAACTTTAAAAAAATAGGCAGAAATAATCGGAGAGATAAGAAAAAAAACTAATCTGAAGCCTTGGAAATAAGTCTTTAAGCCAAATCAGTAGCAAAATACATCCCTAGCACTTGACTTAGGGGAGTTTTCATTTTAGAAGCATGGGGGAAAAATGCCAAAAGTCAAAAGGGGTTATCCTTGGGGAGCGAGATTTGGCAAGAGCATGAGAGGGAATGGGGCCTAATGTTTTAAACTGTTACAAGACTTTGACCTTTCTAACTATATAGTAAAACTTTGATAACAAATTTAAATAACAAAACATTTAAAAACCTTTTTATAAGAAATAAAACTAATGAAAGATTCTGAAGGACATGTTGACTAATGACTGGGAGAAGTCATCTTGGGTCCATGAAGACAGAAACCACATGCAGAGATGGCTAAGAAAGATGACAGGAGGATTCCAGTTCTATGAAGGGAGCTATGAGTATCTGTCTTCATCTTGGACTATTTCTCCATAATTAAGAAAAACATACTCCACCTATTAAAGCCAGTTTTAGTTGGATTATCTGTTATTTGTAACCAAACCTATTTTTAATATTCTGTTGTAGCTCACATTTCAACTGTTAAAATAAAAATAAAGTGACCATGACCCCAATTTTAATAAAACACAACCACTCATTCATTCAAGAGTTTGTGGAAGGTTCGCCATACTCATGGTACCTAAATGGAACTAAATCCAAGAGCCTTTTGATTCCCAATAAAGGATACTGGTGAGAAGCTAGCTTGCTATTGTTCCTGATTAT
Organism: Tupaia belangeri chinensis; assembly: GCF_000334495.1. Taxonomy (NCBI): domain Eukaryota; kingdom Metazoa; phylum Chordata; class Mammalia; order Scandentia; family Tupaiidae; genus Tupaia; species Tupaia belangeri. Next base: position 5,717,066 of record NW_006160045.1, read on the forward strand.
AGTCTGAGGAGGAACCCCAGGGGATGCCCTATGATTTAGTCTGCTTACTACTGGGAAAAAGTTAACAATGAAGTGGACTGAATCTTGGGGAGCTACTAGCAGTGGATTCAACTTTTCCCAGTTAATTACATATTTCTAAAACTTCTTCTAAAGCAGAACTAATCATGTTCTCTAACCCCGACTGCATTAGAATGAGTTCATGGTCCCTCGTCATACAGTCAGAGCAACTACCTCGCTCCACGGATATTGGCACCAGAAGTCCCAACAGCTGTGGAACAGTGGAAGGAGCACTAGATTTAGTCAAAATATCTGGGTTTGAGACTTGTTTCTGTCCCTTATCCCTGTGTCCTACCCCAAAGGCATATGTCTGAACCTTTCAGAGTTCCATTTCCTAATTTAATGATAACTATTGAGATAAAATAATTACAAAATAACTCTACCAATGTACACTATACAGAAATAGGATGTCACTGGATAACTTGACTGTGTGCAAACTGAAAGTGAAAAGGCTCAACATGAGGAAAGTGTATGAGCGATATAAGAAAAATTCATTCATTATCCTTACTGTTTTTGTTTTTGCTCTTTTTCCTTTCTCAGAGAGTAATAGAAAAGTGATCTCCATCTGATAAAGTGTTTCAGTACAAAGTATGAACAAATTTTAAAAGCTAGGTACAACTTGGTAAGCCTATTACTGAGCAATAGCCGTTACCAATCTTAATGTAATGCAACCTTCTTACAATATGCTCCAATAGCACTCTGGCCTTCAACATCCTTTGAATTACATGTTTAATGCCTATATTCCCACAATGCTCTAAGCTCAGAGATCCTAACCTATGGTGTTTGGTGGGGAACCAAAAGTTCCAGGAGTAAGATACATTTATTTTTTAAGATATATTTGTTTTTTAAAAAATTTGCTGAGGATGTGTGTACTCACTGGAGAGAAACAGAAAGAAAAAGTGAGAAAGCACCCCTAATGGGGGATGGTCACACCACAATCCCTTCTTCATTTCTCCTTCCTTTCAGGATTTTGGGCATGAAAACACACACACCCAGTGTTTTTCAAGCTGCCAGGTCTAGGCTTGAACTGTGCAATTGACCATGTGGGATCCAGCCACCTTAACCACCACACCACTGGCTGGCCACCATGTGTCATTTACTTATTTTTGTTTCCAATCATGCACTGAGCATCATTTGCATTTGGATAATGAAATTAAAGCAGTGGTCTCTGAAATATCACTGAAATATTGCCAGGGAGGTGTTCTAATCTGGTTCCATACAACATACCTTGTCCTGTGTTTGGCAACGGAAACAGTCACATTCAAAGCAGTACTGGTCCCTCAGCTGCTTCCGGCGCTCCTCACTGGTCATCAGCATATCCAGGTAGCAGATGGTGAGCTGTGAGGCAGAGAAGGATGAGTTCACATGGTTACTGTACTCATTTACTGTTACTATTATTGTAATTACTAGAGTAAAACTTGTTTTTTTTACATGCCAGAAAGTGTGAGAGAAAAGGTACCGCTTACCTTCTCTCTACTGAAATAATCACGTGGAAAATGTTAATGTACTTCCTTCTAACCTTTGCCACGTGATGAGCACCTGTGTACCACATATTTATGTTAAAAGACTCAGCTTATGAGCTCTTTCCACTTGTGTACCTCACCTTTTTCCCACTAAACAGTAAAATATCAAGAGCTGTTATAGGTTCAGTTTTACTAAGACCTGGTAATAAATTTTGTAACCATTGCCAGTCAGAGAAACCAAATTAATCCTGTTAATCGAATGGGTAGCAGATGATACAGCCAGATTGCTCTTAAATTCTAACCAGTTCTACAGCTGTCTCGTGGAATTTAGGGTTATCCAACTTTGGCATCTTCAAAATTAGATATTTCTCTTACTTATAACTAGGTAAAAAATATGGGATGGTTCCAAGTAGGGGAGGAGTTCAATGTCAGGATGTGATCATTGATGGAAGCTCTTAAATGGATTACCTTAGACCTTTGCAAATACAATAACTCTTTCCTGCCATGAATATAGGCATATATAGGGGAGAGGTATACCTAAAGGACTCCATTGGTTTCTCTGTAGCACTAAGAGTCCACTTTAACTCTAAATGTTTCACATTTCACTAGATTGCCTATAGACTGAAAGTCTAATTCAAAATACACAAAACAGAACTCTTGATTTTCCAACTAACCTGTTCGAAGTTGGAGCCTTTCCAACTTTCCAATCTCAGTTGATAATAACCTACCTTTAATATGATCCAAGTTGAAACCTTTGGTTCTTTTTTTTTTTAAATTAAGAGTTTTTGTTTTTGTTTGTTTGTTTGTTTGTTTGTTGCTATAGGGAGCATGTGCTCACTGGAGAGACAGAGACAGAAAGTGAGAAATCACCCCTCACCCCCAAGAGGGGATGGCCATGCCATAATCCCTTCTCCTCCATTCTCCTCTCAAGATCTTGGGCAGATGCCCAGCATGAGTTTTAAGCTCCCAGGTCTGGGACTCAAAATGTGGTTGACTATGTGGGAGTCCAGCGATGTAACCATTACGCCATCTTCTGGTTCCCTGAAACCTTCAGTTCTTAACTTCATTCTTTTCTTTTCACCTGCTATCCAATTTATCAGAAAATTCTGTGGGTTCTACCTTACAAATATATCCAGATGCAACCACTTTTTAATCTTCTCCAATACTCCAATACCATCCTGGTCTTAGCCACATCCATATCTTGCCAAAAAAATGTAATAGTCCCACATCTGGTTTCTCTGCTGCTTTCCCTAGGACCCATGCAGTGTATCCTCTAGTCAGGTCTTTCTTTGTTCAAAATGCTGCAACAGCTTCCCCTTTTGCTTGAATAAAGGACAAGACCTTACAACAGACTTCCAAAGAGCAACTCAAAGTGTGGTTCCTGGACTGGTGCTCATTCAGCGTGTAGGTCCACAAAGAAATAAGAAATACAAAGTCAACATTATAAAAAAAAGAAAATTGCTAGAGAGCTAGCGTGTGCTCACTAGAGAGAGGAAAAAAGAGAGAGAAAGTGAGAAGGCATCCCCTCATGGGGGATGGTCACACTTCAACCCCTTCTCCATTTTTCCTTTTGGGATTTTGGGCACACATACACACACATCCAGTGAGTCCAGGACTTGACCTGCATTGTCGGCCATATGGAATCCAGTTGCCTTAATCATCATGCCACCAGCTGGCCCTAAAACACTTTTGTACAAGGCTGGCCCACATTGGCCCTATAGTGTAGTGGTTAAGTGCTATGTATAGAAAGCTGGATCCTATATGGCTGACCATTGTCTGATTCTTGGCTCCAGTGGCTTGAAAAACACATCAGGTATGTGCATATGTGTATCTCAAATCCTGATGGGATGGAAAAATGGAGGAAAAGGGATGTAACATGACCATGACCCATTGTGGAGTGTGCACTTTCTCTGTCTGGAGAGTGCATGTCCCCTCTGGTAGTTAAAAAAAATGGGATGGAGCAGACACAGAGAGAGAAAGTGAGAAATCACCCTCCAAGGAGGAAGACCATGCCACAATCCCTTCTCCTCTTTTCTCACACCCACCTGGTGTGAGTTTCAAGCCGCCAGGTCCAAGACTTGAACCACAGTTGACCATGTGGTAGTCTAGTGCCTTAATCACTGTACCACTTGCTGGTTCTAAGATTTTCTTTATACTAAAAAGAAAACATCTCCCATCTAGACAGCATGATCTTACTTGTTTGAAACCACGGTATGGAAGAGAAGGCCATTCTTATTGGCAGAAAGCACAGCTTCAGGAAGGCCTTACTAAAACTTTATAGGTTGGGCAGGAGACCAAAGTTGGCCATTCACATCTGTCAAATCCACTATGGCATCACCAGGGTGGCAAAAGCTGTAGCCTAATCAAGTCGGTCAGCTTTCTCTAATTTAAGTGTCAGCCTACTATAACATGGTGCTCTATACACAGATATAAGAGAACTTCTACTTGAGAAATGTAAGCAATGACGTTACTAAATATCCACTATGTGTAAGGCACTTGATTGCAGAGCATGGAGTAATGAAAATCAGCAAAGGTCTTGGGTTCAGGTGATGCTAGGCTTTGCACCCAGATCTCTTGATTCAAGCCTGATGCTCTTTTTACCATACCATAGTTGCTTCTTGAGTCTAGCTGCTACTGCTGGCCTGCCCCCTCACACCCCCTTTTTTTTGAAGACCCAAGGTCTTACTATGCTGCCAGGCTGACCTTGAATTTGTGATCCTCTTGCGTCAGCCTCTCCAGAAGCTATGATTATAGGCAAATGCCACTGCATGCGGCCCAAGGCTAGCTTCTTAAGGAGCTGCTAAAGAACCATCAAACATGAAGTACTGAAGATTATGCTGAGCAATGTTGTGTGACCATTAGTAAGTTTGGAGCAATATATATTATTTTGTTTTGTTTTGTTTTGTTTTTGGCTTGAAATAGGGTACATGTGCTCACTAAAGATGAACAGAAAGAGAGAGAGAAAGTGAAAAAATCACCCCCTCCCCCAGGGGGATGGTCATGCTGGAATACTTCTCCACTCTCCTCTCATTATTTGGGCACAAATACACACATGCCTGACCTGTTTTTCAATTGGCTGGGTCCAGGACTTGAACTTCCCAGTCAGCCATGTAGGATCCAGATGTCTTAACCTCCACACAACCTGCTGGCCCTGTACATTCATCTTATACTATCAAGCTCTCTGGATCTCAGTTTCCTCATATGCGGTAAACTGGCAGGATGAGTTGATCTCAATATTCTCTCACACTTCAACCCCTTCTCCATTTTTCCTTTCGGGACTTTGGGCACACAGACACACATCCAGCGCAGGACGTGACCTGCATTGTTGGCCATGTGGAATCCAGGTGCCTTAATCATCACGCCACCAGTTGGCCCTAAAAAAACTTTAACTGTAAGATACTAATTCTCAATCCTGACCAAGGGCTCTTAGCCATCATCTATCAAATTAGGTCAATTGGCAGGAGTTATTTGGTTATTACAACATGCCCAGGGTGAAGGCCCCTGCCTCCAGGGCCTGCCACACCAGAGAAACACACTTGACTAACCAAGACTTTATGCAAGGGCCAAAACTCACGAGTGATTGTGCCAGGCACTGAATGGGCAACAGGAGACTAGTTACTGCTTTTAGCCCCAATAAATAGTCTCTTACAGCCTCCCCTGGTTTCCTGCAACTGCCTGTAACCATTACCTGGACTATGCAATGGCTTTCTAACTGGCTTTCCTGCTGTGTTCAGTCTACCTTTCATCTTCTAAACTGCGTTCAAAGAGATCTTTCTAAAACTTATATCCGATCATGTCATTTCTCTGCTTGAAGGCTTTAATGGTTTCTCCTTGCCATTGGAAAAAAGGCTCCCAAGGCTTTCATCAGCTGACTGTCTTTCCAGTCTCAGCCTCTCTCCCTGCACCCTTCAGCCTGTCACAGTGAGCCATGTCACCACACCTCTGAAACAATACACCACACCAACATGGATCTGTGTGCCGTTGTCTTAGCCAGAGCTCTTCCTCCACGCTCAGCTATGGATGCTCCGTCATCCTTCAAACTTGGCTAACACATGCCTCTTCCTTGGAGAGAGTGACCTATTTTCCCCTTTGTGCATCTCATACCACTCAAACTTGCAAAATGCACTATGTCCAAGCTGAGGGGACAATGGAAAAGACATCTTTTATTTATATTTTGGGACAAAACATAGAGCCAGATTACTGACTGGTAATGACAGTTAAATCATTTCATCAGCCAAAGATAAAAACCTTTTATTAAAGACTCATTGGAGGGACCAGCAGTTGGCGTAATGGCTATGTCGCTGGACTCACATGTAGTTGACTGTGGTTCAAGTTCCAGACCTGGTGGCTTAAACTCATGCCGGGGGCATGTGTGTGTGCCCAAGATCCTGAGAGGAGAATGGAGGAGAAGGGATTGTGGTGAGGCCATCCCCCCACCCCCCGAGATGATTTCTCGCTTTCTGTCTCTCTGTCTCTCTGTGTCTCTCTGGTGAGTGCACGCGCCCTATAGCAAAAACCTCTCAAAAAAAGAAAAAAAAAACTCTTTGGATTCACAGTTTTAATGGAGTATATGCTCACCAAACATAGGGCTCATTTAACAGGAACATATATATGAAACTTAGCCATTGATGCTGATGTTTTAATAACATAAAATGAAATCACATAGAATGAAAATATTAACACCACTGACCATGGTTTTGTCATTTTAGTTCAGTTCTCATGGAAAACACAAAACTTCATTTCTAGCATTAGAATAATATCAAGAAAGAGGTCTTCTGGATTGTAAATATGCTGCTTATATTAAAATCTCATGACAAAATGAACTTCTTTTCCATGAAACTGTATTTTCATTTTCTACAGCTGAGCAAATAATACCAAATTAAAAGTAGACCTTGTTTCAGTTTCTAGAATTACATTGTCACATTTACACATTTTTTTCTGCTAATACTGACTCTAAGCTGAAAAAAGACTAAAAAAATCTCACTTCTTTTTAAAGTCAAGCCTGAGAATGATTTTTGTCTCTTCCTTTTCTCACAAATTCTGTTCATTTTAGATTCTAAGCAGTATATTCTTCAGATTCCCCCAACACAAGCCACCACCTGACCTCCCTCTGGCTTCAGGCTGTCACTGTGACCTCTTGCCTGGAATATATGCATTATTCTGACCCTTATTCTCCCAACCCTGCCTACACACAAGAAATCTGCTCTTACAGTCCCTGTGGTTTTAAATCCTGCAATACTGTCCCACTGCCTGTCCCTGTCCCTTCTACAAAAATTTGCTGAGTGCTTCCTATGTACCAGACATGGTTGCAGAAATGTAAGATGAACTGAGTTCTGTAGAAAGGTCCCCCAAGGATTCATCAATCTGATCCCTACATTAGTCTGCTCACACCTGAATTCTTCAGTCTACAGATGAGAACTGCTTCTTGTTCCTTGAACTCACCATTCTCTCTCTGGCTTCTGGGCTTCTGTAGAATGCCTTCCTAGGCCTCACCCAACTCTAACTCTATGGAGGTTTTCAGAGTCTAGAAATAACTTCTTTTGAAGTTTACCTTAACCACTCCCCAACTCCTGCCCCTTCCTCTCACTTGTGTGCCCCTGCTCTGAACTTCTAGAAAGCCCTATGTACATTTATGCACTGTGCGTCTCATATTTTATTACTGTTTTTTATTCTGTGTTTGTTTCCTCAAATATGCCTGGAACTCCGAAAGGCAAGGCTGACTCTCACTCATCTTTGTATTGCTGTTTCTAGAATAGCCACCCCAACTCATGACACACAGTGAATTTGTTATACAATTTATCAAATTGGTAAAGATGCCTGAGGGAAGCAAACAGACTGTCCTGATCCCCAAACACATCAGGTTGTACGGACATAAAAGATATTGATAAGCTGTTCAGTTTATGTAAATCACATTTCTTCTAATTGATATGGCTCCAGAGAATGCTTGTAGCCTATAACATTATTCCTATCAGCTATGAGTTCTTTTTACTAGGAATTCCCATGAAGGTGGTGGGACTGTCCAGCTCTCTTCCTTAATTCACGTTTTATAAGATGATTAGACCATGAAATGTATTTCATAGCTGAACACAAGTCCAAAATGCAGTCAGCAGG
>NW_006160045.1:5725831-5735657 GCF_000334495.1 Tupaia belangeri chinensis
AACACATGAGCCATCCTTTACCACATTACAAGCATCTCTCTAAGAGGTGGCTGGATATGGGGCAAAAAAATACAAAAAGAAAGAAAAGACCCGATAACTCAGATTATTTTGAAAATCCTTAAAGAGTAAAGTGTTATAAATGGTATTGGTTTGAAGAGAAATTGTCTTCAAGGGTTCAAAAGATGGCTTTATGGGAACCAGCAGTTAGCGTAATGGCTATGTCGCTGGACTCCCACGTAGTCGACCGCGGTTCACTTCCCGGACCCAGTAGCTTAAAAAACTCATGCCGGACATGTGTGCATGCGTGCCCAAGATCCCGAGAGGAGAAGGGAGGAGAAGGGACTGCGGCGTGACCATCCCCCCTGGGGGGTGATTTCTCGCTTTCTGTCTCTATGTCTCTCTCTGTCTGTCTGGCAAGTGCACATGCCCTATAGCAAAAATTTCTCAAAAAAAAAAAAAAAAGATGACTTTACATAGAGAAACAAAGTTTAAGGAATATCTATATCAGTCCTATTACTGTGGATCTTATGTAAATTTCCAGTTCTCCTTGTGTGAGAACTGAAATATCCCCATCTCAAACCGGTGATGGGCTGGTTTTCATGTTCTTTTTGTTCTGGTAGCCATGGGATACACCTAAGGTTCGCCAATAGCTTAACGATAGCTCTGAGAGTCTTTTCTACCTAGTACTTTGTCTTTAGTAACTCTCATTCGTTTACTCAAAAAATATGGATTGAGGATCTTCTCTTATAGGCACTGTCGTCTTTCCTGACAGAACCTGTATTCAGGTGCTTCCATCCCAAACAGCCCACATTAAAACAGGAAGTTGGGGGCCAGATGGTGGTACAGAGGTAAATATAATGCTCTGTGAGGCTGATTGACATGAGAAGGTTCTGGATTTGCATCCAGAGATTTCCTTAAACTGCTAGGCAGACATATGTTAGTGATCTGGGACTGCCAAGGCTGAGGTGAATCAGGGCATCGAGACCCGATTGGAGGTCTCTCTATCTCTCTGTCTCTTTTTTGCTCTCTTTCTGTCATTCATGGGAGAAAAAAAAATGAATAAATTGTTAAAAAATTGGGGCTAGCAGGTAATGTGCTGGTTGAGGCACTGGACTCCCATATGGCTGACTGTGGTTTGAGTCCCAGACTGGACAGCTTGTTTGCCCACCTTCTTCTCCCTCTGTCTCTCTCTGTCAAACTGAAAAATAATAATCATAATAAATACAATAATTCTTTAAAAAATTGGGATGCCTTAGTGAGCATTAAAGCTAAAACACAAACTTGATGTTATGAAATCACTAAACTATCTAAATTTACTCCTGTAATTTAACTAAGGCTAATATAGCACTTACACAATAAATAAGAATTACTCCTCTTAATGCCTCAAAATGTCTTTTCTAGTAGTTCTTTCTCTCTCCTACCTCTGCCTCAAAGGATCCATTTTAAACATATGGGATATATTTTAGTTGTTGGGAATGGCCACAGGCATTAACTAAGCCATGATGCAATAGTCCCACACAATGAAGAACTGCTCTATCCAGAATGCCAATAGGGCCCCCCACTAGAAACCCTGCTGGTCTGCACAGTGTCCTCAGTTTAACTGAGTCAATTGAACAGACTTACCAAATGTCTCCTAGATGCAAGGCAAAGTGCTAGGAAAAATAAGTAAGACACAAATGCCTGTCCTCAGGAAGCTCAGGGCTGAATAGAGAAGTCACTAAGTTAGTGCCGAGGAAGACAGAAGTCACACAGTAAGTAGCAAAGATAAATGAACAACCACTAGAAGGGAGACTGCAGAGGGAAAGATCGTCCTTTAATGTGGGAAACCAGAAAAGCTCTATGGAAGAGGTGGTGTTTAAAAGGGCCTCAAAGGGTACATGACATCATTCAGGTGGAAACAGTGAGCAGAGAGAGGAAGGGCAACTGAGCAGAGAGAATATTCTTCACCAAGATACACACAGGGAGATGGAGGAAATTGAAGGTTCCTCATAAGCAGGTATAAGGGCCTATGTGGAGATGCTTCTTTTTGTTACGAAGATGCCTGGATAAGTTCCATACAAGAAAATACCTGAATCTGTTGGGCCTGATGTTAAGCAAAATATTTTGTATTAAGCAAGAGGAAGGATTACCTATTGCTACAGAGAAGGAAAGAGAAGCATGTGGATAAAGAAAATAAGCACTAAAATACAAGATTTTTTTTCAACTAAATAAAAAGAGAATAACTGGCAACTAAATCTAGAAAATAAAATATAAAAAAGTTTCTTTACTCTTTTTTTTTTTTTTCGAGAAGTTTTCGCTATAGGGCGCATACGCTCACCAGACAGACAGAGAGAAACATAGAGACAGAAAGCAAGAAATCCCCCCCTAGTGGGGATGGTCACGCTGAAATCCCTTCTCCTCCCTTTTCTCGGGATCTTGGGCATGCACGCACACGCGCCCAGCATGAGTTTTAAGCCACCGGGTCTGGGACGCGAACCGTGGTCGACTACGTGGGAGTCCAGCGACATAGCCATTACGCTAACTGCTGGTTCCCTCTTTACTATTTCTGAAAACTCTATTCCTAATACATTTTACTTTAGACAGTGATTCCCTGGCTTACCTATGTTGACGTCATATGTGGCTCCAGGAAAAGACAAACAGAAACCTAAATTCTTCATATCACTGGTAGACATCCCAATATACTTACTACATTGGTTCTTTTCTTTTCTTTTATTTTTTTGAGAGAGATTTTTGCTATAGGTCATGTGCACTCTCTGGAGCGACTCAGAGAGACAAAGAGATGGAAAGAGAAAAATCACATCCCCAGGGGAGAGAAATGGCCACACTGCAATCTCTTCTCCTTCATTTTTCTCTCAGGATCTTGGGTGCACATGCACATGCACCTAACATGAGTTTTAGGTTGTTGGATCCAGCACTCGAACTGCAGTCGACTACGTGGGAGTCTAGTGACATAACCATTACGCCATCTGTTGGTTCCAGTATACTGGTTCTTAAAATTGGAAATTCAGCAAGTGGCTGCGTAAGAAGTGGCTTATTCACATTTGGGAAATAGTGTCGTCAAAGCCAAGTCCCTGTCTACATATATGGGGCCTCTGAGTTTAGATTTTACTGGCTGAGTGCTGCATAAATGCAATAAAAGCTTATGATACTCTATTTTCCTTGCAATAAATGTCCACTTTAGCAAATTGGAAGGTAGAAGCAAACTGAGTTCTACCAGGCATAAATATGTATATCCCAGATAGGTAGTAACTGTATGAACTCCATGTGGGCTCAGGTTTAGCAGCTCTTGTGCAGCTCAGTTGTAGTTGATTTGTGAGACACTGGGCCTCTATGAAGGTTCCTCACACAAAGGGGACAACTTGGCTGTCTGAGAAACCACAAAGGTCAAGGCCAATTCACCGCTAGAGGTCATACTCTATTCTTTTTGCAGCTTTGCTTAACTGATCACCCAGAGATGCTGAAGGGAACCTTAAAGGCCCAGTGGCAACCTAAATGAGTAAAACATGTTTACTTTCTGAACATGAAAGTAAAAATGTGCAATGACTTTCAAAATGCAATTAGTGTCCTTCATTGGGATTAAGCAAGTCCTGGGGACCCCATTCACAAGTGGGGTTGTCTATTTTGCCCACAGAAGGATGACTGTTTGCAGGAATGTGAGAGCTTGTTGTTTTAAATTTACCATAGGGAGCATGTGCTTGTTGGAGAGAGAAAGAGTAAGAGACACAGGGGTGGGGAAGAGTGAGAAAGCACTGCCCAGGGGGCATGGTCCCACCACAATCCCTTCTCCTCCATTTTCCTCTCGGGATTTTGGACATGAATGCACACACATCTGGCACATTTTTCAAGCCACCAGGTCTGGGACTCAAATCATGCAGCTAGCATGCTGCCTTACCCACTGTGCTATCAAAGAGTTTTAATGACTTTAAAACACACATTCTGCCATACATGTACACACCTCTCTCTCCCTCACACACATACAGTAGGAACTGTCATCATCCAGAAATATGGTGATGGAATTAAAAAAAAGAGAGAGAATAAGTCCATTTATAATTTGGGAGAAGTAACGACTAGTTGCTGGATAAAGGTGATTAAATATATTATGTGTTTTCTCATTGGCAGAAGGACAATGAACAGCTGTCCTTCAAACATAACTATCAATAGTTTCAGGAATCAGCCATGTTAATAGGTTCTTTGATGGGAAAGAAAGCCAGCCAGTGGGTCACATGAGTTTCCTTACCTCCTCGCCCACCTCGATGTCTCGGACTGCACGTAGTAAAAGGTGGGGCCCGTTGAACACAATCGAACAGTTGGGGTCACAGCTGTGATTAAGCAAAGACATACTAGAGGAAAGAAAAAAAAAGGGGAGTGAGAGACCATCATGACTCAGCAGATAGTCAAGCAGCGAAATTTAGTGATTGCAATGGGCAAAAGACACATCAGGGTGGGAGGCAGAAGAGAGTATGAATGACAGAACACCAGGGATTGGGTACTCTGGGTGTGCTCACCAAGACATCACTAGTCCACTTATGTGAAATGCAATTCTTCCCATGATGGAGGTCCATTAGAGAAGTTTGTTAATAAAAACATTTTCTGTGTCCTTTTTTTAGAGTGTTGTCTCATTAGGTACCAACCAATGAGGCAACCCAATATGAAGAGGAAGGGGAAAATAGAAACTTGCAAAGAAATGATCTCTAAGATCATGGGATGCAGCAGCAATCATGCTGCCAAGATACCAGTGACCTCTCCCACACAGGATCTCATTTAGAGCTCCTTTAGAGGAACTGTTGCTGGAGTGTCCACAGTGAAGAATAATTAGGAATACTTCCTCTTAAACAGTAAGCTGAAATTTCTCTTGCTAACTAGATTCTGATGCAGTTTGGGCCATGGCCTATTCATTTATTACCTTGGAGGTACATTTGTTACCATGTGGGAAAGAGAATAGATTTAAGCTAATGCTACAAATGAATAACAATTAGAATGAACACTTTCTATGCAGAAAGTACTTTCTTAGCATTTGAGCATGTTTATCAAATTTAATCATCACAACAATCTTATGAGGATCAAAATGAAGAGATTGACACACAGAAGTTAAAGGACTTGTCTAAGGTCACACAGCTATTGGGTTGTCAGAAAAGTCATCATGTATTTTTTTCTATGTAAAAATGAGTCATGACTTTTCCAGCAACCCAATAGTAAGTGGTAACTGGATTGAACCAGGTAGCCTGGACTCAGAGCCCATGTTACTTTTTCTGAGAACCACTATTAACAGATCTGATCTATTATAGCTAAGGACACTTTTGAGAAATTAGAGAAGCTGAATTCTCAGATTCACAATTAATTATAAGAAGACTCTATTTGATTTGGACCCCAATGTCCTAAAAACAAAATGAAACTACAATGCTTATGGAAGGACAGTCTAGTAGCTCAGTGATAAAGGTCATCTCTAGGAGAGCTGAGAGAACACTTCGGAGGCCCAAATCCTGCAAATGTTCCTTACCTCCTTAAGTGATGAGTCTCAGAGTATAGACTCAAAAGTCAAAATCAACCCACTGGTGCAGTTCAGTCGTCTGGTGAGATAACCATGTGCATCAGCCCAGGAGGCTGAGAGATAATAACCCACTGGGGCAGGGCTAGGAGAATAATCAACTCCCCCCCCCCCCGCCTTTTTTTTTTTTTTTTTTTTTTTTAGAAGTTTTCTTTCTTTTTTTTTTTCTCAGAGAGATAGAGATTTTTGCTATAGGTCATGTGGACTCTCCAGAGAGATAGAAAGAGACTGGGAGGCAGAAAGCAAGAAATCAGCCTCTGGGGATATGGCCATGCAGCAATCCCTTCTCCTCCATTCGCATACTGGGATTTGGGGCATTCATGTGCATGTGGCCTGGTGTGAGTTTTAAGCTGCTGGGTCCAGGACTCGAACCACAGTAGACTATGTGGGAATCCAGTAGTGTAACCATACTCCATCCTCTGGTCCTAACAATCCTAAACTTCTTACCCCAAAGTGTCCCCAAGAACAAGAATTCGAGCCTGAGGTCTGCCTCTTTGTTAATACCCAACATATAATGAAGGGTTATAAAACTGTTTTCTTTACACTTAACATTTTCCATTTTCTTGTAATTTATCATTAAGTTTCAAGCTTCGCTCTCGAACCAGCTGCTTAATAGCCTTTCTATCTACCTCCAAAGGCCAGGAAAGCCGAGTGGGCATTCAAATTGTGTCTTGCAGTAAATAAAGTACCATCCATCATACCTAGGATACAGGCCAACACCAACTTCCTGCATCTCTGCGTTACAGATGGTGAAAGAATTGCAGATCACCTGTAAAAACAAGGGGGAGACAATCAGTATTACCATAGTCACTTAAGACATGTCATAGGCAAAAGAAGAAAACTTTCCAAAATAAAATGTAGGAGTCTTTATTAGCTGCTTTGGAACAATCCAAGCCAAATACAGATACCCTTTGATTTGCAAAGGAATTTATCTAGGGTATACTCCCCTTAAGAACATCAGGTGGTTCACAGCAGAAATATCAACATCCTAAAATAAAAGCCACACTTAAACCAGCATGGAACTATTCATTTCCGTCTAAGAACCCTCACTCTCAGAGTTAAAAAGTTACATTAAGTTTTCAAAATTTAGAATACAAATAACCTATTTATTGAACATTAGACTCCTATCATATCAAACTTTTACTCAAACTGCCAGTAATTTCCAAATTCTATTTTGCGCCTGATGGGTAATAGTATACTATCTTTTATGACTCCAAAGAGTGAAGTACACCCTGAGTGAGGTTGTGACCCAAGTTGATGACAGGTCATAAGCACTGGAGCCCGTTGGTCACACCATGGCATTTATCAGGCACATGGAGCCCCTCATTGGGAATAAGGCGTAGTCCTGTACACTATGGGAGGATAGGGCAAGCAGAAAAATGAAAACCACAGTCACTGTATTCAAGGCACTTCAAAGCCTCATTTGTGGAATAAGTTAAATACGTGAGAGGCCACACAGAAGCATAGAAGGAACACTGGATTTAGAATCAGAAAATCTAGGTTCTGACCACACATCATTGCTTCAACAGGTGTTGAAGAAATAGCACTGAAGGAAAAAACCAAAGTCCCTTCGTTAATGGAGCCCACGTTCTAGAAGGAAAGATAGGTTCAAAACAAACAAACAATACACCACTCATTAAAAACAAAAAAGGTCACATGTGGATGAATATATGAAGAAAAATAAGGTAAAGTAACACAGGAAAAAAGAAATCAGAAAAGCTGTCTAAGATAAAGGAACATTGAAGCAGTGAATTGAAAGATCTGTGGAAATAAACCTGTGCATACATAGGCAATAAAATTTCATGTCAAGAAAAAGAATGAATGAAAATGCCCTGGGGTAGGAGTATGGATTAACAGCAAAAACATTGGCATGGCCAAAGTGGAGTAGATAAGAAGAGAGAAAAAATATGAGGTCAGAGAAGTAGACAGATCATATAAGGCCTTAGATATGTTTGGATTCTATTCTGAATGATACAGAAAGCTACTAGACTGACTTTGAGCCAAGAAGTGAATGGATATGATTTCTGTTTTACGAGAATCACTCTGGCCGCCATGTAGAAAGAAGGCAAGGGTGGAGGTAGTGAAAACAGGAGGTCAGTGCAATAGAGCTGATGGGGAACTGGAGACGGGTGGTGGCAGAAGTGGGGAGAAGATGGTAGTACTGCCAATGGGACTGACTTAAGGACTGCTTAGGGGGCAGAAAGAATCAAGGATGGTGCTTGAGCTTTTAGTCCAAACAAGTGGAAGATTGTAGTTGCCACTTACTAGAATGACGAAGTATATGAGAGGACTGGGTTTGGTTGCAGGAAGTTGAGAGAAAGTCCATGGTTGTGTTTTACTTAGGTTAAATTTGAAATGGCCTGTTAGACATTTAAGGCAAGACTAAAAATGAGTTCATGGGAGCAGTTAGGGCTGGAGATAAAATTTAGGAGCAAACATTACAGAGTCCATCAAAAGAAAAAAGGAAAAAAAAAAAAAAAAAAAAGTAGAAGAGGCCATTACAGCCAAGATGAACCAGTGGCTATGAATGGATGTTGAACCATTATAAAGTTTCTCTAAAGGAAAAAGCAGAAACCACACATTTCTCTAAATCAGTAGAGATGAGAAAACACAAAGTATAAAACAGCGTTCAGTCCTTTGAGACTCTCCCCTTGCTCCAAATAGTTCTTACATGAAATCTAGTGCAACCTATCAAGATTTGACATTTTTCCTCTAAAAGGCCCACAATACTACAGTTTCAAATCAGGAAATAGGTTAGTGTACATATGCATGTTTTAAACAAATAGTAGTTAAATTACTTCCAAGGCATCTGTTTTTCATTAAGCTGCAAGAGGTATTGCCTATATTTCTTTATGTAAAAAATGGATGGTAAAAATATAGGACAAAAGACTTTTTTTGAAAACATTTTTAAATGGGCATTTTTTTGTGGGAACATACAAATTTCAACACACATTTTAAAGTATAATCATAAGACCCTGAGTCGAAGTAATCTATCAACAAAAAAATTAGATCAAAAAGATCTAACTTGCTAACTTTTATCAATTTTTTTTTTAAATTGCTATAGGGCAGATGCAGTCATCAGAGGCAGAGAGAGAGAGAGCGCACCTAAGAGATAGAAAGAGAAAGAACATACCCTCCGGGGGAGGGGGGAGTGGTGGTGGTGGTGGTGGTTTGCCCTGCCACAATCCCTTCTCCTTATTTTACTCCTTGCAGAACCTTGGGCGTATGCCCAGCATGGTTTTCAGCCTCTGGGCCAGTACTTGAACTGTGCAGATGGCCATACAGGATCCAGCTATCTTACCCACCCATGCCACCTGCTGCCCCCTGCTAACATTTGAATCAAAGTAAAATGAATTTTTTCAGAGCTATGAAGCAAACTAAAGGTTTTTACAAATGGTTTATTCAAACGAAATTTTTTAAAAAGAAGAGACAGCAAGAGGAATGTCAACTTAGTTGTCTCTTTCTCTGGGACCATTTTCCTGGTCCCCAGACTAAGGTGACCAACTAACAGCAGCAATTATCACATAGGATCATTATTTACTCATTTCCTTGACACCAAACATACCTACACTGCAAATGCTTGGAGGGCAGAGAGAGTTTCATTTGTTATTGTATTCCCAGGCCCAGCACAATGCATGGAACATAGAATACAATTAATCAACATTTTTTTCTAGTCAATGAATGGCTGCATAACTGTAGTCCTCAGTATCCTCAGGGGGTCATAAACAGAACAGGGTCAGGGAAGATGCCTGAAGCAAATCACAAGTAGCCTGTGGATGCAGAGGAAGAGGTGGATATAGTTCTCAGCCATGCAAAGGAGTAGGTAGAAGATCATCTTTCATCTCTTGTTCTTGAGCAACCAGTCTTTATATGTTCCTGCTTGATTAATTCTCTGTTTACTACCAGGAGTCTGATACCCTGGGCACAAAATAAATATTTGCTGAATAATGAGTGAATGAATGAATGACAATCCTCATATATCTCTCCGTCCTTTTCACTTCTCTTTCTGTTCTTTACTTTCCTCCCTCCTTTTCCATTGTCTGTTGTCAACCCGTCAATCTCTTCTCTCAGTTCTGTGCCACCCCACCATATAAACGGAATGATTTTACATTTTATTTAATATGGGTCAACCAGTGCCATGATAGTTGAGGCAAGTTCCAGACCTCATGACTTGGGAAACATACCACCTGTGTGTGTGTGTGTGTGTGTGTGTGTGTGTGCACAAAATACCAAAAGGAGAAATGGAGAAGGGATTGTAGGGACTGTGGTATGACCATTCCT
>NW_006160045.1:5735773-5760895 GCF_000334495.1 Tupaia belangeri chinensis
TGATTTCTCACTTTCTTTCTCTCTCTGGTGAGAATGAATGCATTATAATACATTTTTAAATTAATTTTTATTTAACCAATTGCAGACAAATTGCTCATCTGTATTATTCTTCCAGTTACATGCTAGCCTTCTTGAGCTAGCTGCATACTCTCACTTTTCTTTAAAATGTTGGCTCCATTCAGTACTTTTTCAATTAAGAATTTTCCAAGAAATACATATACCACTGATAGCAATGGTGGGTATAAAGGAGTTTTCAGAGATTTTTTTTTTCTTTTTTAAATGAAAGAATAGGTAGGTAATATGTCTAAGTGTGTGCTCAATCAATAATTTTAAAGGACTTGTTCTTTATATCAGGAAGTAAAAGAGTGGGAATAAAGCCCAGAAAAAAAAGTGTGAACATTTTTTTCAAAGCATTTTCTTTGTTTTTCTTTCTTTTAATTTTTTGCCAGTGGGCACATGCACTCACCTAAGACAGATAGAGAGAGGGAGCCAAAGTGAGAAAGCACCCTCCATGGGGTAAGGTCATGCCACAGTGCCTTCTTCTCCATTTTTCCCTTCCTTTGGGATTTTGAGCATATATGCACACATGCCTGGCCATTTCTAAAGCTGTTGAGTCTGGGACTTAAACCATGTGGTTGGCCATGTATTGTAGGATTCAAGAAAACCCATAGATCTGATATATGGTTAATATTCAAAATGTATAAAGAACTCAAACAATTCAATAGTAATAAAACAAATGATTTTAAAAAGGGTCAAGGACTTGAAAAGATATTTCTTAAAACATGCAAATGGCCAAAAAGTTCATGAAAAAATGTTTAGTTTCACTAATCATTAGGAAACTACAAATTAAAAACAGAAGATACCCACCTCAACTCTGTTAGAATAAATATCATCAAAAAAAAAATGAAAGATAGATGGTAGCAAGGATGCAGAGAAAAGGGAACACCTGTACACTATTCGTGGGGATGTAAATTCGTACAATCATGATGGAAAATGGTACTGAGATGTCTCAAAAAAACAGAACTAGAACTGTCCTGTGGGATCCTGCAATCCCACTTCTGGGTACACATCCAAATAAATTGAAATAAGACATCTCTTATTTCACAATCACTGCAGCATAACTCACAAGAGCCACGATATGGAATCAGCCTAAGTGTTTATTGACAGAGTAATAAATGAAGAATATGATGTATATCCACAATGGAATATTATTGAGCCTTCAAGAAGGAGGAAAGTCTGCCATTTGTGACAACATGGATCAATCTGGAGGACATATGAGAAATTAAATCATCTAAGCACAGAAAGACCAATATCCTTTGAATCTCACTTATATGTGAAATCTAAAAAAGGTAAACTTATACAAGTAGAGTATGATGGAGGTTACTAGAGCTGGGTGGAGTTGGGGTCAAAGGGTACAATGTGTAAGTTAGACAGAAAGAATGAGTTTGTGAGATCTATTGCACAACATGGTGAGTATAGTTAGTGATAATACGCATTTCAAAGAGTAAATTTCAAATGTGTTGCCACAAAAAATAAGCGATGGCTATGTTAATTATTTAATCTAATCATACCATATTGTATACGTATTGTACATATCAAAGTGTCACATCATACCTCACAGTTACAATTATTATTTTTCAACTAAAAAATGTTTTCTTTTTTTCCCTTTCCTTTTTTTTTAGGTTTTTGCTATAGGACACTGGAGAGAAACAGAAAAAGAAAGTGAAAAGCCATCCCCCCTCCCCCAGTGGGATGGCCATGCCACAATTCCTTTATCCTCCATTTCCCTCTTGGGATTTTGGGCATGCATGTGCATATATGTGCCTGGCATGATTTTCAAGCTGTTGGGGCCAGGACTTGAACTGTGATTGGCCATGTGAGAGTCTAGCACCTTAACTACTTCGCCATCTGTAGTCCCAACTGAAATTAAAAAAAAAAAAAAAAATTCTGGACCATAGCCAGCAGGTGGCATAGTGGTTAAGGCACTGGGTCCCACATGGCCTGCTCGGCAGTTTGAGTCCCAGAGCCAGATGCCTGAAAACCATGCCAGGTGTTCACCCAAATCCTGAGAGGAGAATGGAGGAGAGGGGACTGTGGAAAAGCTATCCCCCTCAAAAGATGATTTCTCATTTTCCCTCTCTCTGTCTCTCTCCAGGGAACACAAGCACCCTGTGGAGGGAAAAAAATCTGTATCAGCCCTATACCTAGTGGTTAAGTGAACCGGATTCTACATGGCCAACCATGGTTAATCCTGGCCCTGGTAGCTTGAAAAACATGCTGAGCATATGTGTGTGCATGCGCCAAATCCCAACAGTTTAGAAAAATGGAGGAAAAGGAACTGCAGTATGATTCACCCCATTTGGGAGTGCTTTCTCCCTCTCCCTTGTCTTTGTCTCCCCCTAGCAAGTGCATGTGCCCACTTACAATAATACATAAATAAATAAATAAATAAATAAATAAATAAATAAATAAATAAATAAATAAATCTATCTTTAAGAGGATAGAAAACAAAGATACTGAAAATTAATTAAATAGGAACATAAAAAATACTATAAATCTGCCTCAAGATCCTTCAGATAATGACTTTTATCTGGTTGAAATTTTTATATAACACTTTAAGATGTCTATAATATTTTTTAAATGGTACAAAAAGATCATGTCATGAGTACATACATTTTATTTTTACTGTAGCAGACAGCATGAAGACTGCTAAGTCTTCAGTGTGTTACCTGGAATGTATGTACCTGGTCACTTAAAACCTCTTTTATCTTGTGATTTAGAAAAAGGACATAAACACAAAACCTAATCTAGATGCTTTATTAAAGAATAAATGACAAGAAAGTTAAATATCAGATAATGAATATAAGATGCTATGGCCCAAATTGAAAATAGCTCATATAAAAATTTGTCTTGATAAATAAAACTTTTGTATAAAACAAATTGTTAATTAATTAATTTCATGAGAGAGAGAAATAAGCCCCCCACAACAGGGCCCCGCATGATGATCCCCCCCAGCCTTTCAGCCACCAGGACCTCAGGCAGGCACAGGTACACCTGGAGTGTACAAGTCGACTGGGGAACCAAATCCTGAGCTTCCATGAGCTTCCAGTACTGCAGTGTTAGCTGCTGTTGTGCCACCCCACCGGACTGGGCCATCCTAAGCTAATTGAAAGCAGGTTACATGATGTGTGTCACTTGATAAATGGCAAAGTGAAAAATATGTCTGTATATATTATAAATTCTATTAAAGATTTTATAAATGTACTCTATACAATCCAAGTAAACAAAAAGAAAAATAATCTCAATTAAGAATATAATTTTTTTTTTACTTTATTTTACTTGTTTATTTTAATTTGACCAGAGAGGAACAGAGTGAGAGAGAGAGAGAGAGAGAAGGTGAGAAAGTAAGACACAAGGTCTGGGACTCGAATTGCAGTAGGCCATGTGGGAGTCCAGCGCCCTTAACCACCATGCCACCTACTGGCCCCTCAATTAAGAATATAAATCTATCCCGGGGACCAGCAGGTGGCATGGTGGTTAAGGCGCTGGACACTCCCACATGGCTGACCAGGGTTCAAGTCCTGAATCTGGTGACTTGCTTTCTCACTTCCTCTCTCTCTCACTCTGTTCCTCTCTGGTCAAATTAAAAAATAAATGAATAAATAAATAATTATTTTTTTAAAAAGAAAAGAATATAAATTTATCCCATCCCATATAATGATATGCCTGGAAATGTCCTTTTAGCCCCTGGTACATTCAACTGTTTCCACAACTGCAATGTTATCTGTCACATTGCAAGCTTTAGCCACAAATAAGTATGCAATGAACACTAGAAATATAAAATACTCAACAATGACTTACCAAGACCAAAATCAATACCAAGGCCAATATCATAGAGAAGGAATAGTAATCATAAAATTGTGCTTTTTATTTTACATCTTTAGATCAAAATGCCAAACAGTGAGCTAATGAATCCTCTTTTAGGTAACATGCTAGCTTTCTGAAACCCACCCACATCCTTGTTTTCTAAGGGCTTTTCTCACAGCAGAACTTATTATACTTTGAGTTACTGTCCTTGATAATAGAAAGCAAAATAGGAATGATATTCACAAATATGCCCACTGTTCTTTCCCTCGGGCTACTACCTGGCATTTCACCTCCTTGAAAGTCATCTAATGGAAAAAGCACTTACTACAGATGTCTGTCAAATATGTATAAAAGAAAAAAACTCCATAATATGATTTTCATTTTCCTCCCACATCCTGAGGCTCAGAACTACTATGATATTCTTAAATAATTTATTATGAGATATTGTTGTAGGTTTCTATAGCTCTGCCTTAAGAGTCTTTTCTGTTATAAATTTCATTCAGACATGCTTCTATCCAAAAGGTTTATGACAATGAACTCTTTCTCCCAAAGATCATGGTTAAAGATTCCTTTGTTCAGCCTGAATCTCCAAAAATGTTCTCTTACATAATAATCTAGTTTCATTATTTTCTTTCAAGGTAATTGGTACAGAAAGCCACCCGAGGCAGTGCCAGTATTCTTCACTGGAATTAGTCTTAGTTGCAGTGCTAAGTTCCTAAGTGCAGTAAACGGGGTGGTGCACATCACCTGACTGAGGCAGAACGGAATGTAACAGAGTGGCACATATCACCTGTGTTTTTCCATCAAGTGAACAGGGAAAAGAACGCTATAGAAAAATGTTCCATGTGAAAGATGAGCCTGAACACTACCAACTGCCAAATGTAATCTCCAAATAAAAGATAAATTCACGTACGTGCTGAGGGTTCCTCTCACTATGTAGAAATTAAGGTGCATGTTCCCACCAGGAGAAATTTTGGTGATCTCTTAAGAGGCAGTCCTTCATTTTTATAAATATAGAGGATGTAAATGAGAAAACAAATCATGGCCTCATTCCCACACCCACCTTTCCCTTTCTCTATAGGTAACTCATAGTTACCCTTCATCTCTTTCTCTAGCTATTCTTAGAGATGGCCAGACACACAAAACAGATGGTTGGGATTTCAATCCAAGGACACAATTTGACCATTTGTCTTTTCTTCTGGAACCATTTTTTTTTTTTTTTTTTTTTTGCCCTTTTTTTTTTTTTTTGGACCCTTTTTTTTTTTTTTTTTTTTTTGCTATAGGGTGCGTATGCTCGCCAGAAAGATAGAGAAAGACAGAGAGACAGAAAGTGAGAAATCACCACTTCAGGGGGATGGCCATGCCACAATCCCTTCTCTTTTTAGGATCTTGGACACGCATGCACACGCACCCAGCGTGAGTTTAAGCCACCGGGTCTGGGACTCGAACCGCGGTTGGCTACATGGGAGTCCAGCTACTTAGCCATTACACTAACTGCGGTCCCTCTGGAACCTTTTTTTAACAGGTCACTATTGTGGTCTCTTTCCTGACCAGATTCCTGAGTGGTGACTAGAGAAAAGGTCAGCACACTGCCCCTGCACCACTTTGTGGTTCCTTACATTCACAAGGGAGGTCCTTCCCCACTTAGGATTCATACAATGTGAAGAGAGGAGCTAATTTGAAAAACAGATTAAATGTATCTTTTTTTTGTAATATACATTGTTGAAAGTCAAGAATCTCTTGGCTAATTAGTAGGACTTGTCTGAGTAAGAAAGCATTATGGAAGCATGGATTTTAAAAAGACACAAACTATACCAACAGGTACTGTGGTAATCTGGGTGGCTGGTCCCACATGGCCTACTGCATGGTTCAAGTACTAGAGTCAGCAGCTTGAAAAACATACTGGGCACATGTGTGTGCATGCTGAGAGTCCTGAAAGGAGTATGGAGAAAGGATTGCAACATGGGCATCCCCCCGAAGGGTGCTTTCTCACTTTCCCTCTTTCTCTCTCTAGCAAGCACATGTACCCTAGAGCAAAACTGAAAAACAAAACCAAAATATAAACCCTGGCCTAGAGAAAAAAGATTGCTGAAATTTGGATCTGGTTCCTACCGTCTCCTCTAGTCTCTTTTTTGGAGCATCCTCTTCTCTGGACACCTCATGCTGTCCTCTGAATTTTCTACTCTTTATACCTTCATGTCTTTGCAGGATGGACCAAACCCTCTGTCTAGAACATCCCCCTTCTTTCTCCATCTACTCAACTATCATGGATCCTTGAAGGCCTAGTCTAAAGTCTTCCTTAGACCAGCCCACCTTGGGGAGAGAGGCTTCTTAGCGTGCGCTCCCACATGCTGGCTCAGTGAGAGCCAGTTGCACTTGCACATTCAGTATAGTATATTTCAGCTATTTAAAAAATATTTAAGTTCTAAGAGGATAGAGATTCCATTTTATTCTTATGGGGGGTGGACTAGTCTAATATTGAGTGCGCTTAAAAAGTACTTGCCGAACAAATATGTACTGAGCACATCTAATATCAGTGACTTTCTTAGTGTCTGTGAATTTGACATAGGATTGTTAATAAGCCAAGGCTATAGTCATTATACAGCAAAAAAATTCAACAAACTCTTCTTTTAATGTTCTCTCTCCTTGCCTCCTTTCTCTGTCACCTCCTCTTCATTCTTTTCCAACAAACCCTCATTCAATCATCTATACTGGCCAGGGTCTGGAGCTATAAGAAGGTCTAAGTAAGAACAGAACTCTGCCTCAAAGGCTGGATGGTGGTGCAGCAGCAATATAACGTGCTGTGAGGCAGACCCTCATGGGAAGGTTCCAGGTTTGCATCCTCATACATTCTTGAACATACCAGGCACATGTGTCTGTGATCTGGGGCTAGCTGAAGTTGGTGGTGGATTGTAGCATGAAGATACCATTAGGGGTACCTGCATCTTTCATTTATGGAAGATTAAAAAAAAATTAAAAGAAAAGATCCCTCCCCTCACAGACTCTGTGACTAGCAGGTAAGATATACATACTAGATCAAAAAAAAAAAATCACACGCAAACTGTAGTAGTGCCTAACAGGTCATTAGCTTGGGACAGTTCAGAGAAGGTTCCCTAGAGAGGAGACACCCAAGCAGGTAGCTGGGATCTGAAATCACAAGTATGACTCAAACTTGCTATTCTACTCTACTCTATTCTATTCTACTCTACTCTACTCTACTCTACTCTACTCTACTCTACTCTACTCTACTCTTCTATTCTATTCTATTCTATTCTATTCTATTCTATTCTATTCTATTCTATTCTATTCTATTCTATTCTATTCTTCTATTCTATTTATTTATTGGTTTGTTTATTTGATGTCCAATGACCACTTAAACTTTTATTAGCCTCCTGCTTCTCAAAGGGTATCTGCTTCTGCTATCTTGATACTTCTGAACTTTGGTGTCATTGGTCTCTGACACCACTTTGCTGTCCACCTTCTTGTAGATGGTGGTCTTTCAAACAGTGTGTACATAGTAGCAACTCTGTCCCAGCCATCACTGAGTTTTAAGTCCTCTCTGTTTTCCAGCAGGCAGCAGTAGGTGGTGATCTAGCCTCCAACCTCACTTTGATGTTCAGCAGAGCCTTATATTCCTGGGCCTGGTGCTGCCCCTCTGCCCAAGTCTGTACCAGCTCTCACTCCAGGTGCAGCAGGATCCAGTTGAGTTGCTCCATCTACATGGCATAGCAGGGCTCCACCTCCCTCAGCCTCTTCTTCAAGGCAGCCTTCAGTTTTGTCATTGAGTCCAAGTCAGTCTCCAAGGATGGGACAGTATGTCTCACTCCATAAGTGTCATCTTGGCAGCTATTATCTTGGTGAACTACAAGGTGACTGCTGTAGTGTTTTCCTCAAACTTCTGAGACCAGTACTTATCAAGCTTCTCTCAGTTCTTCTAATCCAGTTTTTCATACATGGCCTGGATTTTTGTCATGAATTTTGCTGAAATCCTGAGATTTCAGGGCATCTACCTCCACAGTAAACCCAGAACTTCAACTGGGCTTGCAGGCCTCTTACTTTCTCCTCAGTTCTTCTCCACAAAGGGGATCTCCTCCTGGAGAGCCTCATTCTCTGTCTGTAGCTGCAGCTGAATGACACTGGTCTTATCATGACCTTGTAGGGTCCAAGAACCTCGTTCTCCAGACTGGCACATGGCCAACTCTGTCTCATATTTGCTCTGTAATCATCAGCAGTAAGATGGGCACTATCCACAGAATTTTTAAAGCTCCTTGGTGGAGTAATGCCCCCAGCTTCTGACCTGAAGCCCCTTCTTATCCAGGTATTCCTGGATTTTGCTCTCTATTAGTCTTCAGGTATTTTGGATTTTGGTCTACATCAGTCTTCAGGTTCTTTGCTGTGTCCAAGTAGGAGGCTAAGCAGCCATTCAGGTCTTGCATAACCTCTTTCTTACCCTGGATGCCCACCATTCCTACCCAACTCCCAGCTATCCCCACAGCCAGATCCCTATGCCCCCACTGTCCCAGAAGTGGTGTAACTAGACACAGAGATTTGGAAGCCTAATCCCCCAGTATGTGAAGAGATGTTGGCCACACTGTTGACAGGTTGGACCCAGTGACTAGGTGACTGGATGGCGTTTAGGGACCAAAAGTTGGTGGAGAAAGTAGATGAAGGGGTGGCAAATATACTATCCATGAAGGATGGACTAACTCAAACTCCTTATTCCTTATGTGACAAAGTGGAAAAATAGCAACTTCATTATAATTCTAAAGACTTCTCCCACTCCCACCCCCAGATTGAAGAGAACTGACAAAAACTTAATACCTAGGGAACCAGCAATTAGCGTAATGGCTATGTCGCTGGACTCCCATGTAGTCAACCATGGTTTGCGTCCCAGGCCCGGTGGCTTAAAACTCACGCCGGGCATGTGTGCGTGCGTGCCCAAGATCCCGAGAGAATGGAGGAGAAGGGATTGCGGCGTGACCATCCCCCCTGGGGGGTGATTTCTTGCTTTCTGTCTCTATGTCTCTCTCTGTCTGTCTGGCGAGCGCACGCGTCCTATAGCGAAAAAAACCTCTCAAAAAAAAAAAAAACTTAATACCTAGTTAGACCGCTTTGACTTTGAAAAGTTGATGGTAGTGGTATCTGATAACAGCATCTATTACCCTAAGAAGTAAAATGAATAGGGACATAAGATTTTGCCACAATGAACAGAATATAGAATAAAATACCCATCATGCTTTGTCCTTAGTTTAAAAAAGACTCAGGAATCTCTAGAATGTACCTATTTTCACTTCATGTCATTGAATGTGGAGGAGAAAAAACAGTATAGCAATATTAGAGATAGTATTGCCTAAAATATTACAATGTAGGTTTTTTCCTCTCTCAGAAGAACCAAAAAATAAATAAATAAAGATACATGAAGTGACGAATGCAAGCAACAGCAAATCTAAAGACAGCAGGGATGTTCTTAGGGATGTTGCCAACCTACCTGTCCTTAAAACTCCCTTCACTACTTTCAGAGGCTTTTAAAAAATTACATCATTAAACTCAGTCTTTCCATCAAAATAGAGGTCCTCATTAATGCTGAAATGTACTCTCCAACAGAATAACATCTGACATTGCTAAGCCACTGACATTTCGAGGCACTTCATCTCTTCACAATCCCCTCATAAAGGAGCTATTAGTACAGCATCTTCATAAAAGAAAAGCTGGGGAGCGCGCACAGGGTATGATGATTAAGGTGCTGAATCCCACATGGCTGACTCCATGGTTCAAGTCCCAAACCAGGTGGCTTGAAAAACATACCAAGTGTGTGTGTGCTGCTTGCCCAAATCCTAAGAGGAGAATGGAAGAGAAGGGATTGTGGTGTGACCATCTCCCCTCTCTCTCACTTTCCCTCTCTCTGTTTCTGTCTCTCCAGTGAGCACATGTACCCTATGACTATATATATTATATACATATACATACAAACATATGTATATAATATATATATATATATATAAAACTCAACAGACTTTTCCAAAGCTATCAATACACATTTATGTGATCTCACGCATCAACAAAACTTAGTTTGCCAAAATAGCCTATTTAACAGAAAACTTTGCTCCAAAGGAATTACACATTGGATGGAATGGGGAAGGGAGTTACACAAAAGGCAAGATCTGAAACACAGTATTCTATCCTATGTCCATCAGAAATGGATATTTATTTATTTGTGCATTAAAGGCCTATCATATACAAGGCATAGTAGTAGGTACTAAGAAAGGAAGAAAAAACATCTTTCACCATTTTTGTCTTGCTTCAGGATCCAAGTGAAATAAAGAATGTAAAAACTATCACATTTCCCTCCGGTTTTGACAAATTTAAGCTTTCCTCAGCCAAAGATGATTTTCCTGACTAGTGGTCATATTTCATTGTAAGTCACTCTGTCAAAATAAGAGTTGCACTAACGCAGGGCGGCATTCTAATCTGTCAGATCAATTTAGAAACAGGTGTCGGCCGCTCGTCCATGCCCCGGAAGGCACACTGGCCTCCGCATACTCTGATCATCTACACGAAGGGTTGCTGGGGATTACTGAGGACCAGCTGGGACGTGTAAAGCAAAATGGATGGCCTTTGAATTTTCCACTCTCCCACTGTCTAACTGCAGCCAGTCACTATTCCCAAATTAGCACCATGAAGAGATGGATATTCTCTCCCAATGCAGGTTGGAAAAATAAATCGGCTACAAAAGAGCAAGTGGTTAAAGGAAGAAAAAGAAAATGAAGGCTTGATGTTTTGTCATGTGAGTGTCACAGTTTTTGTAGGCATTCATGATAAGAGACAGAACAGAAAAACCTTTCCCTCCCAGCCTGGCCCTTCTCTCCTCAAATAAACCCTACCGTTCTCCTGCTGTACAGATGCCTTCTGCCTTCCCACCTCATCACATTTAGAAACATCAGGGAATTAGGTGCTTTATGTGGAGTGAAATGTGCTAAATTGTGTATGAGCCTGCCTTTCTAAACCATTGGCCAATTAGTTTTGATTAGGAAGAGCTCAGAAATAAAGTACCAGAATTTGCCAGCAAGTTATAAAGCAGGAAAATTGTGAAGATACATTCAGAAAAGACATGTCAGCCTCCAGGAATGACTCCTGGCACACAGGAAGCTTAGTAAATGGTGACGAGATCATAACTCTTGCCATAGTTCATCAACTCTAAGACACATTCACTGACTAGCAAGGTGTACTATTACATGACTGTCGCTAAGAACACCCATTAATAATTCCGTCTATCAGTTGTAAAACAATTTTCAATTTCAGAGATCTTGAAATTAATAAAATACAGTAGGTTTCTGGAAGGATGTAAGTCATGATCGACAGAACTAGTATCTGATTATAGGACATCTCTGTCACTGTACCCACATTTGGCGCTGAGTTGCGGACCATCCTCCTGTCCCTTGGAACCTCGCCCACTGAACAGACTGAGTTGCTCCAGTCCTCTCCTTGACTCTCCGTATCACCCAAAGGCATTCGCTACCACTTTCAGCTCCATGTTCTTTGTTTTCACCATCCACTGACTCAGACATCATAGAACAGACTATCCTAAGTCACTCAAAACCCAAAATATGACCCTGCTATAAAGTTACGTTGCTTGTGCCAAGTCAAATATTCTTTCCAAATGTAGCTATACCCTGGAAGTGACTTAATGCACATATGTTTCCAGCATCTTCTTTCCATATTGAGTCAAGCAGTGCAATTTCTCTTGGAACAGAATCTAGATTAGTTATTTTAAAACCCAAGTTCACATTTTTTTCCTCCTATCACATAACTCTCTCTGAATAATCAAGTGAAAGCACTTCTGCAGATAGTTTGCTAAAGAAGTTGGAGATGAATTTCAGCCATTCATCATTAGCCTGACAGATGAGAAAGGTAGGTATTGAGCACTCTAGAATTGCAGCTGGCTGTTTGTTATTGACAGTGCTCATCCTCAGGATCCCTGAATATGTAAGGAACTAAAGAAGGAAATGCAAAGACATTTACAGAAACTATGCAGAAATTGAGAAAAACAGGGAGCCATACTGTTTTGCATCAGAGTATTATCTGCAAAGCAAAGGCTTTTACAGTTGGATAATCTCAAAACACTAGCTAGCCTGTTGCATTCCTTGAACGTACAAAAATCCAACAATGTCCACTCAATGGTAATTGACCATGATGCACTTACTCTCTTCAGATGTGTTTTAAAATATTTCTCTATCACTCTAGACAATTCTTAATCATTCAAAGTGTGTTTGTGCTCCCCGTGGTCTGGTTATTACAATTTCTTTCTTTTCCTTTGCACTGCACTTTGTGTGTGTGTGTGTGTGTGTGTGGAGGGGGGGGTTGGGAAGGAGGATTTTTGCTATAGGGTGCGAGCTCTCACCAGAAAGACAGACAGAGATAGAGAGAGAGAAAGTGAGACAGAGAGAAACAGAGAGAAAGGAAGTGAAAAATCACTCTCCCGGTGGGTGACCACACTGTAATTCCTTCTCTATTCTCCTTTCAGGATTTTGGGCACATACGCACACACAAACATGCTCCCAGCATGAGTTTCAAGCCACAAGGTCCAGGACTGTAACCATGATTAACCGCATGGAAGTCCAGCACCTTAATCACTATGTCACCTGATGGCCCTCTGTACTGCCCTTTTTAATGATTACTGCTCAATATTGCCTCCACCAACAAGGAACATCTGAACTTCCTAATTTGTGTGATACAACCACACAACCTAGTGCTCAGTATCACAAAAGAGTCAAGTTCTCCTTTTCTTGAGCTATAAACAGATTTAATTAGTTTTTTTAAATAAAAAATAAAATTCCAAATGATCTCTTCTTTCCCTCCAGCTTACTTTTGTGCATACTCTCTCTCCATTTTCCTCTGACATCTAAATGCAAAACAGAACTTACTGACTAAAGGAATCAGGGTTGGATAATTAACCACAAACATAACTGAATGCACATATGGGAGGTTTCCAACTTTGAACTGAAAGACAATGAATAGCGCAACAGCCCAAATGAGAATTAATCTGCTGTTTCAGGGAGTGGGGGGAGTTATCAACGGCAGGAAAAGAAATGTCAGTTTCAATGAAAATGAGACAGAAACATCCCTCACTAAGGACTGTTATCAGGCCAGCTCTGTGGCCTAGTGATTAAGGGAGCTGGACTCCACATGGTTGATTGTAGTTCACATCCCAGCCCCAATGGCTTGAATAACATGCTGGGTACCTATGCATGTGGGTCCAAAATCCCAACGAGATGGAGAAATGGGAGGACTGAAGAGTGATCACACCCCACCGGGAGGTGTTTTCTCCCTCTGCCTTTCTCTGTCTCTCTCTGGCGACCATACTTACTCTCTGGCAATTAAAAGAAAAAAAGATGATGATCATATGTCAATTATACCTCAATGATGCTGGAAAAAAAGATTACCTATTTGAAGGGGAAAATATAGCAGAGCACTATCAATAAAAAATCACTCTAAAAAACTGAAATGTAAGGATCATTTCTAGAAAAGGAGCAAAAATGAAGCAGAAAGAACTAAGGCATGAAAAGAAGAGCATT
Source organism: Tupaia belangeri chinensis (assembly GCF_000334495.1). Lineage (NCBI taxonomy): Eukaryota > Metazoa > Chordata > Mammalia > Scandentia > Tupaiidae > Tupaia > Tupaia belangeri. The sequence goes on from NW_006160045.1 coordinate 5,749,213, forward strand.
AAGAGGACAAACGAGTGGACCATAACAAAGTTATGAAGACTAGGAGGAACGAGAAACATGGGAATTATGACTGTCAGTATGTCCTCGGATTGTCACGGAGAAAAAGATAGAGGGAAAAAATAGAAAAAAACAGATACAATGATTTTATAGGGCTGCCTAAGAGTAATTCAGTCCATTGTCAGCCTATCTTGAATAAATCAACTCAGAAGCAAATGAATGAAGAGGAACTTATAAGTAAATGTTGAGAGTATTGGGTTGATGGGCACCATTGTTACCATTGTTATAATCAAACTCACTTGAAAAGATTGTGATAATAGCACCCCAATCACTCCTGTTAAAGAGAATGAACAACATTCCCTCTGTGCTAGCATTCTGTGTAAAAAGAAGCATTGAAAGTCAACGTGTACTAACAATATGTTCTATAGTGTAGACAGACCAGGATTTTACTAAGCTAAAGGCAGATATGACATTGACTACACACAGCAGCAGAGTTGTGAAAACTCTTCCTAAAATGATGAGTCTGAACTCCCCAAACACCTCAAGTACATATGGAATGTTGTGGCCAAGCAAAAAAATCTTTGAACTACCCAACTACCCTTCCTTTTGCAAGGGATAGTATATACCTACAGCTTGTATGAAGGTGAAGACCAAATATCTTTACTTTTAGTAAGACATTGGATTCTGAACAAAAATGTAATTATTAGACAGAATAGGTAGCAATTAAAGGCTGAGCAGGAGACTAAGAATCTAAAAGGAATTTGGGAGGCATATAATCATGAAATCCTCAAAACATCCCAGAAAGTGATACAAATAAATACCTTTGGGTAAAGCGTTGGTATTTCCCCAAAGAGGAATAGATCTCTTTGGTTTTAAGGTTATAGTATAAACTATTATCAGTACATCAGTAGAAAAAAGCAAAACAAGATTATCTTTTTTTCTCTTTCTCTCTCTCCTTCCACAATTTAAATTTACTACATTGGGCAACTTACCTACATATTTGTATAATGAACTCCCAACTATACAAAAATCTTTAAAGACATTTTTCAGGATGTTACTCTGAAGAAACAAGGTAAGGGAAAGCAAATCTTAAATTAATTTACAAGTAGTGTTTAGTTTTTTCTTTTTAAAAAATTTACCAGTGGGGGTGTGTGCTTGCTAGGAGAGGGGAAATGAAACAGCACTCCATCTCCATGGGGAATGATCATGCTGAGATCCCTCCTCCTGTATCTCTCTCCCTTTATGGGATTTGGGGCACACATGCACATGTACCCAGTGTATTTTTTTTCAAGCTGCTCAGTCTGGGACTCACACCACACAATAGGCCTTGTGGTATCCAGGTGAATTAACTACCAGGCCAGGGGCTGGCCCAGATTTAGTTTTTAAAAATGAACATCAGTAACAACAAAAACCCTACATATACATACTTTCTGAAGTATGTTCTGTGATTAGCTTTGTGCCTGCCTGTTCTTCAACCACATGGCTCTGTCTCACATAAATGAAGCCTAGAAGTTCAACACTGAGTAAGATGACAACGTGTATAGTAAGTTGCAACTACTAAAGCACTAAAAAGCCTCAGAGAGATTTTATTAACAATGATTCTTCTACAAGTTTTTAAAAAGCTTTTCTGCTTTGAATCCAATAATCCTCTTTACCTTGACTAATTTAAAAACAAATGGATGTACTACTTTTAAGTGAAAAGAAATTACCACGTAGTGTATCAGGCACTTTTACACACTAATTCAGTGACGTAATTAAACCACAACTAAAGAGAGATCAACGCTGTATTGAGGAAAGTATTTTCTTCCTTACTCCTTATACCAATTATTGCAGTATAATATTTATAGTGGTCAGACACTGTTAATTTTTCCCAGACTAGTGTTTCTTCTTCCTCCTCCTCTTCTTCTTCATCTTCTTCTTCTCCTCCTCCTTCTCCTTCTCCTTCTCCTTCCTTTTTGGAGAGGTTTTTGCTATAGGGCGTGTGTGCTCGCCAGGCAGACAGAGAGACAGAAAGCAAGAAATCACCCCCCGGGGGGGGTGGCCACGCTGCAATCCCTTCTCCTCCATTTTCCTCTCGGGATGATGGGCACGCACACACACGCGCCCGGCGTTAGTTTTAAGCCACCAGGTCCGGGACGCGAACTGCGGTCAACTACGTGGGAGTCCAACGACATAGCCATTTCACGAACTGCTGGTCCCCTCAGACTAGTGTTTTAAAGAAGCTAGCTAAAATGCAGCAGGTAACTCCTTTCCTAAAACAGTACATGACAATTATGTAAGTCAAAGATTAAGATAAAGATTACGCAGATTGAGAACCAGCAGTTAGATTAATGGCCATGTGGCTGGATTCCCACGGAGTCGACCGTGGTTCGCGTCCCAGACCTGGTGGCTTAAATCTCACGCCGGGCATGTGTGCGTGCGAGCCCAAGATCCCGAGAGAAGAATGGAGGAGAAGGGATTGCGGCATGACCATCCCCCCTGGGGGGTGATTTCTCGCTATCTGTCTCTATGTCTTTGTCTGTCTGGCGAGCACATGCGCCCTATAGCGAAAAACCTCTCCAAAATAAATAAACAAATAAATAAATAAAAGATAATGCAGATTGAGGAGGAAGTGCGGAACAGGCCAAGCAAAAAGGTAAGAAAGGGGTAAGATAAAGTGACAGTTTGGCCCAGCAGGTGTCAAGGAGGTTAAGGTGATTGGATCCTACAGAGCCGACAGCATGGTTCAAGTCCTGGATTTGGCAGCTTGAAAATCACACGGGGCACGTGTGTGCCTAAAATCCTAGGAAGAGAACAAAGGAGAAGGAATTGCTCTGTGGTCATCCCCTCTGGGGCAGTGATTTCTCATTTTCCCTCTCTCTCTCAAGAACAGATCTGATTTTACTCATGAGAAATATGAGGTCTACCCAGTGGTTGCAGAAAAAAGACAAAATCCTTCAGCATCACATTAAAGACCCTCCAATAATCCAGCCCGTCTTAGCCTTCCACCATACCCAATGCTCACTGTACGTTTCAGGTATACCGGCTTCTTGGTCACTTATCAGTCATGTCTATGCTCATGTAATTTTGTATCTCTGTTCATCATGTTTCTCTTTTTCTTTCTTTCTTTTAAAACATTTTTTGCATAAGGTGCTTGCACTCACTGGAGAGAGACAGAAAGAGGGAAAGTGAGAAATTACCCCCCAGGGGGTATAGCCATGCAACAATTCCTTCTCCTTCATTTTCCTCTTTGGATTTTGGGCACACGCGCACACACACACACACACACACACACACACACACACACACACTCCCGCGTTCGCCTGGCATGATTTTGAGGCCACTGGGTCTGAAACTTGAACCGTAGTCAGCCATGTGGCACCAGTGCCTTAACCACCACACCACCTGCTGGCCCCATAATGTCTCTTTTTACAACTAAATGACTGTTTTGCTATCTCTTTCATAATTTGATACGTCCTTCCAGATTCGGCATGTTACCTCCCTCAAGAAACTTTCCTACATCCTATTAATTGTATTTTTCTACCTCCTAACATTATTTAAACATTAACCACAACACTTAGCATATTTCTAGTCCAAGCTAAAGGTCAGGCATGGTGGTGTGTGCTTGTAATCTCAGTGACTCAGGTGGTTGCAGCAGGAGGAGCGCAAGCTTGAGGCTGGCCTGAGCAACATAGCAAGATCTTATCTTTAAAAAAAAATTAAATACATATGTTCATGATAGAAGCATACATTATAATATTTGTCATATATATCAAGGTTCCATTTACCAAATGTACACTGAAGAAACTGCAATTACTGCTGTCTTCAAGTAACAATAGAAGAGTAAAATATGTGTGTTCCATCCCATCTTACCGCTTTCTCCAGTTCCGGAAGTAATCACTATCCTAATTTTGGGTTTCTTACTCCTTTATTTTTACAGTAGTCTTATTCTATATGCATGCATCACTAAACAACACAGTACATTTAGCTTTCCATGCTTTTGGCTTCTTATAAGAGGAATCATACTGTATTTATCATTTTGCAATGTGCTTGCTTTTACGTTCTTTTCTTCTTTTTTTTTTTGCTTAACATTATGTTCCTAAGAGTCATGTATGTTAATGTATGTAGTTATCATTCATCATTTTTGCTAGCTAAGAGAACTTTTGCAAATGTGCTCTGGGAGATGCTTATGAGAAGAATATCCGAAGTAACATTATGAATGCAAAAGGCTGTAAAGGACCCAAATGCTCATTAGGAGGTTATAAAAATAAATCATGGTATTTTCTACACTACCATTTACTACTAATGTATCTGGCTCATCATATGCCCTCCACAAATATTTTTAAGAGGTAAACAGATTTGATGAAAAGGGTTCTGTCTGATCACCATGGCCTCCTCCCGAGAGCTCAGCATGTGCTCAGATACTCAGTAAACGTCTGAGACTTACATCCCCCAAACCATGTCAGCCTCTGAGGCTAGCAGTGGCCAGGCAGGAGATAATATGAGCTGAGAAAAGTAAAAGAACAAATGGAAACTGGTGTGTTGAGCACATACTCTAAGCTAGCCAGGCAGCACATTTTCTCCGTATGGAGTTTATTCCACCTGCTTACTTTGAGTCCTACAAATCATTATGGCTCACAGTGGTCTCCCTTTCTTCCTGTTACTCTTCCTCTCCAACCCTAAACTTACTCTCTCTCCCTTCTGCTCCTCCTTGATACCTCCTCCTTCCTCCTCTCCCCTTCTCCCTCTTTCCTCCTCCCCTTTTTATGCCCTCTCCTCCTTCACTACTCCCTTCTGCTGGCTTAGTCTGTTAAGGTCCTCTGGGGAGAATTTGGGGATGGTGGTATCAACCAACTCTTTGATTTCCCTTCCCTGCCTTCCTATCAAGCTCTGACTTCCTCCAGTGACAATTACATTCTGTTGGCCAATGATTTCTCTCTCACTAAGCCATCATTTAGTTTGAACATTGCATATCCATTTTAAGCTAGTTGAGCTACCTGCTTATTGCCTTTTTAACATAGTTGATGCCAGCTCTTTGGCAGTATCAAACCCCTAGAAAAATAATCACCATCCCAGCATGTTATTAGTCTGTTTCTCATTTTCTGAAATTGAAACTAATCCTCAGGATAACACAGCCAGTGAAGATGAAAACGACAGATTACAACTAACCAAATGAGTATGTGTTTATCCACAACACTAGCCAATTACTTTCAAAAAAGAATGGGTATAGAAAATAATGAACAGGAATTAAATCCAAAGGTAAAGAGAAGACTGTCAACTACAGACAAGTTTCCCACGACAGTGAGTATTTCCGACACAAGTTCATCTCATTCTGACTTCATTATTTTACCATGGCCACAATTTAAACCTGATTGTAAAGCCCTCCGCCCACAAAAAGGAAGGAAAAGTCATTACTCTGACACAATAGGTAAACAAACAAAGGCTACATGTCACCTGTTCTATCATTCCTGTTTCCATCATTCCATCTTCTCCCTTTCTCGTTTCTCACTTCCTCTTTCACATTTATATTCTCCCTCTTGGTAAAAATCTTTGTATGAAATTAACAAGTGGTTAGTCCTTATTCTTTAACCTCAACTTTTCTGTGGGCATGTCTTTTCTTTTCTTTCTTTCTTTTTTTTTTTTTTTTGGAGAGGTTTTCACTATAGGGCGCGTGCGCTCACCAGACAGACAGACAGAGACAGAGAGACAGAAAGTGAGAAATCACCCCCCGGGGGGATGGTCACGCCGCAATCCCTTCTCCTCCATTCTCCTCTCGGGATCTTGGGCACGCATACACACGCGCCCGGCGTGAGTTTTAAGCCACCGGGTCCGGGATGCGAACCGCGGTCGACTATGTGGGAGTCCAGCAACATAGCCATTACGCTAACTGCTGGTTCCCATGCCTTTTCTTTTCTAATTGGAGCTACTACTTCACTGCAAATAACTTTCTTTTGCAGGCTGGCTCTTTACTAACCTTGTAATATTTCTTATATCTGCTTTGACTAATGCACTCCCCATCTGCCCCAAATATAGTGCTTCTATACCTGAGAAGGCTCAAACCTCTTCTTCAAATAAAACTTATGTCATATTGTGTGGGAAACTGCACATCAGCGAGTCTGTTGAGGCCATTTTATGAGTCTTATACTATTGCCATTTTAAAGAAACCTTTAGGTTTCGATTTCTCAGCGAGCAAACAATCATACAACGCCAAAAGCCACAATTGGCTAACCATCAACAGCCAAAAGCACCAATTGGCTCCCCTTCAAAACCACACTCTGATTGGCTACAAACCCATGGCGCTCACCAATTGGTGAGCCTAGAATCCCTTAGATTTGCATATTCGGCACTTTATGATTGATCAATCTACAATCCTTCATTATCATATAAGGCAACCAATCATGGCCCACCAACATGCATATAACCACGATCTTTGGCCAATAATAAACGGATGATCCTGAAGAGTTGTAACACTGTGTCATCTCCGTGCTGTTCATCCCATCTCTCACTCCTTCCCTCAGGAAACCTGTTCAAACTGTCCTGAGGGTCGGGACAATATTGGGGCTGGCAGGTGGCGTGGTGATTGAGGACATTGGACTCACACATGGCCGATTGTGGTTCGAGTCCCAGACCTGGCAGCTTGCTTTCTTATTTTCTCTCTCTCACTCTCACTCTGTCCCTCTCTGGTCAAATTAAAATATATAAATAAATAAAGTTAAATAAAATAATTCTTTAAAAAATTATTATGTCTTATCAATACTGTCTCCTCCACATATGTCAATCAAATCCAATGGCTGCCCTGACCTTTTTGCCTACTCTCGTTCTCTTCTAAGGATCCTCAATATCTCTTTCTCAGTTATTCTGCTAAAAGCAAGCTATCTGGGCCCAGCTACAGTGGCACAGTGGTAGCACATCATTCTGTAATGCTGGAAACCATAAGCAAGATCAGGGTTTGGTTCCTAGATCAAACTGTGTGCATTCAGTGTACACACATCTACCCGACTGGTTGGGAAGACTGGAGGGAGGATCATGATATAGGACCCTGTTGAGGATATTTGTCTTTCTCTCATTTTCTATCTCTCTTATGAAAGAAATAAATAGAAATTAAGGAAAGAAAAGTGGGTATCTGGAAAAATCATAACTTACCTTCCTAACTACCTTCTCCCTCTCTCTCAAGTTCTAGAGAAATAGTAATAAGGGAACCTTTACTTTGTACCTAAAATCACTCCAAAAATGTAGAATTGCATGGTTGGGGGACCAACAGTTGGCATAATGGTTACATCATTGGACTCCCACGTAGTTGACCATGGTTCGAGTCTCAGACTTGGTGGCTTAAAATTCATGCCAGGTGAATGTGTGTGCATGCTCAAAATCCCGAGAGGAGAATGGAGGAGAAGGGACTGCGACGTGGCCATCCCCTCTAGGGGGTGATTTCTCGCTTTCTATCTCTCTGTCTCTCTGTCTTTCTGGTGAGTGCACACGCTCAATTAAAAAAAAAAATCCTCTCCCAAAAAAAGAAAAAAAAAAAAGATGTCCATTAAATGTTAGAGTTCATAGCTGCCAAGGTAGGGACTCTGGACATAATTATTACAAAAATTTTAGGAAATGAAAGGAAAAAAGCATTTTTTGATATCTACACTGAACCAGGTACTCTATGAGGGACTCGTACATGTTCTTTTTTTTCCCCCTTGAGAGATTTTTGCTATGGGTTGCGTGCACTTGCTGGAGAGACAGAGAGACAGAAAGTAAGAAATTATCCTCCAGGTGGATAGTCACACCACAATCCCGTCTCCTTTAGTCTCCTCTTGGGATTTTGGGCATGCATACACATGTGCCTAGGATGAGTTTTAAGCTGCTGGTTGTGGGACTGGAACCCTAGTCCACTACATGGGAGTCCAGTGACATAATCATTATGCTATCTGCTGGTCCCAAGGTGCTTGTACATTCTTTTTTAAAATCACAACCAAAACTGGAAGAAATTACTATCATCCTCATTACACAGAGAAGACAAAGGCTAAAAGAGACTCGGTAGTGTGTTAGAAATTGAATCCAGCTTTTTCTGATCCTCATACTCCAAAGTAGGACAAGTTAAATTTGGAGGCATCATTTAAGAGGATGAAGGCTGTAAGATAATACTCTGACAGTGCAATCACACACCATGTAGGCTGCTTATCCAGGAAGACCTGCACGACTTAGATCCTGCATTCACTCTTCACCTTTTCTCCTATCGCCTGCCATAAATCTGCCTTATCCAGCCCTACAGAACAGCACACTGCTCTCTACAACACTGTGCTGGTGGCTGATTCTGTGCCTTTTCATAGGGTCCATTTCCTCTGTATGACATGCCCTTTTCCCCTTGCTTTATTTATCCACCTCCTACTCCAAAATTCAGCTCAAAGGTTACCTCTTTCAGAAGTTTTTCCTCAGGGCTAGCAGGCTGCATGATGGTCATGGTGCTAGACTCCTACATGGCCAACCATGTTCAAGTCCCAGACCTCACTGCTTGAAGAACACATGGAGCATGTGTGCCCAAAATCCCAGGAGGAGAATGAAAGAGATTGCGTTGTGGTCATCCCCTGGGGTGGGGGGTGATTTCTCACTTTCCCTCTCACTGTCTCTCTGTCTCTCAACAGTAAGCACATATGCCCTATGGCAAAAATAGATAAATAGATCTTAAAAAGCTTTTCCTTACCTTCCAATCTGGTTTAAATTGTCTTTCTCCACAGCAGAGTGCATACACCTACCATAGTGCTTATCCCAGTGGACCATAATTGCAGATTTCCTTGTCTGTTTTTCCTGCTACCAACTAAAATTATTCCTAGAAAGTAGGAACTATCTTTGTTTTGGCTTTGTATCTTTAGCATATGTTATAGTGACTGATACTTCATAGGTATGTACTATCCCCAAAGAAAAGAACTGGAACAACTGGACAGAAACAATAGGGCAGTATATCTGGGATCACTACTCAAACTGTCCTTGAAAACTGGGGTGAGGGGGAACAGCAGTTAGCGTAAAGGCTATGTCGCTGGACTCCCATGTAGTCAACCGCGGTACGAGTCCCGGACCGAGTGGCTTAAAGTCATGCTAGGCTGGTGTGCGTGTGTGCCCAAGATCCCGAGAGGAGAATAGAGGAGAAGAGATCGCGGCATGGCCATTGCCCCTGGGGGGTGATTTCTCGCTTTCGGTCTCTCTGTCTCTTTCTGTCTTTCTGGAGAGCGCATGCGCCCTATAGCAAAATCCTCTTAAAAAAACAAAAAACAAACAAACAAAAAAACTAGAGGGGGTTATCTCAGAAACTAGTTTTGGCAGAGGCTAGACAGTAACTTAAGGAGTATGAAAGGAGTACCCCTCTCAGTAAGGAGTAGTGCCGGATGAACTACCAGTCATGCTCGCTCTGCTATGTCAGGGCTCCAGACTGCTTCAGGTTCAAGTTTTCTGATGAAGATGAACCAGATCAGAAACTGGTGTGGTATAATGATGGTAGCGCAGGCACAGCAGTCAGACAGCCTGGGTGTCGTCCTGACTCTGTCATGTGGCTTTTGGGAGATAGGTCATTTTATGTGTTTATAAAATGGAGGATGCAAGGAGAGGAGGGGAGAAGTGACCCGCTAGGCCAGTAGTCTCCAACCTTCCTGGCACCAGGGCTCGATCTCATGGAAGACCGTCCTGCCCCAGATGGGAGGAAAAGTTGGCGTTGGTGTTGGTCCTGGGATTACTCAAGCACACCACATCCACCATGTGCTCCATTTCCACCACTACTCATTGCAATATACAATGACACAATCACACAACAACAGGGTTTGCACGCCCATAAGAATCCAATACCTACACTGAACCGACAAGAGACAGAGCCCAGGTGGCAACACGAGGTGTGAGAAGAGCAGCAAACTCGGAGGAAGTCTTGCTGGCTGGCTCACTTCTCACTCCCAGTCCCCACTGTGTGGTGGTGGTGGTGGGGGAGGCGCAACAGGCCATGGACCAGCAGCCCACAGCTGGGGATGGGAGTCCCCTGCACTAGATGGTCTCCAAAGTGCCTTCCAATTCTAAAAACAGAGTCTTCTTTGTTCTCCCATCATTCACTGTGTTCTCACACCACACTCCCATGCCTCAGGGTCTCTACAGTCCACCTCATACCAGTATTGTCTTCTTTGATGGCTCCTTTCTCTAACAAAAACTACAATATGCACAGAAAAAAAAAAAAGAACACACACAAGAAAAATCTCCATTATCTTACGAGTCCACTAGACAGCCTAACTCTGAAAAAAAGAAAATACTAATAAAATAAAATAATGCCAGTAAAACGCAATTGCAAAGGGAAATCTGTTTTGACTTTGGAATTTCAATCAGCTGAATCACTGTAGACACTTAGCGTTCACGGACTTAACATTTCCACATTTGATGTTCTTGCTGCAGAAGGCCCATGACACAAAATCATTTGTTATTTTACTGAGAAAGATATTTGAGTTCTCCTTGGTGTAAGGTTGACGTTCTGCAGGAAAAGGTCCATTAATTAATACTGTGATTCACATGGTTTTGTTATTCTTAGCTCTTTGTTAGAAAAGCAGAAACTTGAGTAAAGTGACAAAAATCTTCTTTTCTGCTTGAAATTATCCTGGTATGAAAATCAACTGACAGGTCTAGTGACTGAAATTAATCAAATGGAAGAACTGGCAGAAATTAGCTCTTTAAATTACTTTATTTCTGAATTTGTAGAATCATCATATATCTTAAGGAATTACTTAACTTTTTCAGCCATACTTTACATTTTTTTAGTGAGAGAAAGAGATACTTATACAGGCATTTTTATACTTGAAATTTTATAACTTTTCACAAATGCCAAAAGTCTCCTGTGTCAAATGTAGCTTCTTAAAATGGCAACAATTAAAATAAGTCTGGGTCAGCAGGTGGTGTGGAGGTTAAGGTAGTTGCATCCCACATGGCCAACTGGGTGGTTTGAATCCCAGATTTACTGGCTTGAAAACATGCCAGGTGCATGTGCTTGCATGCCTAAAATCCCAAGGGGAGAATGGAGAAGGGATCGTTTCATGGCCAGCTGGGGGCGGGGCAGGGGAAGAGGAGGGCATGATTTCTCACTTCCTTTCTCTCTGGCAAGTGCATACATCTTATAGTTTAAAAAAAAAAAAAGTCTATCCTCTTCTTCTACAAAATCAACTCAATTTGTGAAATTCTACTAAATACCCAAATTACTGAGGTAAGGCAGAATTAGATGAGCTTTAAATGTTTGTGCATACTTCAAAAAAAATGGAAGATAATCCCAAAACAGAGTTAATTATCTACTCTTAATTTTCTTACAGTGAAGATAATTCTCTTTTCTCTCTGTCAGCAGAGCTGCACATTCTTATAATATAAACAGAGTCAAATCTGATTCTTAGAAACATAATATTCAACCAGGTTTCTAAGGCTTCCCACTTCCCCACATCAGCCTGCTAAGAAAAGAAATATGGGTTATAACTTCACTTTTAAGGAGAATGAATCTTTAGAAAATGCATTTTATTTTGTCAGCAGTTGGATCTAAATTTCTTTCTCATCCTTTCACCCTAAAATATCAGCTTGTATAAGACACAAAGTAAGACATGCAGCTGCAGAAATTCAAGATGGGTAAGGAAGGAAAAGCAGAGGAATCACTAATTAGCTCTTCAAACAGGACCCCCCCCCCAAAAAAAAAAAAAGAAACAGTACATCCTTCCTA
>NW_006160045.1:5760942-5776321 GCF_000334495.1 Tupaia belangeri chinensis
AGGAATCACTAATTGACTCTTCAAACAGGCCCCCCCCCCCAAAAAAAAAAAAAGAAATCGTCCTTCCTTCCTACCTGTTGTTTCTGAGTTTATGTCATTAGTGGAAAATTTAAACAATCTCATATAATTCCCTTATTATTATTATTATTTTTATTCCAGCTCTGAAAAATGCCCTAGTCAGTGGTTTGAACTCTGAACTCACTCTCAGGAACCCTTCCTGGAGCCAAACAGAAAGCAAGCAACAGTAAAAGTGGGTCCCATGTGTCCTAAACACATTTTTACTGCCATTCATATTAATTATGAGAATGTAAGCTCCAGGAAAACTGAGATTTCTACCTATTTTGTTCACCATCATAACCCTGTGTTTAAAACAGGGCCTAGACTATAGCAAGTTGGGTGATGAAAGTGTTTGAATGAATATGCCAAAGAATGAATGAGCTGCTTATTTACTACAGCTGAGGTGAGGACCGTCCCAGTTTATTTTCACAGCAACTCCATGAGGTGGGCACAAGGTTATCCTCACTTTACAGATGACGAAACCGAGACCAAGTGCACCCAGGCAGCCTGGCTTTAGAGTACCCCTGTAAACACCCCATCATGTGACATAGCCTCCCACATGTAAAGCTTTTTTCATCTGCTTTACATATGAGGTGTCCCTCCATTTGATTAGAGGGAGATAGAGAATGTCTAAAACCATGAACTTCACCTTGAGCTCTAAGGACTCTACGTAATCTCACATCTTGCTGTTTCTACCATTCCCTTGGGACTTTAGAAAGTGGCCTCATTGCTCATCGCTTCATGTTCTTCATCTGATTTCAGCACTTACCTTGCTTGCACTGGTTACTCTACATGAGATGATTAGAGAAGTCTCATGTGGTCAGAATTAGAAATTTGCTAATACTGATCCCAGATCTATTAGACATAGGGACAAGGTCTATGTGATCACCAAACTTCTAAAATGCAGTCTCTCCAATGGAAGACTATGTGCAGTGCTGTCCACGTGGTTACTTTATTTCCACAGAACCCTTCCAGATAAACAAGTCATAGAGCTTTGGGTTCCATGGCCAGGCAGACAGGCCAAGCTGCTATCAACATGTCAGCCAGATGAAGAAGAGGAGAAGAAACAGAACCCTGCATGTTGGTCGTGCTGAACAGTAAAGCAAAAACAGGGATGTGGTATCTTGAGCCAAGGTTTGACCTCGACAGCTCCAAACCAATCATCTCTATGCTTCAGTGTTTCTAGAAACATCCATAGAGGTAATGCCTTGCATGGGCTAACTTCTGCCATGATATTTTATGTAAGTGACAAAAAACTAAAAGCAACAGCTTTAGATCTTGCCAGAAATTGGGATTTTACTTGAGCCATGGAAGAGTCCAGGGGAGTTTTTCAGGCAAGATGAAGCCCTTCTTTTATTAGCTCTTATAGAACTAAAAACCACTGGTTGTCACATAGTGCCTGCTGCTGGCACTGTGTTCTAAAAAATAAGAATGTTTAAGGCCCTGTTTTAAAAACAGGACAGTAGTTCTGATTCTAATCTGCCTTGTTAGGAATTTCAAAAGCTATCGCTCCATCCTAAAACAAGTAAAAAGATGGACAAACTAAAAAAACAGTAACTTCTTTGATTAGTCCAAAAAGTGATATCAGAGGGTAAACTACTGCTCCCTCCCCGCCATGGACAGACAGAGGCACATGCAAAAAATTCCAACTTACGAGAGTCCAAACCTATGAGCAGAAACCTCCCTGGGAACCAGTACTAGAGTAGGAAAAGGCGAACTGTCATTTATAAACTCCCAGAGGCTTAGTATAAAGTCTCTGAGTTAAAAACTTCAGGATACCCCATCGTAGGGAGCGGGGAACACATTAACAAAAGGAGCTCTACCAGATTCTCAAGTAGATGTCAAAGAAAAATGCCCCCATGAAGAGGTCCCTGGAGTTTTTATCTTAGGCTACCTGGGGAAAAGAAATATCCATCCTGAGATTTCTGTTTTGTCCCACCTAAGAGGGAAAAAATACAACAAAACTGAGAAGCGGCAGTGAAGTTCACAGTCCAGGGGCACAGGCTCCATGAGAGACTGAGACTGAATCACAGGCCCATGGAACACTTCCCTCCCCTCACACCCTGCACTACGACTGTAAAGTCTTCTTTACCACAGTCTTTTTTACTGGCACATCAAGATGTCCATCTTTCAACCAAAAAAAGTCAAGATATATTAAAAGGCAGAAAATACGATTTGAAAAATCTTCTACACAAGTAGAAGAACCAGAGTCATATATGGCAGGAATGTTGGAATGAACATAGAAATTTTAAAACAAAATACACCTGATGAATAGGCCAAGGGCTTTAAATGGAAAAAACCAAACAAACAAAAACAGATCACGTGTAAGAGTAGATGGACAATGCGAGGAGAGAGATGAAAATGCTAAGAAACCATCCAAAAGCAATGCTAGAGATCAAAACACTAGGACAGACATAAAGAGTGCCTTTGATGGGCTTATTAGTAGACTGGACATGGCAGAGAATAGAATCTCTGAGCTTAAGATAAGATAACAGGAACTTTTGAAGTGGAAAAGTAAAGAGAATAAAGAATGTAGGACAACTACAAAAGGTATAACCAACCTGTGATGGGAATACAGAGGAAAAGAAAAAGAAAAGCTACATCACAAATGTCTGGGAGACAGCTCTGTGGCCTGGAGGATAAGGCAGCTGGTGGATAAGGATCCCTCATGACCAACTGTGCTGTTCGAGTCCCAGACCTGATGGCTCGAAAAACATGCTGGGTGCATATGTGGGCACACCCAAAATCTAAAAGGAGGGGGAGAGAGAAGAGAAAGGATTGTGGCATGACCATTCCCCATAGGGCGGTGTTTTCTCCTCTCCCTTTCTTTCTCTGGTGAGTGTATATGCTCTTCTATAGAAATGGAAGTGGAGAGGAGGAAGGAGGAGGGACAGGAGGAAAGAAATATCTGAAACAATGTTAACCAAGAATTTCCCCAAATTGTCAGATACCAAACCACAGACCCAGGAAGCTCAGAGAATACCAAGTAGAATGACAGAAAAATGAAGGCATACTGTATTTAAAATTCAGAAAATGAAAGAAAAAGCAAAAGCTTTAAAAGAATCCAGAGAGGGAAAAACACAACTTATACAGGAATGAAGATAAGAATTATATCTGACTGTTAGGGTTAGGTTAGGGGAGAAAAAAGGAAAGAGAATTTTATCTGACTTTAACTCAGAAACCATGGAAGCCAAGAAGCAAGTGGAGTGAATAATTTAAAGCTTTGAGAGAAAAAAATCCCACCAACCTAGAATTCTGTACCTTGTGAAATCATTCTTGAAAGTAAAAAAGAAATGAAGATGTCTTTAGACAACAAAATGTTCTTGGACAAACAAAAATTGGAATTTGTCAATTGACTTGCCTTGCAAGAGATGTTTAAGAAGCTTATTCAGCAGGGAAAAAATTTATATAGGTTAGAAACTAAGATCTATATAATAAAGGAGAGCACTAGAGAAGGAAAATAAGAAGGTAAAATAACTTATTTTTCTTATTCTTAATTGACCCCACAGTTAGTTCAAAATAGTAGCAACAACATATTTAATTAGGCATGCTTATAACAGTATGGAATATTTTTTCATATATATATATATTATATATATATATATTTTTTAAGAACTTCTTTTTTTTTAACTTTTAAGAGATTTTTACTATAGGGCACGTGCACTCACCAGAGAGACAGAAAGACAGAAAGCGAGAAATCACCCCCCGGGGGGATGGCCATGCAGCAACCCCTCTTACTCCATTCTCCTCTCAGGATTTTGGCCATGCACGCACACGCACCCAGCATAAGTTTTAAGCCGCCAGGTCCAGGACTCGAACTGTAGTGGATTACATGGGAGTCCAGCGATGTAATCATCACACCATTTGCTGTTCCCTTACAGAACTGTTTTAACCAGTGGAGAGGCTGGTAAGATCTGGCCCTTGGGGAGATTGACTTTCAAATCATCTAACGTCCTTATTTCTTTGTAACCCATAACCTTTGCTATGCCTGGTGTCTGGGGTTTCTCTCCAGAATCTGTAACTCTAAAAATGAGAGAGCACAATTCCTGGATGTAAGGGACAGAGGACCTTACACAATTTTCAAATACTTCTTTTAAGCGCCCATCCTCCTCATTACCTGCCTATCAATATTTGAGTATTTCCAGAGGTCTGTAAGAAATGTGTTTGCTTTCTTTAAAACCCTTCACTGTAGACACTTAGATCTCACCTAGCTATACCCTGTTAATTCAGTCATCACATCTTGAATTCCCTTCTGTCTTCAGGTATAGGGATTAATGGTATACATAACTACTGATCTCATCGAGAGTAGGATTTGTGGGGGCCAGTGGAAGGCATAATGGTAACATTGTTGGACTTCCAAATAGTCAACCATGGTTCAAGTCCCAAACCCAGTGACTTAAAACTCACACCAGACACATGTGTGTGCATGCCCAAAATCCCAAGAGGAGAATGGAGGAGAAGGGATTGCAGCATGGCAAATTACCCTGGGGGGAGGGGGGAATTTCTTGCTTTTTGTCTTTCTGTCTCTCTGGCGAGTGCACATGCCCTGTGGCAAAAATCTCTCTTAAAAAAAAGAAAAGTAGGACTTGGGCTTCTATTTCTCATTTCCTTGTCATTTGTGATGGATGATTTGTGAGACATAAAAATGCTAGAAGTCTTTATTCCACCATAATTCTAATTTGATGTTCTAGTACCATATTGCTTTTATTATTATAGCTCTATAATAGATTTCACTTTCTGGCAGGAGCACTGGCATCTCAAATGACTGAATGTATCTGAAATAATCTTTTTATCTTTTTTGCTTCAGTTTTTCTATAGGGCAAGCATACTCGTTGGAGAGAGACAGGGACAGAGAGAGAAAGTGAGAAATCCCCCTCCCCCACAGGGGCAATGGCCACAGTGCAATTCCTTCTCTTTTATTATCCTCTAGGGATTTGGGGCATGCACATGCACACACCATAGTGTCTTTCAAGCAGTTGAGTCCTGGAATTGAACTGCGCTGTTGGCTACATGGAATCCAGCCACCTTAGCCACCACACCACTTTGCTGGCCCTGTTTGCCTGTCTTCAAACTATGGACAAGTTAACAGATAAATGAATTGGAAAGAAGTTCAATATCCAAACACCTATTTTCACATGTGGCACCTCTTCTATTCATTCCCAAGACAATGCCAGGCACAAAGCTGCTAATTAATACCTCTTGAGTAACTAAGAATACGCTTTCTTTGACTAGTTAAAAGCATAGGGGCGTTAAGAAAATGTGAAACTGTCCCTGGAAATCTGTTGTACCGTAGACTTGTTTCAGTCTGGGAAATGAGAAAATCCACGACCACATCTGTCTATCCCTACAGTGATATGTGTCGGGCCATAAACCACAAAGCACTGGTAACAGACTTAGTTCGACTAAAGGGCTCTGGACCTGGATGTTTGTGGCATGACACAGATTTCCTGGGGCCCTCAACTCAGGAAGTAAGCATAAACCAAATTTTTTTTCAGTTTTAAAGAAACAGCACTCAAAAACCTAAACACAGGGGCAATAGCAGAACATTAAATGCACAGTAAATGTATCACTCCCAGAAGTTTTTCCATTCATGCCTAATTTACCCAAAGAGCCACAGGAGAAATCAGGCCTGGATGGAATGACTGGTGTAAGGCCACAGGCAGGAGAATGGCATGAATAATGTTTTCCTATTTCTAGTGCCTATTTCCCACTTCTCATGAATATTTAATTTGTAAGCACTGGCCTTATAGCTTAAGGGTGTTCCTTACCTTCTCTTAAACCATAGTATAGTGTTTATTCATAGCCCTGGGAAATATCTGTTACAAAGTTAATGGTTCCTGAACCAAATAAACGAGAATCCAGATTTCTCCATTCCCTGACAGTGTATATGAATAATGTTCATCTCCTTCAGTTTCTCCGTCTACTCGGTTTCCCTCCACACACTGCTGTCAGAACAATCAGACCACAGCTCTGAACACTTGCAATGCTGCGCTCACCCATCCTCTCCCTCTCACCAGCTTCCTGTCAGGCTTTCGCAGTCTTGTCACGATGTAACCTCCACTCACCGATACACTGAGCTCTCCTCAAATTCAACTAGACTTCCTTCCTGGTTAAGCCTGCAGTTGTCTCAGCTCTGCGTCTGGGCCATGCTGACTGAGTCTTCCACCCCGAGGTGCCCTCCATCAGACCACTGAAGAGCAAGGTGCCGTACTTTTTGTCACACCAAGTATTCTCTCCTTCAGAATGCTACTAGGATTAATCATCGAAAAGACTGAACTCTTCCTTTTTTCAAAAAAAGAATAATTTGAACTTCTCATTTCAACAAAATGATTAAAAAATTTTGCATTCCATGGAAAAAAGGCACCATTCAAAGCAGGAGGTGAAAGAAATTCAAGTAAAGTGTGTTAAAATTTATCTTATATAAACTGCTGTGAGGCAAAGCAGAGGGTGTGAACTTTGAAGTCAGGTACACGTGGGTTTACACTCTGGTTCTGGCATCTTTTCATCTGGTGATCTTGGATGAGTTATTCAACCCCTCTGAAACTGAGTTTCTCACCCAAAAATGGATATGATGGCACTTACATCACAAGTGCAGATTGTAGATACAAAACATGCATCTCCCATATTCCATTTAATGATTCTTTCTGCCCATGTCCTTCCTATGTTGTAAATTTTAGCCTCCTCAGGCCTGTCTCCTCTTGCTGCTCCCCACTGAAGACCCCACCTCCAGAATCTGTAACTCTAAAAATGAGAGAGCACAATTCCTGGATGTAAGGGACAGAGGACCTTACACAATTTTCAAATACTTCTTTTAAGCGCCCATCCTCCTCATTACCTGCCTATCAATATTTGAGTATTTCCAGAGGTCTGTAAGAAATGTGTTTGCTTTCTTTAAAACCCTTCACTGTAGACACTTAGATCTCACCTAGCTATACCCTGTTAATTCAGTCATCACATCTTGAATTCCCTTCTGTCTTCAGGTATAGGGATTAATGGTATACATAACTACTGATCTCATCGAGAGTAGGATTTGTGGGGGCCAGTGGAAGGCATAATGGTAACATTGTTGGACTTCCAAATAGTCAACCATGGTTCAAGTCCCAAACCCAGTGACTTAAAACTCACACCAGACACATGTGTGTGCATGCCCAAAATCCCAAGAGGAGAATGGAGGAGAAGGGATTGCAGCATGGCAAATTACCCTGGGGGGAGGGGGGAATTTCTTGCTTTTTGTCTTTCTGTCTCTCTGGCGAGTGCACATGCCCTATGGCAAAAATCTCTCTTAAAAAAAAGAAAAGTAGGACTTGGGCTTCTATTTCTCATTTCCTTGTCATTTGTGATGGATGATTTGTGAGACATAAAAATGCTAGAAGTCTTTATTCCACCATAATTCTAATTTGATGTTCTAGTACCATATTGCTTTTATTATTATAGCTCTATAATAGATTTCACTTTCTGGCAGGAGCACTGGCATCTCAAATGACTGAATGTATCTGAAATAATCTTTTTATCTTTTTTGCTTCAGTTTTTCTATAGGGCAAGCATACTCGTTGGAGAGAGACAGGGACAGAGAGAGAAAGTGAGAAATCCCCCTCCCCCACAGGGGCAATGGCCACAGTGCAATTCCTTCTCTTTTATTATCCTCTAGGGATTTGGGGCATGCACATGCACACACCATAGTGTCTTTCAAGCAGTTGAGTCCTGGAATTGAACTGCGCTGTTGGCTACATGGAATCCAGCCACCTTAGCCACCACACCACTTTGCTGGCCCTGTTTGCCTGTCTTCAAACTATGGACAAGTTAACAGATAAATGAATTGGAAAGAAGTTCAATATCCAAACACCTATTTTCACATGTGGCACCTCTTCTATTCATTCCCAAGACAATGCCAGGCACAAAGCTGCTAATTAATACCTCTTGAGTAACTAAGAATACGCTTTCTTTGACTAGTTAAAAGCATAGGGGCGTTAAGAAAATGTGAAACTGTCCCTGGAAATCTGTTGTACCGTAGACTTGTTTCAGTCTGGGAAATGAGAAAATCCACGACCACATCTGTCTATCCCTACAGTGATATGTGTCGGGCCATAAACCACAAAGCACTGGTAACAGACTTAGTTCGACTAAAGGGCTCTGGACCTGGATGTTTGTGGCATGACACAGATTTCCTGGGGCCCTCAACTCAGGAAGTAAGCATAAACCAAATTTTTTTTCAGTTTTAAAGAAACAGCACTCAAAAACCTAAACACAGGGGCAATAGCAGAACATTAAATGCACAGTAAATGTATCACTCCCAGAAGTTTTTCCATTCATGCCTAATTTACCCAAAGAGCCACAGGAGAAATCAGGCCTGGATGGAATGACTGGTGTAAGGCCACAGGCAGGAGAATGGCATGAATAATGTTTTCCTATTTCTAGTGCCTATTTCCCACTTCTCATGAATATTTAATTTGTAAGCACTGGCCTTATAGCTTAAGGGTGTTCCTTACCTTCTCTTAAACCATAGTATAGTGTTTATTCATAGCCCTGGGAAATATCTGTTACAAAGTTAATGGTTCCTGAACCAAATAAACGAGAATCCAGATTTCTCCATTCCCTGACAGTGTATATGAATAATGTTCATCTCCTTCAGTTTCTCCGTCTACTCGGTTTCCCTCCACACACTGCTGTCAGAACAATCAGACCACAGCTCTGAACACTTGCAATGCTGCGCTCAACCATCCTCTCCCTCTCACCAGCTTCCTGTCAGGCTTTCGCAGTCTTGTCACGATGTAACCTCCACTCACCGATACACTGAGCTCTCCTCAAATTCAACTAGACTTCCTTCCTGGTTAAGCCTGCAGTTGTCTCAGCTCTGCGTCTGGGCCATGCTGACTGAGTCTTCCACCCCGAGGTGCCCTCCATCAGACCACTGAAGAGCAAGGTGCCGTACTTTTTGTCACACCAAGTATTCTCTCCTTCAGAATGCTACTAGGATTAATCATCGAAAAGACTGAACTCTTCCTTTTTTCAAAAAAAGAATAATTTGAACTTCTCATTTCAACAAAATGATTAAAAAATTTTGCATTCCATGGAAAAAAGGCACCATTCAAAGCAGGAGGTGAAAGAAATTCAAGTAAAGTGTGTTAAAATTTATCTTATATAAACTGCTGTGAGGCAAAGCAGAGGGTGTGAACTTTGAAGTCAGGTACACGTGGGTTTACACTCTGGTTCTGGCATCTTTTCATCTGGTGATCTTGGATGAGTTATTCAACCCCTCTGAAACTGAGTTTCTCACCCAAAAATGGATATGATGGCACTTACATCACAAGTGCAGATTGTAGATACAAAACATGCATCTCCCATATTCCATTTAATGATTCTTTCTGCCCATGTCCTTCCTATGTTGTAAATTTTAGCCTCCTCAGGCCTGTCTCCTCTTGCTGCTCCCCACTGAAGACCCCACGTCATGGTAAGGTATTGCCATAAACAATAAGGATGGACTTCTCCATCTTCCCATCTCTGAAAACATTCTGCATCACAACACTGAGAGATTTCTAGACTTCAGGGACTGCCACTTTCCTGCCCTCTGTCAGAAAGCAATTTCTAAAAAGTATGTCATTCTGGAGGCTAGCAAGTGGCATAGTAGTTAAGGTGCTGGACTCCCACATGCATGACTGTGGTTAGAGTCCAGGACCTGGTGGCTTGAAATCTGTGCTAGGAGCGTGTATGTGCATGCCCAAAATCCCAAGAGGAGTGTGGAGGAGAGGGGATTGTGGTGTAGCCATCCCCCCAGGGGTGATTTCTCATTTTCCATCTCTCTTTCTCTATCTCTCTGGTGAGCACATGCACCCTATAGCAAAAATCTTTTTTAAAAAAAGCATGTAATTAAGTTTTTTTTTTTTTAGTTAATATGTTACCTTTGTAATACTATTTAAACTGAAACCCATTTTTCACAAGAATGTATTTGTGAATTCTCTTGATTAAGCCAGAAGAGAAGGTAAAATAAAATAAACATCACTCTGCTGGATTCCTTATTTAAAGAAATTGACAAGCTTGTATCAATTAACATTCACATAGGATAGCTGTGAGAATCACAACAATTAAATAACAACTATTCGGTGGATGGATCCTAACAGCGGTAGTACTGGCATGATCATCAACACCACCACCACTGCACAATTTATACTGACAGTACCAGCGATGATGATGTGCTGCCAGAGCTTACAGGAAGCCTCAACCAAGACTTTTCCCTTCTGATGGGGAAAAAACCACCAGGCAAGGACCCACTTGTCTCAGTCAGCTGTCTCCTAAGCAGGGTGTTCGTCTACCCCGTTTTCCACGCTGAATTCACCATCCCGTTGTAAATCAGTCAGCAGATCCTGTTCCTTTACCTAATAACACAGTCCCTCAAAGGCTGAAGGGGTTTGAGGAAATCCAAACTAACGGAGGAGGAAGAAAAGGTCGAGAATATGGAGTCTTCTGCTGAAGATAAATGGTATCTATTAAATGCACACACACAACCCTAAATAAATACCAACGCTGCATTCCTTTGTGTTGCTTTCAAATTCAGAATGCGTTAAGAAAAGAGCAAGGTGCTTTGCTTTCTGTCACACCACTAAGTCTTCGCTCGTCAGAGCATTATTAGCATTAATAGGAGGTTTTATTACCTCTCAAAGTGTGTGTAAAAACCAAGTGTCTCTAAAAAGTATTATTCTGTTGACATTTATCAAAAGGACTATTAAAACAACATATAAAAATGTCAATGCTTCATTTGAATACCTCGTTGCACCCCAACTGGCTCTTGTACAATTTCAGTTTACACAATCTATTAACAGGACATACACTGTAGTCTGATTAGACTGCATTCTTCTTCCCAAGTGGATACCTGAGCTGAGGCTTTTACTCTGTCTTGCACAGACTTGAAGGCAAACAGAGACTCTATCTTTTTTTATTTATTTATTTTATTTTATTTTTTGTGTTGTAAATTTTAGCCTCCTCAGGCCTGTCTCCTCTTGCTGCTCCCCACTGAAGACCCCACGTCATGGTAAGGTATTGCCATAAACAATAAGGATGGACTTCTCCATCTTCCCATCTCTGAAAACATTCTGCATCACAACACTGAGAGATTTCTAGACTTCAGGGACTGCCACTTTCCTGCCCTCTGTCAGAAAGCAATTTCTAAAAAGTATGTCATTCTGGAGGCTAGCAAGTGGCATAGTAGTTAAGGTGCTGGACTCCCACATGCATGACTGTGGTTAGAGTCCAGGACCTGGTGGCTTGAAATCTGTGCTAGGTGCGTGTATGTGCATGCCCAGAATCCCCAGAGGAGTGTAGAGGAGAGGGGATTGTGGTGTAGCCATCCCCCCAGGGGTGATTTCTCATTTTCCATCTCTCTTTCTCTATCTCTCTGGTGAGCACATGCACCCTATAGCAAAAATCTTTTTTAAAAAAAGCATGTAATTAAGTTTTTTTTTTTTTAGTTAATATGTTACCTTTGTAATACTATTTAAACTGAAACCCATTTTTCACAAGAATGTATTTGTGAATTCTCTTGATTAAGCCAGAAGAGAAGGTAAAATAAAATAAACATCACTCTGCTGGATTCCTTATTTAAAGAAATTGACAAGCTTGTATCAATTAACATTCACATAGGATAGCTGTGAGAATCACAACAATTAAATAACAACTATTCGGTGGATGGATCCTAACAGCGGTAGTACTGGCATGATCATCAACACCACCACCACTGCACAATTTATACTGACAGTACCAGCGATGATGATGTGCTGCCAGAGCTTACAGGAAGCCTCAACCAAGACTTTTCCCTTCTGATGGGGAAAAAACCACCAGGCAAGGACCCACTTGTCTCAGTCAGCTGTCTCCTAAGCAGGGTGTTCGTCTACCCCGTTTTCCACGCTGAATTCACCATCCCGTTGTAAATCAGTCAGCAGATCCTGTTCCTTTACCTAATAACACAGTCCCTCAAAGGCTGAAGGGGTTTGAGGAAATCCAAACTAACGGAGGAGGAAGAAAAGGTCGAGAATATGGAGTCTTCTGCTGAAGATAAATGGTATCTATTAAATGCACACACACAACCCTAAATAAATACCAACGCTGCATTCCTTTGTGTTGCTTTCAAATTCAGAATGCGTTAAGAAAAGAGCAAGGTGCTTTGCTTTCTGTCACACCACTAAGTCTTCGCTCGTCAGAGCATTATTAGCATTAATAGGAGGTTTTATTACCTCTCAAAGTGTGTGTAAAAACCAAGTGTCTCTAAAAAGTATTATTCTGTTGACATTTATCAAAAGGACTATTAAAACAACATATAAAAATGTCAATGCTTCATTTGAATACCTCGTTGCACCCCAACTGGCTCTTGTACAATTTCAGTTTACACAATCTATTAACAGGACATACACTGTAGTCTGATTAGACTGCATTCTTCTTCCCAAGTGGATACCTGAGCTGAGGCTTTTACTCTGTCTTGCACAGACTTGAAGGCAAACAGAGACTCTATCTTTTTTTATTTATTTATTTTATTTTATTTTTTGTTTATCTATTTGTTACCATTTTCAAGTTGCTGGGTCCAGGACTCGAAATAGCAGTTGGACTCTATCTTTTATCTACGAATCTCCAAGAGCCTACCTCTGTGCCTGGCACATAGTAGGCACTCAATTCATGATTGTTGGGGATTCTTGTTAGCTACCACTTAATTAGATGCTACTTCATGGTGGACCCTTGGCTTCAATGACCATTAATACGTGAAACAATGCTGCAAAACAGGTTTAATTAACCCCACTTTACAGATGAGGGATCTCAGGCTTACGAAGATTAACAAACTTGTCCGAGGTCACATAGAGTAAGTGACTAAGACAGATTCCAACTCCAGAGCCTATCTGAAGGAGAGCTGGATCTGAGCACTACACTCATCCGTGTGTAGTTACTCGCTATCACTGAGCCTCCTCTTCCTCGGTGACTGCTGATCTTGCAATGCATGGGTACCACGGACCCCTGACTGTAACTGCACCAAGTGTGCACGGCACTCTGATTGAACATATTCTGACTCCACTTCATGCTCTGGAATGTTGCAGTAAGTCCCTACTAGCACGTTATTTTCTTGTCCTCGCCTCTATCTCCTGAAAGCAGCAAGCACATAAATCAGATTTTTTAAAAAAAGATAATTTTATTTATTATTACTATTTTTTAAATTTTGTTTTTAATTAATTAATTTACATTCATTCAGTGAGCATTGTCACAGCATACAAAATGTGATTTCCCATCCGAAATATGCTGCATAGTAGCTTAATCATACATGTCATCATTAATAATTTTCCATTTTTAGTTTCATATATATGTATATATGTATATGCATATATATGTATATGTATGTATATGTATATATATACATATATATATATATTTCCCCCTATTTCTCACCCTCTGCCATTTCCCACCCTCCTCCCACACTATCTCAGGTGTCCACAGTTGTTTTCCATTCCCTTTTTCCTCCACATTTTATTTTATTTTATTTTATTTTATTTTATTTTATTTATTTTTTGGGGGAGAGGTTTTTGCTATAGGGCACGTGCACTCATCAGAAAGACAGAGAGAGACAGAGAGACAGAAAGTGAGAAATCATTCCCCAGGGGGGATGGCCACGCCGAAATTCCTTCTCCTCCATTCTCCTCTCGGGATCTTGGACTTGCATGCACACGCACCTGGCGTGAGCTTAAGCCACCAGGTCCAGGACTCGAACCGCAGTCGACTGCATGGGAGTCCAGCGACATAGTCATTATGTCAACTGCTGGTTCCTCAAGGGAGATTTTGACTTCCTGTATTATAACCTTCATCTCTAACAGGTCCATTTGATTCTTTTTTATAATGTGAATTTCCTCTTTTAGATCTTGCAAGAATTTCCTCACCTCCTGAAGCTCTTCAGCTCCTTTTCTCACCTCTTCAGCAGTTCAGTGTCTTTCTTCTCTTCGATATCTGTGAACTTTGTCACCACGACAATTCTAAATTCTTTATCTGACATTTCCATGAATTTTTTCATACTGTCTGAGGAGGAAGAGGAGTTATTCTTTTTCCTGGAGGAGAGGCATTTTCATGTTTTCCCATACTTCTCGTGACCCTGTGGAGATTTCTAGTCATCTGATGGACAGTGCATTTCTTCTCATTCTTGAAGTTCAATCTGAGTGCTCAAGAGCTGTGCAGGAGGAGGTGATCTCTCATCTCTCTTCTGTTCCGTTCTCACTCTTTGTGCATCAGAATCAGTGGGAATAGAGGAATATTCTGACCCTAAGTGTATTCAGATGTTAAGATTCCGTTCATTTGGATCTGTCAAAACACTTAGTGTGTAGGAGCTGAGAAGCCAATGAGTAAAGATAAAGAAAAAGAATTAGAGAAGAAGATTCCACATGGCTCCAGCGAACTAGATTTTTCAGGGCATGAAGATTTCCTACTGATAATTCAGCCTCCAACAAACGAGCTAGTGACAGAAGAAGCCGGGCCTTCAGAAGAAGGTTCCACATGGCTTCATTGAACTAGATTTTTCAGGGAATGAAGATTTCCTACTGATAATTCAGCCTCCAACAAACGAGCTAGCGACGGATCTAAGAGCACTGTAGCTAAACATCAAAATACTAATAGGGTTAAAATATTCCCCACTACCTACTGAATCTTCTGCACCAGTGATCACAACAGAACGGCAAAGAGATTCTAGATCACCTCTGTCTGCTTGCTCCTGAACATTCAGACTGAACTTCAAGAATTTGAAAGAAACACACCATCCATCAGATGACAAGAAATCACTGCTGGATCATGAGAAATATGGGAAAACGAGAAAATACCTCTCCTCCAAGGGAAAAGAGTAACTCTTCTTCATCCACAAGCAGTTCAGTAAAAATCATGGAATTGTCTGATAAAGAATTTAGATAATTTATAATGTCTAAGCTAACAGAGATGGAAGAGAAGAGAGATAATGAACTGCTAAAGAGAAAGGAGAAAGAAGTTGACGAGTTCCAGGAGATGAAATTCTCGCAAGATCTAAAAGAGGAATTACACGCTTTACAAAAGACTAAAACGGAACTGCTAGAGATGAAGTCTATACAGGAAGTCAAAATCTCCCTTGAAAGTATTAAAAGAAGACTAGATCATTCAGAAAATAGAATCTCAGATAGAAGAGAAAATGGCTGGCCTAGAAAAATCCACCACGAAGACTGAAAAAATGACCCAAAAATTTGAGAATAATATGAGAGAAGTACTAGATACCATCAAATGTCCAAACATCTGGATAATTGGCATTCCAGAAAGTGAAGAGACCCATAAGGGCATTGATAATCTA
>NW_006160045.1:5777406-5788277 GCF_000334495.1 Tupaia belangeri chinensis
GAGGGAAAACAGTATAGAAACACACATAGATACCAGAGACAGTGCGGGAGGAGAGTGGGAGATGGCAGAGGGTAAGAGATAGGGAATCAAGGATGGGGGGAAAAAAGCAAAACATATAGAAAACAAGAAAAGGAAGATTATTTGCTGACAATTACATGTTTGTTGATGTGCTTGATTGAGACAATATACAGTGTACTCTGGATGGAAAATCTCATTTTGTATGCTGTAATGATGTACAGTGAATGAATGCAAATAAATAAGTTGAAATAAAATAAAAAAGAAAAAGAATTAGAGAAAAATAAACAAGAAAATACAAAAGAAAAAGAAAAAAGATAATAAAAACTATAGATATTAATTTTAAAAAGCAAAAATTGAAAACCACACAGCACCGTGTGAAAACAATATTTCACAGCTGAAGTTCAGGCCGTGTGAAAACAGTATTTCACAGCTGAAGTTCAGGATCCACGTGGGGATGGGCCTGGGTTTGTGCCTCCCCAAACAGCATGGGGAGAGGCACCTATTAGCATAATAAAGGGACTTGAAAGCTCAGAGAATACTTTATCTTAAAAAAAATTAAAAGACTCAGGGAGATACAGAGAGACAGAGAGAAATGGAGAGAAAGAGACAGGTAACACCACCCACTAGAAATAAGTGAGGAAGAAGTCTCAGCAGAAAATCTTCATTTTAAGCCTCTGAAAGCAATATTTCACAGCTGAAGTTCAGGATCCATGTGCTATTATTACTATTTTTAAAAAGCTGGCTACAATATGCATGCTCACCAAAGAGAGAGAGGAAAAAGGCAAGAAAGCAAGTCACTGAGTCCAGGACTTGAACCTCCATGTGTGAATCCACTATCTTAACCACTATGCCACCAACTGATCCAGTAAATCAAATTTTGATTCATTAAGATTATGCTCTGTGAGACCAGCAGATGGCGTAATAGTTACATTGCTGGACTCCCACATAGTTGACTGTAGTTTGAGTCACGGACCTGGCAGCTTTAAACTCATGCCAGGTGTGTGTACATGCATGCCCAAAATCCTGAGAAGAGAATGGAGGAGAAGGGACTGCAGTGTGGTCATGCCTCCTAGGGGGTGATTTCTCACTTTCTGTCTCTCTGTCTCTGTGAGTACATGTGCCCTATAGTAAAAATCTCTCTTTAAAAAAAAAAATAGATTACAGTATGCTCCAATACAGGCACCCCTCACTTAACAACCAAGTTGTGTTCCTCTGACTAGGCCGTTAAGTGAATGGCTGGTAAGCAAGGATCTTAAAGGCAGATGCCTTGTGATGTGTTGTGGTGCTACAGGGCATGCATTTTTAATTAGATATCATGTGGCACCACATTAGGATAATGTAATTCTATCAGTACAGAAAGCACACCTTAGATAAGCACCAGAAAGCAACAGGACATACCAGAACACAATAATATGAATCTGTCATAGTCATTCTTATTTTTTCTGAGTATTATTTTAAAGGGGTGCACAATAAATTACAAATTTATAAACAAAAAATACTTCCTGGTGTGACTGCGAATACTTGCGTAGTGAATACTACCTGATGGTAGGAATGAGACAAAAACGAAGAAAGGGGATTCCTGAGACTCACACAGACTGAGAAGGGATTCTCCATCCCGGGGACCTGTGAAGTCCAAGCGGTCATCGCATAGGCAGGTTGTTAAGTGACAAGTGACTCTACTAGGTCACAAACCCTCCACACTGGCTAAGTAGGGCTGGTGGTGGTCAGAGACCTGCTCCTGAAGCCGTGGCAATTTAACACGTGTGAAGTCCCACTGGAAGCTTCAAAGTGCTCTATGACAACAGCACAGTGTTTATTGGCATCGTGGTGGTAAAAAAGAGCACAGATCTCGGAATCAGACACAGGGTTAGAATCTGCATCCTCCCACTTACAACCTGGTGATGTCGGACAAATCACATTAACCTCTCAAAGATCAAATTCCTTATCTGCAAAATGTGCAAAATGACACCGACATTGCAGCACGTGGTAGAAATGACTAGTTATTCACCAGCATCTGTTCTCCCCTGTTCCCAGGGCATAAGACTGAATTACTGGGTTTTCGGGAAAGTCATGATGCATTTTTGCACAGAAAAACATAGAACAACATGAATTTCCTGACAACCTAATATATTTCCATACACCTTTCCCATCTCCTGAAATAAGGCATGCCCACGTAAGTTTTCTCCGACAGAATGTGAGTGGAAGTACTAAGTGAAAGTACTAGTTTCTTTGGAGCCTGGTCTTGGGATGGCGTACAGGCCCACATGTGCTCTCTTTCCCCCTTCCCACTGGATGAAGTGTATGAGGTAAGTCCATAAGAGATGGTGCAGAAACAATATGGAAAGGACCTGGGCCCTGAATAACAGCATAGAACAGAAACTCCAATTTGGAACACATTGGACAACTGGTAAGAAAGAAGGAAATGTCTATCTCCTTTGAATTGTGGAATTATTGTTGTGTCCCTTTGTTACATAAGCCTAGCCTTATCTTTACCAACAGAGTGTGTCACCCCCTATTATAATGCCTGACACAAAGAAGGTACTCAATAAATAAATGATGATACCATTTCTGTCACCACTAATGCCATGCAAAGCATCGAACTCCCCATACAGGTTGAGCAGCTCCATGGGCACAGAGACCCATTTATGCTCTTAGTTACCAAAAGGAAAATTAATGCAGTGAGGGTGGCTCTAAAGAAACACACACACCCTACTGAAATGTGTAGCACTTTGAGAAAAGAGCCGTAATCATTGTTGCTTTTGTTGGTTTTATAGTTTTGTTATTGAGGTTATAGCAGGAAAGCTTGTAGACACTTTGTTAAAAGGAATCTCAGGAGGTCATATTCTTAAATGTATCTAAGTAGTGCACAGGGTATTCACCCAATCTGCAAATATTTTTTTAAAAAATCAGGTGAAAGTAAACACTTTATTGTGAACCTGTGGAAGGGGAAAGGAAGAGCAACAGCTATCACTTTTGTGAAGGCAAGGAAGAGAGAGCAAACATACTAAAGAATCACTTTCTTAGTGGTGAAAATAAGATTCCATCCATCAGTGGTTCAGGTAACCAGCCACTGACCCAGTAACATGGGGCCATCCCAGTGTAAGAACAACTGTCCCAATTAGCCATGACTGAGGAATATCTCTCTGGATAATCTCGTGTGATCTGCACAAGAAATTCTGATAATATAAGCATGTTGGTGATATTGTTTATAGAGTTGGCCACAGACCTGTTTCTTACCAAATCATTTAGAAATATAAATGCCCAAGAAAAAGCTTTTGAAATACCCATCCCCCATCTTGTCTCTCTCTCTGGAGATTATTTTTAATTTAATTTCAGAAAATTGTCTCACTTGAGAGTCATTCTGATAAATGTCTTTGGCAGCTTAGCAAAACTACCATCATTAATACCTGTACTTGTAGATCTAAACCAAGCTTATATTTCAACCAAGTTGCAAACTAACATCACGCCCTTCTGTTAGACTCTGTCACTATGGGGTGCCAACATTAGTCAATTACCTTCCTCTTCTATTGCCTGCATCTCTGAGAGATCTCTTCTACCGTGGGTGGCTCATTTACTCCAAGATTATTTTTCAATAAGCTGTCTCTCTTTAAATGAAAATTTTCACTAATATGACTAAGTTCTGCCCCCAAACCTACTCCTCCATCACACACTTGCATGTCATCAACCCAAATGCTCAACCAGGATGCTGATAGTTTGAAACCTTCCTCTGTTCTCTCTCACTCACGCCATCTAGTCCGTCAGTCATGACAATTCTGCCTCCAGATATATCTGGATTCTATTTGATTCTTTCCATCTCCCATGTGAACCCCCTAGTCAAAGTCATCATCTATCTCCTGTACTATTGTAACTGCCTCATACTCATCCTGTCCTCTCGACTCTCCGATCCATTCTTGGTATAGTACCAGAATTATGCTTTTAAAACCATGAATCACATCCTGTAACACTCGGATTTCAAATCATTCAATGACTTTGCACTGCTCTCAAATAAAATCCAAACCTCTTCAAATAGCCTGCAAGGCTCTGGTTATTCATCTTCTGTCTACGACCCGGTGGCCATCCCCACAGTCTTTCTCCTCTTATGTAGGCTTGCTCCCTCAGGACACAGCTCAAAGTCACCTTTGGATGGAGCACATCCCTGATCACGAAATCTAAATAGGTTCACTCTTTAACTTGCTGCCCCCATTGAATGATAACCTTTTATTTGCTCTTCACTTTACCACAATTGTAATAATTCCTCTATTTATTTGTCATTAATAGCTCTGTAAAAAGCTCCAGGAAGATGGGGACACACTACTTTTATAGAACACTTGATAGTGAGCTCACATGCTCTCTCCGTTTCTCTGTGTTCGTCTATACACATGTGTATATATGAGGTAGACATCGATATTGTCCCCATCGCACAGACCAAGAAAGTGTGAGGTACAGAGATATGAAACACTTCCTTCAGGTCACACAGCCAGTAAGCCACAGAACCAGCTACAAGCCCAGACAGGTCATCTCGGCATCCCTGTTCATCATCACCACGCCATGTATAATCGTCAGGCAGTGGTGTGCCGGGCTCACTGCAGAAACTCAGTGAAGGCTGGTAGGATGAACAGTGAAGTATAAACTCCTCTAAGTCTGAACATCTAGAGAAATTGGGTACCTTTCTATTCTCCCTTACCATTCCTCATCTGGTTATCTATGTTGGTATGAATCTTCTCTCCCTCACTAATTAACAAGCTCCTCTAAAGTAAGAATCTATCTTCACGTCTCTCATGGTACCCAACACAATAGTAAGTGCTCAGAAAGTTTGCCTAAGTATGCACCACAATTGCAATAAACTAAAATCTGAGTAAATGTTCCTATAAAGAAATAAGCAAAACTGTTACCATGTATCACTTTAGTCATTTAGAGAGCTAATGTGATTCTAGAGGTACTCTCTGTGTTTCCAGAATTAAAGAGTTATTTTATGGAGTAGGCTTTCCACTCTATGAGTGGGTAGGGATCATCTTTAAAGAAAAAAATAGGGACCAGCAGTTAGTGAAGTGGCTATGTCGTTGGACTCCCATGTAGTCAACTGTAGTTCGAGTCCTGGACCCAGTGGCTTAAACTCACGCTAGGCACGTGTGCGTGCATGCCCAAGATCCTGAGAGGAGAATGGAGGAGAAGGGATTATAGCATGGCCATCCCCCCTGGGGGGTGGTTTCTCGCTTTGTCTCTCTGTCTCTCTCTGTCTTTCTGGCGAGCACATGCACCCTATAGCAAAAATCTTCCCCCCCCCAAAAAAAAAGGAAAAAATGAAAAGAGAAAGAGAAAGGGAGGGAGAGACGATGGGAGGATCTATTTCAAAACCTTTTTCACTGTCCTTACTTCTCCAGAGTTGGCAGTACACTTCAAATCCAGCATTGAGGGCTTGGCTAGCCTTCCACAAGGCTTTGTGAAGAAAGACAGAACAGCCTTATCCACGCATCTTACTTGTTCTTATGAGCTCTGCTACCCCTGTTGCCCCCTTCTGCCTTGCTTCCCAGGCTCCTCTCCATTTCTGCTCTCTATTTCTCATTCTCTACAATACTACTAAACCAAGTTAGGAAGCTTAATGCTGAAAAGTCTTTTCCAACTTATTAATGAAGAATTCCTCCCTTGAGAGGACGCCTGGCAAAAGAATCAAAAAGTCAAGACAGTGCAGTTTTATTTGAAGTACCATCCACTTTCAATAGGTACGCATTTGTAAAAGCATGTGACTATTACAATAAACTAGAAGGCCCTTTTTAGCTCTCTTCCATGAGTGAGTAGAAATAATATTTAGTGAAAAGAATAGACTTGGTTTCTTACTGAAATGCTGAAGGAGGCCAGTGGCAATAGAGAGTCATGAATCTCTTCCAGGGTAAAATAATGGGAATGGGGTAGAGGGTGTGTAAGTTCAGTTCTCTCCTCTCTGAAGGTATCTGTCCTGGTCGAATTAGGTCCGTCCAAAGAAGATACACTGAGGTCCTAACTTCTAGTACTTCAGAATAGAACTTCATTTGGAAATAGGGTCATTGTAAATGTAATCAGCGGAAGTCATACTAACCCATTATGCCTGGTGTCCTTGGAAGATGGCAGCCATGTGAAGACAGACACAAGGGGAAGTCCAGCTGAAGGAGGCAGAGAGCAGAGTGATGAAGTACCTGCCGGGAACACGGGGACTTCCTGTGGTGTGAGAAGCGAGGAGAGAGGAATGGGACAGATTCTCTATAGGAACTAACCCCGCTGAAACACCAGGATTTCAAACTTCCAGCCTCTGGACCTAGGAGAGAATACATTTCTGTTGTTTTAAGCCACTCTGTTTGTTGTATTTTGTTATGGCAGCTTGAGGAAACTAACATGGCATCCAGATTCAGATTGTTTAAACGCGCTGGCCAAATCCAGCTCCTGGCAGTCAGTGCTCACTATTCAGCGGGAGTCACATCTTTTCTCTTTATTCATGATAGAGAGCATGTGTGCGCATGAGAGAGACAGAGTGCAAGAGTGACAAACACCCTCCGTAGGGTCTGGTTACGTGTGATAGCCCACCACCACGCCCCCAAATCTGCCAACCCTTCAGAGATCTGGGTGTATTTCATGCTGCCTAGGCCAGAGACTCAAATAGCAATAGCTGTGTGGGATCTGGCTTCCCCTGATCAGCGTGAGTCACTGTACCAAGAAGCCAGCTCAGGACTCACACTTTTGTTCTTCACTGAGGATTTTGTGAAAACCTACTAAACCCAAGGCAGAGAAAAGCAATTCAGAAACATGACAAGTGCAACAGGCAGTAATTTTGCAATAACCAGCAAATACTAGGAAATATACTTTTTCTCTATGTCTGCCCAGTGTTCACTGGAGAGAGGCTTTCCAGTCTGGAAAACAAAGCCCTGGTCCAGACTGTGTGATATGGATGCTGTCTCACTGGATCGGCATTTTCTGGACCTGCAGTCCATGGTACATAAGCCACCGTTTCAGTAAGTAAAGTTTCATTGGTTCACAGCCCTGCCCCTCCAGCTTCATATTGTTTATGGCTGTTTTGTGCTTCAAGAGTATAACAGACTGGGAACCAGCAGTTGGCATAATGGCTATGTTGCTCGACTCCCATGTAGTCGACTGCGGTTCGAGTCCCGGACCTGGTGGCTTAAACTCATGCTGGGCATGTGTGCGTGCATGCCCAAGATCCCGAGAGGAAAATAAAGGAGAAGGGATTGTGGCATGGCCATCCCCCCTGGGGGGGGGTGACTTCTCGCTTTCTGTCTCTGTCTTTCTGGTGAGCGCATGCACCCTATAGCAAAAGCATCCCCCCCAAAGAAAGTGTAACAGATTGTACAGCCCAGAAAGCTGAAAATATATTTGCTATCTAGCCATGTACAGAGAAGTTTCCTTACCCTTAATGTGGACCATCCCACTGTGATTATACTAAAAATTAAGCTCTAACAGGACAGAAATCTTGACTATCTGACTGAGACTTACATCACTGATATGTAGAAGAATAAAAAATGAGTAAGAATTGGCATGTGGACAAATCAATGTTGAGATTCTATGATAGGGAGTACACCAGCACACGGTACTAGCGGGATGCTCACTGGGCTAGGCCAGGTGCAGAAACTCTGCTCTAAGAGGCCAAATATTGAGGATCTTAGAGACACTGCTAGCTGTCTCTCGGTTAACTAACTACCTGGGAGTGCTCTGTGAACATCAGGCTGGACAAAGAATCAGGACATAATCATTACAAGAACTCAATAATACTGAGCTGTCAGAATAGATTAAACCTAACTAAGAAGAACCTTTCAAAATCCTTTTTCTATGTATATACATTTACATTAGAAATGTTTTAAGGGAATAAACACTTGCAAAGCAGTTCAAATTTAAGGGTTCCCTTACATAGTTGAACCCAAAACAGCTGTCCGAAGCCAAACATTTATAAACACAAATGCTCAAGGTACTGAATGAAAAAAAGAATTTCAGATCTGAAAGAAAGGTCTGATCTATCCTGCCATAATAAAAGGAAAGAAAGACACAGAAAAGCCACACATTTCTAGAATGATCCCTTAGTGTTAATATTAAAAGCATATGCAACTTCTGGCTTTAATAAAGTTGTTTATGGTTAGATTTTAAGTAAGAAGGGTCCTTGAACTTGGAAAATGATCACACATAGACCTTACACAAAGAAAGAATTTAATACTATTTCTCTCTTATTTGTTCTTCCCATCCAAAGAACTATTGCTTCTATGCACATGTTTCCAAGTTGAGCCTGGGCAGGAGAAGCTCCCTGCCCTGCCTTCTCCAGGCTGGCTCAGGGTGTATCCATGGTTGCTTGGATCTTGAGCATGTAGTATCTTCTTTTGGGGTGGGAGGAGGTTTGTGGAGTTACGACTCTATGTAATCCAGGTATACATCCCCTTAAATTTGGGGGGTTAATGCAGAATCCCATCTTTCAAAGAAGTGGAGGTTCTAATTACATGGCTATAAGATCACATTTAGGGACCAGCAGATGGTGCAAAGATTGCACCACTGGACTCCCATGTAGTTGACCACGGTCGAATCCTGGACCTACTGGCTTAAAACTCATGTTGGGTGTGTGTGCATGTGTGCCCAAAATCCCGAGAGGAGAATGGAGGAGAAGGGATTGCATGCAGAGTGGCCATCTCCCCTTGGGGGTGATTTCTGACTTTCTGTCTTTGTCTCTCTCTGGTGAGTACTTGTGCCCTATAGCAAAAATCTCTCTCTTAAAAAAAAAATCACATTTAGATTTAAATAAAAATGACATCAATGTCTAAATTTCTGATCATTTACAAAACAGTCAAAATATCATTTTGAGAACTGATTTAACATAACATTAAAGAATCATTTCTAAGTTAAATACTATTGCAAAGAACTCTCAAAATAAAGTTGTTTTTCAGTTCAGTTTTTTTTTATTAATTTCATTCTAAGTCTACTTAATTAATGTTTAATTCATATTCTCCATTACAAAGTCTACGTACTGCAGAACAACATACACGGTCCTCTAAACTGTTGTTACAAGTCTAAAAAAAAAAAACAAAAAACTGTCACAGGGCAAGAATGCTGCCAGAGACAGAGAGAGAAAGGGACGAGTCACCTTTCAGTGAGACATGACCATGCTCTTTTCCATTTCTGCATCCTGTCAGGATTTGAGGCATGCACACACATGCACTTGGTGTGTCTTTCAGACTGCTGGTACTGGGATTCAAACTGTGGTTGGCCACGTGGGATCCAGCTCCCTTAGCCACTAGTCCATGGGGCTGGCCCTTTTGAAACAATATATATAAAAGAAACGATTCCACTGGATGAGCAAAAATTCAGACAGCTAACTCATTAGATTGAACTCATTAGATTTGCCTGGAGGACTACTATGCTGCATTTAGAAGCAGGATTCCCTATATCTTGCGTGGTGGCACTTTCGGAGATTTGCAAGCATGTCTATGTGCATCTTTAAAGAGCTGGGGCTCTGCTCACATGCCAGTAGATGATTTCCAACATGACCTTTGCTCCTGTGCTACCAGCTGAGAACACCAGATGCCGAAGGTCTCACAGACGAGGTGTCTCATCTTCCTTGCCTGCCTATTTCACTGTAACTCTTAGGACATTATTTTCAGTTCTAACTCTTCAGACCCTTTCACCTTTGTGTGCTTACCTAGGATTAATATTAAGTGCATTTTCCTCAAAAACAAAGAAGATAGGCAAAGAAAAGTAATGACTAATTAGAGCTGATTCATTATTTTCCATGAGAACCAGACCTACCAAAACGCTGCTTTATCAAAGTCCTCCACAATATGGAAATCATAAAATGAAATGAAAACCACCCTTTCATGATCAGCTGAGAAACACATCTGAGATCAAAAGTCCAGCGCTTGGCCGAGGGAGACCTGCGACCAGACGCCTACTACAACAGATTTTTAAGTTGCTTGACCTTATTATTTTTCTTCTTAAAATCTATGTACTGCTTTTCTCAAATTTATTCCAAACCTGTGTAGGCATGTTAGTAACAATCTAATATCTGGAAATCTTGGGTGTGATGGATCCTTGATCAAATTTTCTTCTTTATTTTGTTCTGAGTGATGTGATCTCAGTAATCCCTTGAAAGTATCCAAAGATTAAGACAAAGATTTTTAAAAGCCCCACTGAAATCACAAACCAAAAAAGTTTCCAAACACCTAAAAACTGAGTGTCCAAGACATGATATAATGGAATAGTTCTGGTTTGAAGAAATCGGCAGCCAGCAAGTAGAAAAGTTTGTTCCTGGTGACAAAGGAACAGGACAAAGAATAGAATGAGGAAAAGAAAGTGGTATGTTTTACCTTAAAACTAATCATACTCCGGTTCAACTAGACATCAGTTCTTTTTAAATCTTAAATACCCATTACATTTGAATGGACTGAGGGACTCCTACTCTTATCTCAGGATTTTTCAGTGCACAGAACTGTTTCCTCTTTTTAAAAGAAGTTGGGCAATCAGGAACAAACTCGCCCCCCCTCCCCACCATTCTGCATGACTGCACCTATACCCTGTAACAGCACCTCCCCTTCTGTGCACCCACCTGAACCCTGGATCCCACCTTCCTCTTCGTCTAGGATCAGAGCTCTCCAACTTCAGTACGCATCAGAATCACCTAGAGGCCTTGTTAAAACACAGGCTGCTGCTCAGAGTTTCTGACTGAGCAGATCTGGGGGAGGGTGGATCATTTACTTTTCCAATACATTTTCAAGTTGTTTTGATAATGCTGTTCCCAGAGCAGTCTTTTAAAACAACAGCTTGAGGACCGGCTGCACTGATTACCCCTTCACCCCACATTCTTGAGCTTTTGTTTCCATACTGTTTCTTTCCCT
>NW_006160045.1:5788291-5807157 GCF_000334495.1 Tupaia belangeri chinensis
ATATTAACATGTTCGAATTTCCATCATTTGAAAATACTAGCAGGAGCTGGATAGGTGCCACCGTGGCAAAACGAGATGCTCCGTGAGGCTGACCCACATGGAAAGATTCCGAGTTTGCATCTGAAGACCTTCCCAAGTATTCCCCTGTGTGCCCATGATCCAGAGTTGGTTAAGCTGGTGGGTGGAGCATAGTGTCAAGACCTTGTTTCTGTCTCTCTTGCTCATGGAACAAAAAATAAGTGAATTTTAAAAAATGCTTTAAAATACAAATTCTCTGTTGACCTCACTGGGGGATGAGTATGGCATATTTCTCTTCTGTACACATCCAAACCTTAAAAAAAAAAAAAATTCTCCATCTACTGTTTCTTTCCTTCCCACTTATCCTCCTGCTCTGCAATCTGACATCTGCCCTCTGAAGTCTGCAGAACCTACGCATCACATCCTGTGGTCCTGCAAGAACTTACGGTTTCCAGGACAGTGAGTGCTGAAGACCTACCTTATCAGTCTCTCTGCTCTACCTGGCATTGCTCCCCTGCCCAAACGTCATGCTCCCTCCCTTGATCTTACACCACCTCTCTATCCCGGGTCTCTTGCCAGCTCTCTAACAGCCCTTTTCGGTCTCTCTTTTTTTTTTTTTTTGGAACATTTGATTTTTACCTTCCCCTTAACTGTGAGTGATCTCTTGATCCCATCCTTGGCGCTCTTCTTCTCACTCTTTTTTTTTTAAAAAAAGAGAACTATTTAATTTTATTATTATTTTTTCTTTAATTTACTATAGGGCACATGCACTCATGCACGCATGCATGTGCCAGATATAAAGTGAGAAAGCAAGTCGCCAGACTAGGCACTTGAATCGTCGTTGGCCATGTGGGAGTCCAGCACCCCAGCCACCACATCACCCAGTAGCTTCCCGTCTCATTCTGAACATTTGACCTGAGAATTCTCATCCATCCCTGGCTTTCAATTGTCAGCCATATCCTGATGACTCTCAAATCTAGACCTCCCTTAAACTTCGAATAATATATAACGGCTACCAATTTGACTTTTTTCTATTTCCCAACACACATCTCAAGGTCAGCAAGAACTAAAAGTGAACCCATTGACTTCACTTCTTTTTCCCTGCCTTTATTTCTTACCTAACAAAATGATTCTTCCAAGTACTTAGTCATGCAAACCAGTCTACAAGACCTTAAGAAATGTCTCTTGCTGGGACCAGCAGTTGGCATAATGGCTATGTTGCTGGACTCCCATGTAGTCGACCGCAGTTCGAGACCTGGACCCAGTGGCTCAAACTCACACCAGGCGCATGTGCGTACGTGCCCAAGATACCAAGAGGAGAATGGAGGAGAAGAGATTGTGGTGTGGCCATCCCCCCTGGAAGCGGGGTGATTTCTCGCTTTCTGTCTCTGTCTTTCTGGAGAGCGCATGTACCCTATATCAAAAACCTCTCCAAAAAATTAAAGAAATGTCTCTTGCCTAATTAAACTTAAGCTCTATCCAATCTGACTCCTAAGTCTTTGCAAACCTGTCTTTTTGTTCCTCTCTGCATGACTGCAGTTCCAATTTAAGTCAACATCATCTCATTTGGGTCAAATGTGATATCTACCGTGCAGGCCTCTATACTTTTAAACTCTCCTGTTCTAATCTCTGTGTTGCAGCTACAGTAACTTCTTAATCCTGTATAATCCTCTATGCAGAATTTATCAATGCCCCCCTATTAATCACTGAATAAAGTTTCCAGCTCTTCTGCATAGCATTTAGCTTTCAATATTTGGCTTTTGCTTTTTTATCCAACCCCATTTCTAGACACCTTCTTCTCATGTTCTAAGCTCTAGTAATATTGAACATGTCTTCAAACATGTCATGTTCTCTCACATCTAAAAACTTATAAATATATTCTGTTTTTAAAAAAGAATTATTTTATTAACTTTACTTATTTATATATTCATTTGTTTATTTCAATCCGACCAGAGAGAGATGGAGGGGGGTGGCGGGCATTGGGGAAAGAAAGTTAGAAAGCAAGCTGCCAGGTCCAGGACTCGAACTGTGGTCAGCCATGTGGGAATCCAGCATCTTTAATCACCATGCCACCTTTCGGTGCCTATAAATATATTCTATTCCCTCTGTTGGAAAATTATTTTCAAAATTCCTGCACCAGTATTTTCATCTTTCTAAAATGTTTCCCAATTTCTTGAATTAAGGCCCCCTTCTAGTTCCCACTCCACTTGAGATGGGCCTCCATTAAAACAATGATCTGTTTCTAAGCAGATCACTGCACCATTCAAAAGTAAATCCTTGGACCCTTAATACTGAAAATAATAATTGTGGTTGAAAATATGAGCTCTATTAGAAATTATTCCTAAATAACTTAAGTGACTCTGAACAAGGGAGAGTGGTAAGGAAATTTATAGCAAACATTTAATGATCATTTTAAAAATGTAGCTTCATTCCTACTGAATTTTAGACAACTAACATCATATATTTACTTCACCCTGTTTGAACATGTTAACTTCTTGTCCATTTCTTCAAGGAACTGAAGAAAGGAGACACTGAAACTAGGTTTGGAGATGGTTAGGAATCTATTAAAGGATTCCTTTAAAGAAATTCTCTCATTACAATAATTTTCTCCTTTAGTCATTAGAAGAACGAGAGGCTCTCAGAGAAGCTAGTACTTGGGAATTTTCCATTTTCTATAAGTACCACTGTTCCTTTTCTGATATTTTAATGAAATATAACCATCTCCAAATCTATTCCTACTATATTCAGCTGTATTGATATTCCTATCACTGGTCCAAGTTTTATACATTACTTATGTAGCCACCCTCCAGTAACCCAAATTACTTCTAAACTATTAAAATACCATAAACAAAATTATATAAAAATTTAAGGCCAGTGGTAAATGCTGTAATCAGCTGACTGAAACATGTAGCATTTGGGTACTTTCATGGTCCTAAGTAAAGGATTTACTGCTCTTGAAAGCCTACCCTGTACACCATTAAAGAACAAAGCCTGCATTTTGCCACTCTTCTCTCTTACTGAGTAAAGGTGCCCCTTGTCAAGGAGAATATGCTAAGTGCCTTGAAATGAGCTGTGCCTGACCTTTCTCAAGCTTAAAATAATCATGGTCTTGCTTTACACATATTTAAAAAAAAAATTGGCACAGGTAGACAGAGCATATATGTACATGCATTTGAAAACTAAGACTCAAAAATAAATAGAACTACACTAATATATTCACACTTTATGTAAACGTCAATATACATGTTTGTACACTGTAACTCTCTGCTGGAGAGTTATCTCATTTCAAATTAGTCATCACTTGTAGCTTAATCAGAAAATGCTGAGAGATCTACACCAGATAAAACAGATCACAGCAGTCTTGGAAACAATACACTTTTATGATGAAACCAACTCTAATATTCATGCTTCCTAATACAGCATAGGCCTGAAACCAAGTTGAAGAACATCCAAAAAATCTTAAAGAATCCAGATGTTTTTTGTGATCACCTACTGATAAACTTCCCAAGAGTAAAGAACTTTAGGATGGGAAATTCCAAGATGTTTAATATCCAGACAATATCTACATCCACAAAAACTTTGAACTCAGGCCTCAAGAAGGTATAACCCTACTGTTTGCTGATGTTGTCAGACAACTCTAGTTTTGGGCTAACATCTACCCCCGAAACTCTTTTAGAAAATGGAGGAGAATCGCATTTTAAGAGAAAACTTAGAAGGCATCAAAAGTTAAGGGATACAGTGATCTAGGGAAAAGATCTACTAGCAAAAGCCAAAGGAATCAAGGAAGCTTAACAGTGTTTAACAGTAAGTCATATCCACTGAAACCTTTCTATGTGTCAGGCTTTATGCTAAGGACTTCAATTTTATTAACTTATTACTCAGAACTTTTTTTTTAAGTTTTTTTTTGCCATGGGATGCATGTGCTCACCAGAGAGGAGACACACATACAGAGAAAAAGAGAGAGAGACAGACAGACAGTGAGAGG
The DNA here is from genome assembly GCF_000334495.1 of Tupaia belangeri chinensis. NCBI lineage: Eukaryota > Metazoa > Chordata > Mammalia > Scandentia > Tupaiidae > Tupaia > Tupaia belangeri. Next base: position 5,792,295 of record NW_006160045.1, read on the forward strand.
GACAGTAAGAAATCTCTCCCCAGGATGAATGACCATGCCACAATCCCTTCTCCTCTATTCTCCTCCTGGGACTTGGGCATGCATGCACACGTGCCCAGCATGATTTTCAAGCTCGCAGGCCAGGGACCTGAACCACAGTTGGCCATGCGGGAGTCCAGTGCTTACCCCGGGCTGGCCCCACTCACAACTATTTTGATATAGGTTGCACTTCTCCTCCCACTTTTACATATATGGAAACTAAGGCAGTTTTATAGAAAAGAAGTGAAATGTTGTACACTGAAGTTTCAGGACTAAGATTTTTATACCCATTACAACGTCTAACTTCTTCAACACATAGCATCTTTCATGCAGTTGACATTGTTGAATGTAACAAGTGTCTAATACGTTTTCTTGTATGAATATATACGTACCTTCCACCTTCTTTGTCTGCAAAGAGCATCCACATTGTGCTGCTCTAAAGAGCTTTGGCAGGGCATACCTTCTGAAATGATTTTTCTCCATGCTGCTGGGCACACAGAGGATGCCTGAATGAAAACCTGCTGACCAATGAGTGACAAACTGTCTATAGCAGCTCACAGCTTCCCCAGCTGGACTCTTGCTGTCAATGGCACACACCCACCAATCAGCTGCCTTGGACCCGGAGTCTGGTGTATTGTGACAAATGGGCCTTTCCTCCATGCAATACTCGTAAGTTTACAAAGAACAAAATTCATGGCATGAGTGTTACTGTAAACACTGTGTTCTAACCCCTTGAAAATGAAACAAATAGGTATATCCATTAGGCCAGAGCCTTGGCTGAATCATGATGCATTTTTTGGCATAGAAAAATATAGGAAAGGGACCAGTAGATGGCATAATGACTACGTCACTGGACTCCCATGTAGTCAACCACGGTTCTAGTCCCGGACCTGGTGGCTTAAACTCACGCTGGGTGTACATGCGTGTGTGCCCAAGATCCAGAGAAGAGAATGGAGGAGAAGGGACTGTGGTATGGCCATCCTTCCTGGGAAGTGATTTCTCGCTTTCTGTCTCTCTTCTGGCGAGCGCATGCGCTATAGGGCAAAAACCTTTCCAAAAAGAAAAAGAAAAATACATCATGACTTTCCCAATGACCTATAGTTACTTAATACATTTCCTGAGCCTAGGAAGGTTTAAGCACACAGAGGAATTCAGTGAGTAGCTGATAAACGCTGGTGGACAGATGACACAAGGCCTCTACCTCTATGTGGGAAGTACAAAAGAGGAGGAGTTTCCACAAATATAGCCACACCCAGCATTCAGCAACCTCAGACAGATCCAGTGCAGTGTGTAGAACAATGGAAGACTGGCTTCCCAATGTCTCCACCGAAACTGAGGACACCTCCAGGGACACAGGACGCTCAAAGACTATGGAGGGGGACACAGAGAGGAGGAAAGGGACTTATTTATCAGCCCCAGGCTTAGGGGTCCTCCGGCTCCTCCCTATTCTTAAGCAAGATACCACTGTGCTTTGTATGAAGGAGCCTGCCCCAGATTCCGAAGCCCTAACATGACTTAACATCCTACAAATGTTCTGGTTTATGACTTGGCACTGAGACTACATCAAGCTGGTGCAGAACGCCAGGGCATTTATTTCTTTGGGATGTACGTACAGGACATTTTCTACAGGTGCATCACAGTCTGCTCTTATTCTCTTGGGGGTTCTGAATTGAGTTCAGGACATGAATTTTAATCAATGAAATGACATGTTGGCCCCATGTAAGGGGACACATAATTTATTTAATGATGTCAAATATGGAGAGCCCTATTTAAATAAAAGAGAAAACATAAAGGAGGAAAAAGACCAATTTGTTGAAAGACATCTCAAAGGAAAAAAAAATCACCCCAATGTCAATCAAAGACAACAGGGGTGTCACTGGGGGATGGATCCCTGGAGAGTCAACTCTATTGTAAAATCAGAAATGCAATGATCTTTCCTTCACTGGGAATTTATTGAGCTTCTAACTTAGAGCACACTTTGCGTTCCAAGACAGAAAATCCCCTTGCTCAAGAAGACTTTGGTGGGACCAGCAGTTAGCGTAATGACTATGTCGCTGGACTCCCATGTAGTCGACCACGGTTCAAGTCTCGGACCCGGTGGCTTAAACTCATGCTGGGCGCATGTGCATGCGTGCCCAAGATCCCGAGAGGAGAATGGAGGAGAAGGGATTGTGGCGTGGCCATCCCCTCTGGGGGATGATTTCTCGCTTTCTATCTCTCTGTCTCTCTCTGTCTGGCGAGCATACACACCCTATAGCAAAAACCTCTTCCCCCCCCCCAAAAAGACCCCCCCCAAAAGAAGACTTTGGTCAACTTTAACAACTACTTATATTTGTGGTGAGCGATGCATCTTTGCTGTGAACCAGTAGTGGCAGGGATTTAATTTCCCAAGAAAAGTCAAGATGTGGGCAGGGGGCAGTGCGGGTAGGGGGTGCCGTGCAGTAAGGGACTTTCTCCAGGGCACTAGGCGATGCAAATGGAACATATAAGCGAGGGCTGCAGCCAAGGACCTGGTTCCCAGCCCTTCCCCAGAACCTCAGCACCTCCCACAGCACTAGGCAAATGAGACACAATTCAAGGCAGCTGAGAGCACTTGGGGACAAAGAAGGAAGTACCTCTCATACAGAGGTAAAAGGTAAGGGTGGAGGCCTTGCTGTCTGGGAGTGATCGGACCTGCTGGGAGAGGGACCAGCCACTACCTAGTGTATCTTCACGCCCTCAGCTGCTCTGAAAGATAACAGTCTTCTCTGGCATATGTTCAGACGAGAGCACGCACACAAGAACTATACTGGCAGTGGCCAGACAGCCCTTTCTCTGATCCCATCTGAAAGACTTGACAATGACATGGTCTGTAGACAGGGAAATACAAAGCATGGCATTTCTCCAGGGGAAAGGTTGGGCTGGACCTGGGCCAGGGCAAGTGAATTCCAGAATGAACAGTCACAAGTTGACTTCTCTAAGGCTTGGCTCATACATCTCACCAAGAGACATGAAGATAAGGAGGAATCTTCCTACTAACAGTTCCTACTTAGGTGACAACCCACTCTTCTCTTACCCACCTTAGGGTAAAGGGCCTGAGATCTAATGATCTGGGTAAAAAGTACAATGGAACTTCATTTTCTCAGCTTTTAGAATGTAAAAACTAAGCACTCCTACAGAGACATGATTCTTGTCGAATGAATAATTCTAAGTCAGTGGCCTAACTAGAAACTTCATCTCTGAAGCACAGTTGATGTCTCCAGTTTGTATTATAAACTTGCTTCACTTTATTTGCTAACTAATATTTATATAGCTATTAGAGACCAGGTGGGATGGCTCTATGGCACTGTGGTAATACACTACTCAAGAGAAGATGGGTCCCACATGGTAACTGTGGTTCAAATCCCCATGCCAGTTGACCTTTAACATGCCAGGCACCTTGTGCAAATGCCCAAGATCTGACAGGATAGAAGACTGGGGGAAGGGGACTGTAGGATGAACAGACTTGGTGGAGGGCATTCCTCTCTGTCAAGTGCACATGTGTGTGCTATATCATGAATAAGAGAAAAAACAGACAGTGACAACCACAATGAGATACCATATCACACACATTAGAATGACTACTATTTTAAAAGTGAGAAAGAAATGTCATTGAAGATGTGGAGCAAATGGAACCCTTCTGCATTGCTGGTATAAGTATAAAATGGTACAGCTGCTGTGGAAAACAGTCTGAAAGCTCCTCAAGAAGTTAAACATAGAACTACCACATGGTACAGTGATTATACTAGTAGGCGTATACCCAAAGGGGTTGAAAGAAGGAACTTGAACAGATTCTTGCACCAATATGCATAAAAGGATTATTCCATTGTCAAAAAATGGGGACGATCCAAGTGTCTCCCATCAAATGAATGGATAAATAAAATGTGCTCGCTCAATACCTACACTGGATTATTCAGCCATAAAAAGGAGTGAAATTCTAATACATGTTACAACATAGATGAACCTTGGAGAAAGCCAGTTATAAAAGGATAAATACTGTATGACCCCACTTGTATGAGGTACCTAAAGCATCAGAATCATAGAGAGCAGAGCAGTGGTACCAGGGGCTAGGGGGTAAAGGAAATGGACAAGGAATGGAGGATTACTGCTTAATGGGGGTAGTGTTTTTGTCTGGGGTGATGGAAAAATTTTAGAGACAGAGAGTAGTGGTGTTGCACAACATTATGAAGGTAATTAACACCACTAAAATATACACATAAAAATGCTTAAAATAGCAAATTTTATATGACATATATCTCCCCACAAAAGGAAAACAACAACAAAAACCCAACTGTTGCCAGAACGTAAAGGAGAAAACAATGTGGAACTTAAGAATAAAACAAGAAGTAGGAAGAGAGACAATGATCATGACACACTTCAAACGGTAGAACAAATAGACAGGTGATAATGTTAACAATATTGCTTTATCAGCTTCATACTTACTCTGTGCTAGGAACTGTTCAGTGCTATACATATATTAATTCTCAAAATCTGCCCAATAACCCGTTGATGTAGGTTCTATTATTATCCTCATTTCATAGTTAATGATTCTGAGACACATGGAAGTTAAGTAATTTGCTCAAGGTCAAACAGCTTGGAAGGGGCACAGCCTGGATTTTAAACCCAGGAAGTCTAGACCCAGGACCTTTCGCTGTATTTTTAACTACTAAGCTATTTGCAAGTATGAAAGGAGATTAGGGATGGGAGTGTATAAATAATTACTAGCTAACTAAAGCAGAAGAAAGAGAAAGAGAAAGGCTAATGAAATCAACATATTCTTATCATTTCAAATCAAACATTAATTGTTGAATAAATAGTACAGGATCCTACTGATCGTTTAGGTTTCCCAAGGCCCTTCCAGGAAAGCAAACAATAAAGTGAAGAGTGTTGGACTTGAGGTTATAGGATCTTGTTTTAAATCCTGGTTCTGTGACTTATTTTACTTACTTCTTCATTTAGCAAGCATTGACTGACTATCTGCTAGGCACCAAGCAATGCAGTCAACGTTAATGTTTTGAATCCTAGTTCCTCTGCTATAAAATGGAAATACCACGCCTCCCTCACAGGGTTGTTATGAAAGTTAAATGAGGGAAGGGTTGACTGTTCTGGACTCCCCGTTGACTCACACTCAGTAATAGTTGACTGAAGACATTTTCGCTTGCCTAATTCCTCAGAATAAAAGTCTTGATAATGATAAGATATGTAAGTTTTGGTGCTTGTTTTCTCAAAGGAGCCATTGTGACCGCCAGGCTGTAGACAAATACGCAGAGAGCTGCCTGGTTCCTTGTGCCCCACCCTGTTTCCTACCCTGAAGCCAGCCAGATGGTGACACAAGGCGGGACACTGATAAGTGCTGGTTCTTTCTAGTCTTCCCAGGAGAGGCGGGAAGACAGAAGAGAAAGAAAAGAAGAGGAGAAAAAGGGAAATGGGATAAGACATTAGAGATGGGACTATACTTCTTTTCCTCCTAGGGGGAGGAGGGGGTCTGCAGGAGGCTCCACCTTCCACCACTCTCTAGAATGTCCCACAGCAACAACCATGTCCCCAAACCAAAAATGACACAAAACTTCTCCAGACCCTAAAACCCTCATTGGACCACAAAGGACTCCTCCTCCCTGTTTCCCCTGCCACCACCAAAAAACATATTTAAATAATAAACCCTTTCTTTTATAATGTGTTATTAAGGAGTCTCATTTCTTTATTCTCCAATCAAGATAAGAGAGAACTTAAATAAAAGGCCTGCAAGCCTGACATTGATCAAGGGTTATTTACTGAGTTCATCTTGTCTGATAAGGTTCTGGTAGGCAGAGAATGTATCTAACATTACAGTTTCAATGAGTATTTCTTTTTCTTTATTTTTTAGAGAGAGCGATTTTTTGCTATAGAGTACGTGTGCTTGCCTGAGACACAGACAGCAAGAAATCACCCTTGAGAGGGAATGGCCACTTTGCAATCCCTTCTCCTCCATTCTCTTCTTGGAATTTTGAGCACACACGCACACACGCCTGGCATGAGTGTGAAGCTGCTAGGTCTGGGACTTGAACCACGGTTGACTACATGGGAGTCCAGTGATGTAAACATTATGCCATTTGCTGGTCCCATCAGTGAATATTTCCTACATCTGAATCTTGGCTCACGATATATACAGTGTTGAAAAAACAAAAAAAGATCACATCTCTATCTATGCCATGTAGACTGAATGCCTAGATAACTTAGACATGCTTTATCTGATTAAGGTTTTACTTAATTTATAAATCTTGGGATGACAAGATACAGTCCATCAATAAGCAGCATATTTTACTCCTGTCTTATGAAACAGGGACAGTGTTCTGCACCTCTGACAGAGAAGGGGAACAAGGTTAATGTGAGTGGGACTCCTAAGGTCACCAGACAAAATCGTATTTAGAACCATATCAGGCCAATTCCAAACACTGCCTTCCAACATATTCACCTGCACCTCACTGCAATTTGTTAGTGTGAATTAAATGACATTTCAGGAAGTGTTGCTTCTGATTAGTGAGAAAGTTCTATGTCAACAGGAGAAGAATTGCACCATCGAGAAAAATATGCCAGGCAAGTCCTAACGTGTCTGTCTGCCTACCAGTTTGATTCCCATAAGCACCTTCTGCTTTTGCCAACATATATTCAACTTTATGGGACGTAGTTGCTTTTAAATTTTCTCCTTGCCATAGGATCTATGGAATAGAAAGTGCCTACCTTCCTACTAGAAATCAAAGGACATGAGGAATCCATCATGTTTGGGAGATGGGGAGTTTTCAGCATTAGCTGACCTTGCCAAAAACTCAGAAACATGCCTATTTCCCATCACATGATCCCTGGCTTTGCAAGTTGTGGTTTGAAAATGGAAACAATAATAATCCCATATAACAATGACTAACATTTTATGGAGAAGATTGGAAATATTTCAAATGTTTTACATGATCTTCTTTTTGAAATACAAAATGACAAACAGAGGTCATATCCCTGACTGATAATCTTCTGAATGGCAAACCCTACAGTAAACAGCATTCACAGATGGTTCCTCTCCTTGTACAAGTACTCTTCCTCTTGGTAGCTGGCAGCTACTCAGAACAGAGCATTCAACTGGCCTGAGATCCTCTGGAACTCTCTTTTCTCACTGAAAATTAGAGTTTTAGACAGAGCCTATGGCAGCTTTCTTCCAGCTCTGGTTCTGGATGACACCAAGAAGACCACAGATACTTTGTTTACCTCCCACGACCAACACTTCCACTGTAGAGTCCCTGTCCTTTCTATGGCTGTGGTGCCTAGAACCAGACCCACCATTTTTGAGACAGCACCAAATTCACTGTAGGGACAAGGAGCAAGGAGAACCCTCTGCAGAGATCGTGCCAGCCAAGTTGAGGAGACTCCACTCTGAGACTCCTTGTAATGCAGTTCCCCTTATCCAATACCATCACAGTGCGGGCACAGTGGACATGTGTTCTACATGTACAGGGTAAGAGAGAGAAGAGGAAGGTTATGCACAGAGGACTGGTGGCAGAATTTAGGAGGAGATATGCCAGAAAAGGTAGAGAAAGATGGTGAAAGGGCAAAGAAATACCAACCGAAGATCTGCAGAAGAATTGGAACCAGAACTAGAAATGTGAACATTTTTAGTACACGATAGGGCTCTAATTCACTCTTCATTAGGCTCTGGGGAATTCCAACAGAAGTTATCTATCTGTGAATCCCCAGGTGGGGGCATCAGATATATCTGTGCTACCACAGCGCCATCTAGTGGAGTGGTGGGACTTCTCATGCCCTAAACAGATTTTTTTTTTTTTAAGGAATAATTCCACATTGTAAATGTTCCAGGAAATAAATACAGGTGACAGCATGTACTGTGAAGGAATATGTATAACTAAAGTTCACAATTTTGGATGTCCTATGAGTCGCCTCAAAACAAAAGGAACAATAAATCTTACACTGCACATTATCAAAGACCCCCCCCCCATTTTAGTCAGTTCATTGTCCTTTAAGAGATGTATCTTTTCCAGCAATATAAAATTACCCTCCCTATTTTCTAATGATACCTATTTTTGGCATCTCTTTATATAGACTGATGCCATAAAACACTACGTTGTTTTATATAGAATATATAAAATACAGATTTTCAGATAGTCATTTCAGATAGTCATCAAATACTAAATATACATTTTTGCTACTTTTCTTTCTCCACAGTTTTCACATGAAATTTCCATCATAACAGATAAAATAGCATAAATCTCAGTGATTCATTGTGTAGTTGATTATATTAAAGATATGAGAACCTAGGAAATGGGGCTTTAACAGTGGTATTAAGGTTTTTGTGTCCTCAGGTAAGAGTTATGAGAAGCCACACACAGAAGAACTGGAAATAGAAGTAGATACAGTTCTTGATATACAGCTCACCAGAATAGGGTGGGAGCAAAGGCACAGGCTTTGGCTTAGATCGCTACTGGGATTCAGGACTACCACTTACTGAGTAACCTTGGAATTGTTACTTAATTTCTTATGCATTTTAGAGGTGGAATATGTAAAGTGGAAGCAATAATGTTGACTTACTAGAACTGTTGTGAGGATTAAATGAAAATAGGTATGCAAAATGGTCTGCAAAGTAGTGCTGACATTTAGAAGGTGCTGGGAAATGCATACATACATACATGTGTGTGTATGTATATATATATGTATGTATGTATGTGTATATATATGTATATATAAATATAACAATTCTCATTTTTAGTCAAGCTACTATAATAAGACTCCTCCAACTCTGATTTGTTTTATAAAAATGTAAAAATGAGAAGAAAGAAAAGCTTCCAAAAAACCCTTCACCCTAGTTTTCACTTGAAAGTCAACCAACTAATAGGCACTAGGGTGAAAATGGAATTCTGCCAACCATGGTACCTGGGAGAGTTCATAACACACTTGACTTTAATTCATGTGTACTATAATCCTGTGGGTTAAAGGGCCATAAAAGTTGTTCTGGTTTTTCTTATACTTCAAAGGAAGCAATTTAATGGCCATGAATTACAGTCTCCCGATTACACTGTAACTATGAAACACGACTGTTCTGGTATGATTTCCAGCCTGGCTCCGCCAAAGGAACTTCAAGGAAAGAATTTGAACAAAATAACCTTTCCAGGCTTTCATCCAGCTTCCTCATGCAGGAGACTCTATCCTTGGGAGCCCAGAGAGTAGACAAGCACACAAAGGGCCAAAGTCTAGAAGAGGGTGGTCTAGAAAGATGTGTTGGAGTGGAGGCAACCCATAAAACAGGGAGTGGGTAAACACTATTCCCAAGGGACACCCATGTGATGCAGACACTACCAGAAATTTAAAAATAACCATTTTAAATGTATAAGGGAGAAAAGTTACATTAAGAATGTTAGTTGGAAGAAAGGCTTCACTAATAGGGCTCTTTCTATCTTTTTGCCATTTTTAAAATCAGCCTAATAGAACAAGCCTAAAATATCCCATTGTCCTGAGACTCAGTGGGTAAAATATAAATCTCACAGTAGTGAAGCAAATGCTCATAGATAGCGGCAATCATTCAGGGTCCAGCGAACACTAAACTTGGAATTGGGTTTGATTTTCAGAATATTTTCTCAACTAGCTAGTGATCTGGGCTTGGGCAACTTCCTGGAATACTGGTTTGCCCATCTACAAGGGAAGAAATTTGCTTCTCTCTTCAGTGGGCAGCCATGAAGCTAACCCTAGAGGATGTGAGGACATGCTGATCCCTGCTGTCTAAGCATGTCCATTCCTCGATTGCTGGAATAAAGCAGCACCTAGGCAATGTTCTGTAACTAGTCAATATGGCCAAGGTTTAAGGATAAGGAGGCACCGTTAAAATAATATTACTAAAGTAAAACTTAAATATCTGCTACTACAGAATCTTCTCACAAATGAAATCCTATGAAAATGGCAAAAAGTGGCTAAAGAAAGGAGACGCAGGAAAGTCAAGTCCTGTCAGCCTCCAGGCAGCCACCGTTACGTCGTTAGCAGACCTTTCCATGGAGTCTCTGCGGAGAAGCAGCACTTGGACGCAGACCCAGTTAGACGGGACTGCACACATCTTTTCTGTTTCCTTTGGCAGTTTTTGCTACAGTGTTGTACTTGCTAGAGAGAGAGAGAAAAAGGGAAGGTGAGAAATCACCTCCCAGGGGGCATGGCCATGCCACGATCCCTTCTCCATTCTCCTCTCAAGATTTTGAACATACATGCCCAATATGATTTTCAAGCCGCCAGGTCCAGGACCCAGACCATGCAGTCGGTCATGTGGGATCCAGCTGCCTTAACCTCCATGCCACCTGTTGGCCCCAGAGCACACATCTTTCTATATTTGAAGAGGTCTGTCTTCAGTCTACCTCCATATAGAACTGGGTTAAATACTAGCCATGACGTTCCTGAGTTTTTTTAATAGAATGTTTGTATTCTATTTAAAAGGTGAGAGAAAAGGGAAAAAAAAAAAGGGAGAGAGAGTCTTTACTGTACATTTGGGAATCAACTCTACTCCAGTATTTTAAGATTGGTTAAAAAAAATAAAGATTGTGCTTTAAAGTTTGCATTAAAAGCACAAACATGCCCTGATTGCTAAAATAAATCTAGACTACAAGCAGTAGTTCTCCAAAATAAATTTTAAAGTTAAGTAAAACTATACAGGAAAATCAGATTTTATTCCAAAATGTAACTGATGAGTGAATAGCAGAGTACATGTGTGTGCGTGTGCAATGGCACAGGGTGTTGGGGAGACTGAGAGGCGTTAATGGGGAGATAACATGTATGGTGAGGAAATTCTTCCTATCTAAAGGCAGCCAAAGCCTGCTCCACCTTCACCATGATAAAAACCCCGAGTGGTGATATGAAAAGCCCTTGCCTCACATACACCTTTCCCGACCTTTCAGAAAGTGTGTGGGAATAGGGCCAGCAGATGGTGTAATAGCTACGTCACTGGACTCCAATGTAGTTCAACAAAGTTTGAGTCTTGGGCCCAGAGGCTTGAAAATCACACCACGTGCATGTGTGTGCATGCCCAAAATCCCAAGAAGAGAATGGAGGAGAAGGGATTGCAGTGTGGCCATCCCCTCAGGAGGGTGACTTCTCACTTTCTGTCTCCCTATGTCTCTCTGGCAAGTGCAAATGCCCGAAAGCAAAAAAAAAAAAAAAAAAAAAAATCCTTCTCTCAAGAAAAAAAAAGTGTGTGGGAAATTTGGGAAGAGATAAGCAGCCTCTCTATGATTATGATTACTCTCCAGATATCTTTTTCCGTATTATGATAGAACAGGTGTGTGTGTGAAAGAGAAGAACCTGTAACAGTGTCCTGTCACATTGCAACCCCTTTTCCCCAACCTTTCAGCTCCTCAGGATCCTGGTGTTCATGCACAAACCTGGCACATTTTCAGGCTGATCTGGAGATCCAAACTCATGGCAGCCATGTGGCTTCCAGCCCTGCAGGGTACTCCTAATACCACTGCACCAAAGATGTTGAGCTTCAAAAACTTTAAATAAAAAGTAACCTAAATTTAGTATAGCCTTCCCAATATGTAAATCAACAGACACTTAAATAGGCAACAGGTGCCAAACACTGTCCTGTCTCACATACAAAACACCTGTCTTTCAGTCCACTGAGAAGAGAGGCGGAGTACCCACAATAGGAAGGCAAGTTGTCTATAAAGGAGTCCTCCATGCAGACCCCGCAACCACATGAACTGTACTTAGCATCATGAACACAAAAAACATAAATGGCAAGGCTACTGATGACTTGATAGAGAACAAGATAAAGGAATCTGGAACCTAAGGAACATAAAAAAACACTGAAATTCAAGAAGAGAAATAGAGCTTGGGCATAGGGTAGGGGCTGGATTATTCTTTCCTTATCTTTCCACTCTTTCTTCCGACTATCATAGTTATGTATGGAGGTACCACTGAGGGTGGCTTTCCCTCCCAGTCCAGAACTGAGGCTAAGGCCCAAAGTTGAGGAAACATAATAAATGTCCCTTATTCTAGAGACTGTCAGAGAAGCAGCCAAGAATCGATGCCAGACATCCTCTCCCAGGGCTTACTAAGCAGAAGTCTGCTCAATCTGTAGGAAGAAGAATTTGAAAGATGTGAGTTTGTCTTTGGCCCCATGAAGTTTTGTTTCTAAGGTGAAAAGTGATTCCTTTTCTTAGAAAGGAAAGACCTGAGGCACCTACAAGAAAAGGAGTCTAGAGTCACTTTCCTGGTCAACTACTCAGGTAGCCATCTACTGATTTCACCTCTACCTATCTGAGCATTGAGTAAGAGAATGGTAGACCTGCCAAGAAGGCAAAGGTGTAGTCTGTATCCCACCATATAGTTTGGTCACAAGCATATGCACATCCTGAGGAACAAGAGGATGCTGTAGAAGATAGCTAAACTTGAGTCATAACCCCAGAGGGAGTCAGTGAAGCTAGGACCAAAGCATTCCTATCCAACAAATCCACAATAGTTGGTGTTGCAGGGAGAGAGAGAGGAGGGGAGAGTCCCTTCAAATCACCTACATATGCATACCAAGAGCTGACATGTAGGTATCTACCACTAAGAGGGTCCTGGAGCAGCAGGGACAAACCAGCTCCTTCTCCACAAAGGAAAATGGCATCTGTCCTGCAAATGTATCTCCTGCCAGAACACCACAGCATGGTATTACAGCCTATAATTGGAAGGACTGTGAGAAAAGGAAAAGATGAACATCTTATCACCTCTGCTACAAGCTCCTTAAGTTTAAAGTCTAAACTGTGATTGGAGAGAGGGAGATTGGAATCAGAGCCAAGACTAAAGTTTTAAAATGAACTGGGTGATTTAATAAATTATGATGGGAAAACAAAGATAGCTGCCTAAAATCTCATTAAGGTTCAAATAGTAGGACTCAACACAAAATGATTGGCAGCAATAGATACTCAAAGAAATCTGAAGCACCTTAATAAACTAGCAATTTGGATTTTATGTAGGAAGCGATGGAAGAGTTAGGGGGAAAAAAGATCGTAAGAGAGAAGACAAGACAAGACAAGACAAGAGGGTACTGAAAGAAACATACTACAGGGCAATTTGTATTCAGAAGTGAGAAGCAGGAATAAATGCTTCAGAAAAAAAAATAAACTAAAATATTTAACAAATTACTGTAATGAGTCAGTTAACAAGCTATTACCCAAATCTCAGATGTAGAAGACAGAACCTCTGACCTAGAAAAATTCAGCAAAAAGACTGAGAAAATAACCTCAAAAAATGAGAATAATATATGAGAAATACTAGATACCATTAAATGTCCAAGCATCTAGATAATCAGTATCCCACAAGGTGAAAAAAAACTAATAAGGGCATTGATAATCTATTTCATGAAATCCTGGAAGAAGACGTTCCAAACCTAGAGAGGTATTCAAATATTTATACCCAAGAAATACAAAGGATCCCACATAGAATCAACCCAAGAAGCTCTTCTCCAAGGCACATCATAACCAGACTGACCAATACCAAAGATAAGATTCTAAAATTGTCAAAAGAGAAATATTAAGTTACTTACAAAGGATATCCAATCAGGCTAACAGTGGACCTCTCATAGGAAACAATGTGAGCAAGGAAAGAATGGGAAAATATATTCAAAGTGTTATATGAAAAACAATTTCAACCAAGAATGTTATACCCAGCAAGATGATCCTTCATACAGGAAAAAAAGACAAAAACATTCTCTGAGATAAAGAAAACCTGACAGAATTTATCAACACCAGACCAGTTCTCCAAGAAGTTCTGAAGGGAGTGCTATACCAGGAAAACTAAAGACAGAAAATAACCAAGAAAATGGCCAACTTAATGGTAGGGACAAGTCTAGAGTTGAATGTTAACTTCTAGAATTAAACAGACAGATTAGACCACAAAAGAAGAGAGATTAATTCCATGAGACTGAACGGGTAAAATAGAATTTTATGACTTTTTGACTAAGAGATTACTGATTTTCTTCTATGTTTTGTTTTCCAGATTTAAGAATTTTTTGCCTTCTTTTGAGCTATTAATAGGTTCATCTACCTACTATTTGAACAGAATTTTAAACTGTTTCCTGGCTTTAAGTCTTAAGCAAATTTCTCTTAACATTTTTAAATTTTGATTTATTAAAGCTAAAACTGCTTTTCTTGAAATTAAAAGTACATTAAAAATACCTGTTTAATGACTGCAATAAGCTATATAGCCTTAGCTAGATGCCACTTTATAGTATGTTCATTCACTGAGTTCTATGCCTAAAGTCAGACATGTGTTCACAGATATGTACATATTAGCTGAGCTTGCTATTGAAAGTATTTAGATTAATTAAGATATTTTGTGAATCATTACAATTTGGGGTCAAAAACAAAGGAATGGAAAGCAACTATAGATACCATAGATGGTGTGGCAGGAGAGTAGAAATGGCAGAGGGTGAAAAGTAGGAATCAAGGAGGAAAAAAAAAAGCAAAATATATAAGGAACGAGAAATAGAAAATTATTTGTTGATGATAACATGAATAGTAATATCCTTGTTTAAGCCAATATACAGTGTATTCTGGATGGGAAATCTCATTTTGTATGCTGTGATGTACAGTGAATGAATGTAAAATAAATAAATTTAAAATAAAAAACCCCAGAAGCTATTACCCATGTATAAGGGGATGATTTTACACCAAAAATAACAACAAAAATGTGTGTAAGCCATAGTCAGACTACTTGTCTTAAAATGACAGCCACCTAAAAGGAGGTGTTAAAGGTATTATAAGCTGTGTGCCAAAAATGAGGTATTTCTCTTAATTTCTCTCAGCTTTTCTTTGCCCATTAAAAGGGAAAG
>NW_006160045.1:5807167-5811690 GCF_000334495.1 Tupaia belangeri chinensis
AGAGAAGGCCAAAATAGTCAGAAATTTCAAACCCTGATGGTGATGAAGAACCATGAGCTGTGCTTAACCATCCAAGAGGCCTTAGAGAAACAGCACTCTGGCCCACATACACCCAAAGCCGTGCTGGGAAAACATGGCTACCACTTGCCCAGATGATGGCTTTAGGGCTCTTTACGCCTCCTGTTAAGTCTACATAAATAGGAAATTAAGGTGGGCCTCAGTGAAAGCCAGAACTCATCTGAGCTGACAACTGGCTTTGCCTGTATTTCTGTGAAGGAAGCTGTCCTCCTCCTTCCCACTCTTCCTTCAACCCATTAACATTTCTGGCTTCCAAGTCTGCTGGGATCCTGAAGGGTGTAAGGACTCTATGAATGCCATCACTATTTCTCAAATTTTGAAAAGTAAATACTAGAGGCTCTGGCAACCACCGTGCTTTGGGAGTAGCCGTACCTCTGAAGTTGTTTCTTTCCTTTCTCCAGTGACACCAGGAGGGAGCTGTTTAATGAGAAGCCACAACACAGGGAAACAAAGCAGTAGTGTTTGCACACAAAGTGAGGTGCTGGCAATTTTCTAGGTTTCACTTTTTATGAATGCCAAAGTCATTTGTTTTGAAAATAAGAGCCTCTCCTTTGCCCTTAGCATCCCTGTTGAGACATTAAACCACAGGATTAATTCTGTTTAGGCCTGCAGAGTTCAGGCAAATCCTCTGAGACATCACAGCACTTTCCCAGGTGAGCTATTAAAGTATGGGAATGAAAAATTAGGCTCTGGAGTCAGAGAGACTCAAGTTCAAGGACCAGCCACACCACTTGCTGGGAAATCCAGGGAAAGTTATTTAGTCTCAGTTTTCTATCCTGAACTGATAAACAAGGAAAATAGGATTGCTGTGAAAGGCCTAGTTCCTATATAGTCAACACTCAATCAATGTTAACTATTAAATATAAGACAGTGGCAAACTAACAAAAACTCTACAGGAGCATATGAAATAGACCATGGTGTAAACCAGCCACAAAGGACTTTAATGAAGCAAAGATCATGATACTCACGCTGCTTTAGACTGTAGCTGCTTAGTTAAAAATACTGGATCATATGAAAAGTCATGACATATTTTTGCATAGGAAACCAGAAAAACATGTCATGACTTTTCTGACAGTCCAAGATTCTATGGATTCTTGTAATGGGGGAAATACAACATACAGAAAGTTTAAAGTGTCCCTTCCGTTCTGGATAGATTTCACAATCCTAACTTTAATGCACTTTCAACAGATTTTCACGTTTCTTAAAATTCTGAACATAAGGAAATGTGATTACATGTTCTAATTTTAAAAATGAATACACTTTAAAACCTTTTGAATTTTCAAATAAATGCTGAAAATGCAACTACTCAGTAACATGTACATACATGGGCAGTCTTCAAAAAAGTTCATGGAAGATGAGAATTATGAAAAAAATCACAGATTTTTAAAAAATTGTGCCAAAATAAACTCATACTTTAATTTCATTTTTCCATGAACTTTTTTTTGGAAGTCCCCTTATATATAGCTATATGCATATGTATATATGTGAAAGGGTAACAAAATAAAAAAAATCATACTGGTTCATATATATAATACAAGAGCATTAGCTTACAAGTTAGACCACCTATTTCTGAAGATGGCAAACATCTTGTCTCAACCTTTCCAATAAGGTCTTAGTATTCTCATTATTTATGAAAGTAGAATACTCCCAGAATATTGTTGTGACCCCAAACAGAATATCTAGAATGAGAGAAGCTACTGGGAAATGAGGTTGTCTCAGATAAGCTCATGTATACTATGTTTGTTATAAAGTTTTCTTGGTAAGAGGTCCAAGAACTTGAAAAAAAGTCATTTAAGTAATGAGTGGAAATGTGCTTGTGGGTATAACAAGAAATTTCTCTCTTTCTAGATTTTTTATGAGAACCACGAAACATAATCTTATTTTCTATTAAGGACAACAGGAAAAAAAAAAACCTTTAAGCAAAGTCAACCTCCACTTGTTTTCTCCTCCAATCAGTTCACTACCAGACTTCACACCAGAAATAAAACTTCTCCATACAGAAAGGGACCAAAAGCTCCAATACACTCACTAAGAAGAGTCAGGCCTAGCTTTTGTCCCTGGACAGAAATGCCTTCTAAAGCAAGCTGCAGATCAATATGTTCCTAGGGAACATGACAGTATTATAATTTAATAACTCCCTTTCTCTTTCCTTCATTTCCTATTAATTTGGTTTGCTTAAAAATGAGTGCTTACAGGAGAAAATGGAATGCATTTATAGCAAGCAGTTAACTGAATTAACTTTGCCTATTCACAGAGTGAATACTGCCACAAAGAAAATCCAAACAGGAAAAAGAAAGGGAGACAGAAAAAAAAAAAAAGAAAAAGAAAAAAAAAAAAGAAACTTTTCCACCTTAAAATGTTTCTTGGATTTAAAAAAATCTTACCTATGTTTCAAACTATAACTATTAGAAAGTATTAGAACAAGCCAGATCTCACACAATCAACTGCGGTTCAAATCCCAGCTCTGGTGGCTTAGAAAATAGGCTGGGTGCCTGTGTATGCATGTCCCAAATCCCAACAGGACAGAGAAATGGAAAAGAAGGGATTGAAGTGTGACCCTATCCCATTGGGTAGGTACTGTCTCCCTCTCCCTTTGACAAGTGCATGTGCTCTTGGGAAAGGGAGAAAAGAGGAAAGGAAGAAAAGAAGGCATTCTATGGGGTCATTGGGAAAGTCATGACACATTTTTGCCCTGAAAAATACCTCATGACTTTCCTGATGACCTAATATTAAGTATAATATGTTCTTTATAGAAATTTATTTAATCTATTTAGACATTCAGTGCTGAAGATTAAAGTACTAGGCTGAGAGAGTTAAAGGAAGATGGTGTTTCTCCAAAGAAAGACTGTGTTTATCCTAGTTTATCTACATGTCGCCTAGAACACTTTGCAGAAATTCTCTCATGGGAAGGACACATAGAATGTTTCTAGAATCCTGAAGTTACAAGACGACTGGAGAGGTCACCTTTGCCATCACCACATGTGACCCAGGGAGAAGAAAGTCTACCAATGAATTAGGAATAAATATCTTCATTTTAAATAGTATTATAAATTAGAGAGTGACTGGTACATTAGCAAGATAAATAAAAAATACATCTATACAAATATAGGTACAAGGAACTTGAAAATCTCCTGATTGTCCTCATCTTACAGATAAAGAAACCAAACTTCTAAGAGCTTAAGAATGTTTCAAAAGTTGAGAACCAACTCTCAGATGTCTTCTGCCTCCAATCTCTAACTTTACAACATGTCTACATTTTCCTAACTCTTCTGTCTGAGCTTTGACTTTATTTCATTTAAAATACCAATATCAAAATCAGCAGCTGGTATGAATGCTCAATAAGACAACTCAGAGTTTACTAGTCATGGTTTAGCAAGGCTAGAAAGTGAGCGTCACAGGTTTGGTTCATGCACATGTGAAATTTAGAAAACGGATGTAAAAGAGGGAGAGAATTTTGAAAACCGTCTAGGCCTCTGTGATGTGAGTGGGAATTATTACTTACCAAGGGTCTACTCAGAATGTTAAGACATGGTCAAAAAACCAGCAACAGCTTCAGAGATAAGCAGCTTGGCCTTGTGTTGCTTTCTGATCCAGATATCTGGTTTTTCAAAAAGAGTTATTTAACTCTGTCAAAGCCACTGAATCATTCCATGATAATTCTGAGTGGAGAGCTACTTAACTCATTAACCTGGGGGGACCTCGATCTCTAGTGATTAAAGTAGTTTGAGAACTCACAAGACTGAATGAAACCTACAGGATCACACACTATCTATCAGAAACTCCTCCAGTTGCTAAGCTCATCTTTGTTCCATGGCATAAACTTAATATCAGCTCTTCATACCCCAAAGGGCTACAGAAAAAGCAGGCTCCCAGTAACACTTCTGATGCCCAAATGAACCCAGCTATGAATAGTAATAAGAGCAACTGGTATTGGCTATCCACACCATTATCAACTGACATTGGCTCTCAATTGATTGCTGTCAATGAAAGGTAAGCTATTGACACTAGTTTCTACCTTTTCACTGTCTTACTTTTTTAATCTGTCAGTAACTGCTATATAGGAAGAGAAACTTCTCGTTTCCTTGAGGGAAAAAGAAGGCAAACTGGAGGGCTTTAAGCGCTATTGTGCATAGCGTGTTGAAACCACATGCAATGTAGACCTGACAGATGTTTTCAGTAAATTACTTTCCTCTACGCTGTGAAAACTCACATTAACATGTTAGCCCATTTTATGGTAAATGCATATGATTATCAATGAGTTGAAGTTTCCATGTGAAAGAGAGAAATTCACTCTTCATATTTGCCCTTTTATTTGTGCCACAGAACTTAAAGCAATTCTCTGGTTTAAACAACAGGTGGCACTGTCATTTCTACATTTTCCTTGGCAAAAAAAAAAAAAAAAAAAAAACAAACCTTTGCAGTTTGTGCTTTCCCCTCTCAGGAGG
>NW_006160045.1:5812265-5848384 GCF_000334495.1 Tupaia belangeri chinensis
AAAAAACCTTTGCAGTTTGTGATTTCACCTTCCAGGAGGCGTTAACAGTTTTCGTAATCACCTCTGTCAACAGCATGTGCATATGTCCCTATGCAGTAAATGCAAACACAAGCAGGGCAACAGCCGTGTCCATGACAGTGCAGTTTTACCAGTCACCACTCTCTACATACCCATTCCCCCACCATGCAGTCGTCTACACGTGGGTGCATTTCCCTTAAGGAACCACCACAACAGAGAAAATGCAGAAGGGAAAAATTCCATCTATGTTCTGATCTGCAATCACCACAGACATTCCTATTACCCACTCACCTCCTGGCACACGTGTGAGAGAAAGGACATGTCACAAGATAGTGGGGCACATGTTTGGCAAATAAACTGACCTGAGTAAACTGACCTGAGAAGTCTGTTTTGTTTAATTCACATCAAGAAAAAAATCTCTTACTGCCCTTTTCTGTTAGCATTGTCTTCACTCTTCCTCCCTAAAAGACCATGTTTTATATTTGAAAGGGATCAGGCCGGCAGATGATGTGGTGGTTAAAAACACTGGATTCCCGCATGGCCAACTATGGTTTGAGTCCCAGACCTGGCAGCTTCCTTTCTCGCTTTCCCTTTCTCTCTCATTGAATCTTTAAAAAATAATAATAATAACAAATGGAAGTAAATAAATAAATAAATCTTTAAAAATATTTGAAAGGAGTGAATAGATATAGGAATGACTCTTCCATAATGAAAACACAGAATTTGTGACTGTTTTTCAAACATGCCAAGAAGACAGATGACATTTCATAGGGTGTGTGCGTGTGTGTGTGTATATGCACCGTGCACATGCTTCAAGTACAATAAAATTGCCATGTCAAGAATTTCATTCAACATCTACAGCTCTTTTTTTTACTCACATGCATAATTTTATTATGTAGCAGCAGGTACTATATGATTTCCTGCCTATAATAACACTTAACTGTTCGATATATTAAATTTATATAATTTTGAATTTGTAGGTTTTTTTTTTATTAGGGCAATTTAACAATGCAAATCTGCCAATGCTGCAAGGATACAGATCAAGCTGACTGATGGGCAAGTAACACGCCTACAGGGATGTGCCAGGTATGAGACAACCTGAGGAGGTACTCAAAAATAAATTTGTATAGAAGTGGATGAGTATGAAGAAAATTACACTGAAAATTACTATGAACAGACAATGGGCTTTTTGTGTACTATTCCTGTTACATAGCTTCAAATGTCTATGTTCTTGCTTTCTGAGAACAGAAGGCTAGAAAATTCTCCCCAAAAGGTCTTCTGGGGTAGTTTTCATTATCATAAAAGAAAAGACAGAAAACAAAATACTGTATATCACTTAGAATTTCAAAGGCATTGAAGAAATTTAGCTTTCATTAGCATTCATTACCTGTGCTAAGCAATAAACCCCTGGCGTATGGCCCGCATGCTTTCTTGTGAATCAGATGACACTGCATTCACATTTTGTGAAGGAAGCAGGGTTTCATGAAACAGATGAATTTCAAACCAAGAGTCATGAGCTTAACCCTGACTACCTCTTGCTAGCTGGTTAACTAATCACAGTCACAATATTAACTTCTTGGAACTCCAATTTCTTAATATAGTAAATGATTAAATAATAGATCCTTTGTATAGTTACTGTGAAAATTTTTAAGAGTATTTTTCATAGCAGGTACTTAATAAAATCTAGTTTCAGGCCTGTAGACTTCAGTAAATAACTTAATTTCCTATTAAAATTCTCATGAAGATACAGTCTAGCCACACAGTACTACACACTAAAGATATGAGAAGATCCCATAGCCAACAATCTAAAAAATTTTTCATAAGTACAATACTGATAAATGAAAGTTCTGTCCTCCAGCAACTGGACAGTATTTTTTAAAATTCTGGTTATATACATACGATAAAACTTATCATTTGTAAGTCTACAGTTTAGTGGTACCAAGTACATTCAAACTGTGCAACCATCACCAACCACCATCTTGAGAATGTTTTTCATTTTCTAAAACTAAAATGCTGTACCTATCAAACAATAACTGCCCACTCCCCACCATTCCCTCTCAGCCTCTGGCAAACACCACTTTACTTTCTGTCTCTATGAATTTGGTTGTTTCAGGCACTTCATGTAAATGGTATCATGTAATATTTGTCCTTTTATGACCGGCTTAACTTACCATGACAACTTCAAGGTTCACCCACGTCATAATACGTGTCAGAATTTCTTTTCAAAGGCTGAATGCCATTGTATGCAAACATCACATTCTGTTTACCTATTCATCTGCTGATGGACAAGTGGGTTGCTTCCACCATTTGGCCATTGTGAATAATGCCACTGAGAACATGGGTGTACGAACATCTGTTCAAGTCTCTGCTTTCATTTTTTGGGGGGTATATATATATAGAAAAATAATTACTGGGTCATGTAGTAATTCTGCTTAATTTGTTGAGGAACTGGACAGTATTTTGAAATCTAAGATCCAGAAGCCAAAGCAATCATCCCTGCTCACATGAAAACTGGAGTCCTGAGGTAGTCATGGCTAGGTTGCTCTTGTCTGAGGCAGACACCAACTAGAAGCAGAAAGGTATCAGCTGGGTCTATAACAAATTATAGTTGAAAGGAATGGAAATATTACGCTGAAGTCACAGAAGAAAAACACACACAGGCAATAGAAGAAACTGTGTACTCACTAAGACAAAAGGAGGCAGAGCCTCCATGGAAGATGCTCAGGGATGGAGTAGGACGAAGGTTGAGTGACAGAGTGCAGAGAGATGGAGAGTGAGCTGAGGTAAGAGAAAAGAGAACAAGGAAACTGGAATTATGTTAATAGAAACAAAACAGATACTGGAAAGAAACTATAGGAAAAGAGTTTAGCTAATGTGTGGCTACTTGGCACTCTTCTGCCCTGTGGGTCCCACACTGAAAATGGTGAGCAAGGGAGGGTTCCAGTCTTTTTTTTTGTTTGTTTTAATTGTCACAGGGTATGTGTATTCTTCAGAGACAAGAGAGAGTACACACATGACAGAGAAACCACTCCTAGTGGAGCATAGTCACACAGCAATCCTTTTTTCTCTGCGTGTACATCTTGTCAGGATTTTGGACATACACATACATCCAGCATGTCTTTCAAGCCTCTGGGGCTGAGATTTGAACCACTGTCAGTTATAAGGAACCCAATTCCCCAAGGAAAATGCTTATTTTACATATAATTAAGATCCCATAGTATGTAGTTATCAATATGCCTTTTCGAATTAACACTATAATAATATATTTTCAAAGTTTTTTGTCTACTTAGAATAGGATAACAGATGTCAGTCAGAATGTGAACATTTTAAAAGCTTTTTATACATACTGTTTTTTTTCCCCCAGAGATTTTTGCCCAGAGGGTGTGTGTGCTCACCAGAAAGACAGAGAGAGACAGAAAGGGAGAAATCACCCTCCAGGGTTGATTGTGACAACACCACAGTCCCTTCTCCTCCATTTTCCTCTCGGAATCTTGGGCACACATGCACATGTGCCCAGGTGCGAGTTTAAGCCACTTGGTCCGGAACTCAAACCGTGGGCGACTACACGGGAGTCCAGAGATGTAGCCATTACTCCAACTACTGGTCCCACATACAGTTTTTTTAAGAATTATTTTAATTTAACTTTATTTATTTATGTATTTATGTATTTATTTATTTATTTTAAGTTGACCAGAGCAGGATGAGCAAGAGGGAGAAAAAGAGAGAGAAAGAGGGAAAACGAGAAAGCAAGCTGCCACGTTCATGACTCAAACCACAGTAAACCATGTGGGAATCCAGCACCCTTAACCACCATATCACCTGCTGGCCTGATACATACCGTTAATTTGCTATCTATAGGGTAGGAGAATATCAGCACTGGCACCAGTAATTTATTTTTATTGTGAAAGAATCTCAGAATTAAAAGTTGCAAAAACAGTCTATTTATTTTTTCTAAAGTATTTGATAATTAATTGCCAATATGATGGCCCATTAATTCCAAATTGTGCAGTTTCTATATTCAAGGACATTGTCCTGCAATACAACTATAAAAATCAGGAAGTTAACTTTGACACATTACTTCCATTCTAATCCTTAGACACTACTCAAGATTTGCCAGTCATTCCACAACTATCATTTTTCACACAAAAAGGATCCAGTTCAAAATCAAAGCTTATGTTTCCTTCACTTTTTTTTTTCTTTTTTAGAGGTTTTCACTATAAGGTGTGTGGGCTTGCCAGACAGACAGAGAGAGACATAGAGACAGAAAGCGAGAAATCACCCCCCACGGGGGATGGTCACGCCACAATCCCTTCTCCTCCATTCTCCTCTCGGGATCTTGGGCACGCACGCACACGTGCCCGGCGTGAGTTCTAAGCCACCGGGTCCGGGACACGAACCGCGGTCGACTACATGGGAATCCAGCGACATAGTCATTACT
This sequence comes from Tupaia belangeri chinensis, assembly GCF_000334495.1. NCBI lineage: Eukaryota > Metazoa > Chordata > Mammalia > Scandentia > Tupaiidae > Tupaia > Tupaia belangeri. The sequence goes on from NW_006160045.1 coordinate 5,816,722, forward strand.
CTAACTGCTGGTTCCCTGTTTCCTTCACTTTCATGAGTTTGACACTTACAAAGAGTATAGGCTAGTATCTTGCGTAATGTCCCTCAATTTAGGTTTGCTTGATGTTTTATTCATGATCAGATTCAGGTTATATATCTTTGGTAGGAATATCACAGTGACGCTGCCGTCTTCTCATTATATCCTATCAGGCAGTACGTAACTTCAGTGGGTCTTATTAGTGATGTCATTAACTTTGATCATTTTGTTAAGGTGGTATCTGCTAGTCTTCTCTGCAAAGTTACTCATTCTCCATTTGTAATTAGTAAGTATTTTGGAATAGAGGGAGTTACTTTGAGACCATGCAAATATTTCATTCCCCATCAAACTTAGACTTTATGGACTGATTTACTCAAATGAATGTTGACTCGTGAATTCCTATGTCATTTAGTGGGTTATACTCTATTGCTATCATTATTCTGATCTCAGGTTGCCCCAGATTTAGCTAGTGAGAGTTTCTTTGGGCTGACTCACACATCCTTTGATATATCTTAATCTTTCTTTCAGTATGTTCTTACTTTATGAACAGCAGCATATTCCAGGCTTATCTACTTTCTCCGAAAGCAGCCCTGGAATCAGCCATTTCTCCAAGAAGTACTTTCAAGAGGAGAATTGTATTTATTGAAGATTAGGTGTCCACTTGGTGTTGCTCCTCGCAGGTCCTCTCAGTAGTCAGAGCTGGGAAGTATCTATGTTTGTAATGTACATACGTGCAGGTTTACTTACATGTTTATTTCGGCACATCTCTATTACCTTCTTGAATACTACAAGTTCATACCCATAGCGCCGATGAACAGAGTTCTTTCATTCCTTTCTTTTCCTAAACAACAAGCCATGTCTCTGTTACCCTCTCCTGTCCAGCTCTAAGATGAACATGTGAATGTTCTCATTTTCTCTGAATTTTGATGCTCGATTCTAGGCCACTGTGGCTCCCCCTTGCCTGACCCCAGGACATTCCGCCAACAAAAGTATACAATTTGCTCTGCCTCACCAAATGACTTTTGGACTGAATAATAGAGAAACAGTAAAAATAAGAGACTCAGTTTTACATGAGTAAGCATAGCACTTTACCCAGCACTGCTGTGTAGTACTGGAATTCCAAATTTAAACCATTCCAGTTGGGGTTCTTTTGTCTCCTTCCTGACTTGTAACAAGAAAGGGATCTATTACAATGATTAAATGTTAAATATTTAACAATAACAAGAATCAAAATAGTAGCTAACCTTACTGAACTGAGGATTTGCTCTATGCCAAATACTATTCTAAATACATATGTCAACTCCCATAATCCTATGACAACCTACCAAGCAGATATTCTGACTATAATTAGTTTCATTTCATAAGATAAGGACACTAAAGCTCAAGTGTCTGAATCATTTTTGTCTAAGTCAGAACCAGGATTGTAATCAGAAAGTCTGATTGTAAAACCCATGGTTTTCCTCTGAAGCTGAAGCTTGATTACAAATATTGGAAATAAAAACTTCTACAATCCAAACGGGTTGTCAAAAAGAGAACAAAACAAAACTTGTATTATCATTATTTCCACAAGGATTCTCTTAGGTAAGTTTGACATAAAGAGACTCACCTAATCCAAAGTCTTAAAATCTCATCAAGAATTCAGGGTTTGGCAGGTGGTGTGGTGGTTAAAGGCGCTGGATTCCCACATGGCTGACCATGGTTCAAGTCCTGGACCTGGAGTCTTGCTTTCTCACTTTCCCTTGCTCGCTCTCTGTCTTTCTCTCTCTGGTCAAATTAAAAAATAATAATAGCAAATGCAATTAAATAAATCATTCTTTTTTAAAAAAGAATTCATATATAGTAACGGAGTACCTTTGTACTATCTTAAATGCCAATAAAAAAGGAATCCAATATATTTGTCAAATCCTATAATGATCATACCAAGATACATATATGTATATATGTTACACATAATACAAAATATTACTAAAATAAGAAAAATAAAATCTTTGCTTTCTTGAAATTCAGTCTTTATAAGAAAACACTTCTAGCAGAATAACAATGAAATTGACAAGACATTAGGGAGAAGGTTGTAAAACATTTTTCTCTTCACACACACAGCACACATCTTACTTACAGAATTGTTACTGCCTATGAGAGCAGTCTACTATCATTTTCTCAAGTATTCAGTTCTTTGAAACAAGGGATTTCACAACCTCATCTACCCCATCATGGCAGTGCCTTAGGGTGCCTTCCTTCTAGATCTATTTCAATACAGTCCTATCCTATGACAGATTTAACTGCACAGGAACACAGCGGAGAGCTAAATCCAGCAACACTTAACTGGAGGCTAAGGGTCAAAACAAAAAACTAGACTGGTTTCCATTTCTTCAGTACAATACCTTTGAAAGAGTACCACAGGTAAAATGGTATTGTCAGAACCTGTGATTTTCAATGAGAAACTGCTAAGCAACTTAGGAAGGCTTCTTGCTTTCTTGATTCCCTAATGAGCTGTGGGAACATACATAATGAAGAGAACTCTTCTTGGCTGACCGAGGTTTCAAAAGCCTACAAATACCATAAATGCTATTTTGTTTCCTCTAAGCACTAAGTAGCTTGACACTGCATTAAACCTAGATTGGCATTCACAGTTTTAACCACTGCATTTCAAATACGTTGGTCTCTTTCCTGACTCATTATAAGAAAGGAGCCTGTAAGAATGACAACATAATAATGATTGAATCATATCAATCATGATTGTAGCTAACGTTTGTTGAATTGCAGACTTACTGTGTACCAGAGCACATGGTGAGTACAGCATACCTACAATGCTATAGTATAGCATTTTAAATTTTTTACATACGTTAAGTCACATAATCCTACAACAACCTACAAAATAGATACTCTTAATGTAATTATTAGTGCCATTTTATAGATAAAGCAAGTGAAGCTCAGATGTTTAAATACTTTTTCTAGGTCTGATTATAAAACCCACAGCTTTAACCACTATTCTGCCTCTATAATTCTCACTCTCTTCAAAACATTATAATTTCTTTCAGGTTCTTTAAAGAACTTCTAATAGGGGGAAATTCATAATATCCTCAATTTTTTTTTCTCTTAAGGTTTCTGCCATAAGGCGCTCATCAGAGAGAGACAGGGAGATGGAGAGTGAGAAATCACCCCCCAGGTGGGATGGCCATGCTGCAACCCCTTCTCCTCCATTCTCCTCTCAGGATTTTAGACATGCGTGCACATGTACTCAGAGCCCTCTAAGCACTAAGTAGCTTGACACTGCATTAAACCTAGATTGGCATTCACAGTTTTAACCACTGCATTTCAAATACGTTGGTCTCTTTCCTGACTCATTATAAGAAAGGAGCCTGTAAGAATGACAACATAATAATGATTGAATCATATCAATCATGATTGTAGCTAACGTTTGTTGAATTGCAGACTTACTGTGTACCAGAGCACATGGTGAGTACAGCATACCTACAATGCTATAGTATAGCATTTTAAATTTTTTACATACGTTAAGTCACATAATCCTACAACAACCTACAAAATAGATACTCTTAATGTAATTATTAGTGCCATTTTATAGATAAAGCAAGTGAAGCCCAGATGTTTAAATACTTTTTCTAGGTCTGATTATAAAACCCACAGCTTTAACCACTATTCTGCCTCTATAATTCTCACTCTCTTCAAAACATTATAATTTCTTTCAGGTTCTTTAAAGAACTTCTAATAGGGGGAAATTCATAATATCCTCAATTTTTTTTTCTCTTAAGGTTTCTGCCATAAGGCGCTCATCAGAGAGAGACAGGGAGATGGAGAGTGAGAAATCACCCCCCAGGTGGGATGGCCATGCTGCAACCCCTTCTCCTCCATTCTCCTCTCAGGATTTTAGACATGCGTGCACATGTACTCAGAGCGATTTTCAAGCTGCCAGGTGCAGAGCTTGAACCACAGCCAACCATATGAAAGTCCAGTGCCTTAACTACCATGACACCTACTGACCCCAATATCCTCAACTTCCGCATAACTTGGTCGAATCTGAAACTATTTGACATTCACTACAGAACCAAATCTGTAGCTTTCCCCGCACCGCTTTAAACCAAGCCTAAAAATGTGAGCATGTACCCGACTTAACATTTATACGGTTGCTAATACAAAGCTTCACAGGTTTATCTAGCTAAATGGCAAATGTGATTGTAAAGTAAAAGTTAACAAACATTATCACTTGCCTTAAAATGGCGGGTAACTACTATCAATGCCAATAGCAGAAATATGTGACAATCACGGGGTAGTCTCCATATGATCTGAGGGGGGAGAAATGAGTGTACCTCTTCAACCTCCGATGGCTGCTCCTCCCTATCACCTCTGCTCACCTTAAGCAAAGATCAGGAAGACCCCTTCTGTTGCCCTTGCTGCCACCGGCAGAGCTCGGGAGAGACAGAGGAACTGAAGCCTGACGACATGGGTACAGAATTGCACTGGCTTTCTATTTCAGTGCAAAATAAAATTCTGCTATGATTGAAAATACTTAGAGTTAATTTCCTGTGGTGGGGATGATATATTCTGATTCCTGGGCATCACCCTTTCCCACAAGGATCCTGAAACAGGGAAATGTGTAGTCAGGGAGACTACGAACCAACTCCACAGAAAGACTAAAGTCCATAGACCTGGATTCCTGCAGCCACAGAAGTACCTGTCCAGCCAATCAGCCACCCAGTCTTGTATAAATATCTGTCACACAGATGCAAGGCAAGAAAGAGGTCCAGCAGATGCTTCATGGGAGACAGGAAATTCACTATCCGTCATGGCATTATTGATCAGACTCCACACTCCTTGATGTAGTAATTAATCACACCATTGATAAAAAGTCATCTCAGTTTTACAATTTTATTGCTTTCTCAGCAATAAAGGCAAAAATTTCACAGGCCAGGTTTTTTGTTTGTCTATTTTTATTCATGTTTCAGCAAATGGAAAAACAAAATTACATGTTTCCAGGTGATACTGAGCAGAGATGATGTCTGTACTTCACTCGAAGTACAGAATTAGATCGACATTCTGTCTGCAGCCTCTCTGACATTGTTACTCCTGAGAAGTATCTCAAATTGTTACACAATCAAGATTTCTCTTCTAGGTCTTGAATGATACTGATAGTTGGAAACATGGACTCAAGTGGCAAGTGAGAGTAAATATTCATAAACACAGAAAAACGATGGCAGATCTTTGGTTCAAGTCTAATCATCAAATGACAAAAGAATTAAAATTCATTGTCATTACCAAGATGATAACATTGCTGTGCCAAAGGCATCAAACCCTCTGTAGATACGCTGTAACGTCTTTGCACAAGTCAACAAGGGCTAAAATAGTATTTAGAAGTAAAGATGGCTCTGGAACATTAGAATGTCCATAAAAATATTTTCAGAAGCATCTATACACATTACATTACATTACAGAAATATTAAGTGAAACTGAGAGGCCAGTATCTATCAGTAGAAGATTAATTATGTGAATTATAGTACCTAGAGAGAGAGTCTGGAACCATACAGCCTTAAATCCTTACTCTGCCATATACTAACTGTGTGACCACGGGCAGGTTACATAACTGCTCTGAATCTCAGTTTCCTCATCTGTACACAAAGGTTTTAGTATGATGCCTACCACATAATAAGAGCTTAATAAATGTTATTATAGTTATGCTAAATTACTAGCATGCCATATCTGACTTTTTTTTTTTTTTGAAGAGGTTTTTGCTATAGGGCACATGCGTTCACCAGAAAGACAGAGAGAGACAGAGAGACAGAAAGCACCTTTCCACCATCACCCGGGGGGATGGCCACGCCACAATCCCTTCTACTCCATTCTCCTCTCAGGATCTTGGGCACACACACATACACACACACACACACACACACACACACACATACACACACCGGGTGTGAGTTTAAGCCACTGGGTTCAGGACACGACCGTGGCCGACTACATGGGAGTCCAGCAATGGAGCTATTAAGCCATCTGCTGGTCCCCATGTCTGACATTTTAAAAAGAGATCTGTACTTATTGGCACAGAAAAATGATCTTGAGTCATTGTGGAATAAAAAAATATAAGCTGCAAATTATAATGGGTATAAGCAACATAGCACATGCACACACATGTGTGCATATGTAAACATGCACATGTAGAAGGTTTGCAGGATACATATCAAATTGTTACCATGGCTCCCTTTTGAAAATCAAGAATGGCAGGGAGTACAGAAATTTTTATACTTTCCACGGCGCTAGAGTAATCTCATATGACAATAGTAAATAGCAATAATACCAATCTTCACTTTAAATTTTCTCATTTAATGTTTAATTCTGTGAAGAGTTTTCCACTTCCATTTTTACATCAGTTACAGGATGTAATTTAGGAACAGGTTTTTAACTCTCACTGAGTAATTGTCCTGGATTCAGTATCCATGGTGAAGAAGAACAGCTAATGGGACCAGCAGGTGGTATGGTGGTTAAGGCACTGGACACTCCCACATGGCCGAACTCAGTTTGAGTCCTGGCCCTGACTTCTCTTCACTTCTCTCTCTCTCTCTCTCTCTCTCTCTCTCTCTCTCTCTCTCTCTCTCTCTCTCTCTCTCTCTCTCTCTCTCTCTCTCTCTCTCTGTCCGTCTCTGGTCAAATTAAAATAAATAAATAAATGAATAAATAATAATTAAATAAATAGTTCTTTAAAAAAAACAAAGAAAAACAGTTAAGATATGCAAGTGCTAGGAATTAAACAAGCATTTACTTAAAACACAAAGGTTTGCTAATCAATGAGGAAAGTCTCAAGAAGTGATATGCTGAGGCACTGACGAAGTTTTATTGGAATGTGTGTCTGTGCATAACCGTGGTCCTTTAAAATTAGTGATTAGAAATAGTAGATTGGGTAAGATAGCAAGCTCTAGTTGATGCATCAAATGTGTCTTGTTATTAGATTATTAGAATTTGGAGAGATGATATAGAATACCAGATATCTAAAAACAACCAGAAGAAGATGCTTGAATCATTTTCTCACTCCCTACCCCTCCAGTTTTCACAAGAAAAAGTGTCATTCTTTGTCATTTTCCAAAGTCATTTTACTCTAGTACTAAGGGAAAAAAAAGGATAAAGGATACCTGTTTGGCTCTTTTCTGTGTACAGAATGATGTTTATAATGAACTATTTCACTTTGGGGACTAGACTTGTTTGAAAAATGAAGTGAGGGCAATCAACTCTGAGAGAAAAAGGGACAGATAACTTAGCAAAAGAGAGTGCTCTTAGAAGCTCAAGTGCATGAGTTCAAATCTTGGATCTCCATGTTCCACCTATTTATCTTCGCAAGTTATTTAACTTTAGAATCCCCTTCATAAAATTGTTCTAAAAATAATACAAATGAATACATATAAAGTGCTTAAAAACATTGCTTGGTAATTCACATGCACTCTGTAGCTGTCAGCTAATGTTTCAGAGACGCTTCTGCAGATGGCAAATACTGGAGTTAGTGAGAGTAGGTAGGAAACAATGACAGATTAACCACTTCAAAATGATATGACTACTGCTACTCGGCGGGAGGGAATAAAACACAGAAGCATAGAGATCAATGCATTTACAGCAAGTATCTTGGCCAGGCGATCCAGGGGTCGATTTGTAAATAAAAGCAGGTCTCTTATATCACAGGCCGATAATCTTTCAACCTTACTACATTAACTTGTGCTTTCCACACTATGATATGGAAGAGAGAGAGTAAGAACTATCCCAGGATACAGTCACGGAGACAGAATCTAGCTTACGGTTTTTACCCTGTATCTTTTTCCAAAAATACAAAGATGATGACGCATCCCAGTATAATTCCTACCTAAGCAACGAAAGATTAAGCAATATATTTGTAGATAGCATTGAGCATCTAGAAAGAAAGTTATGGCAAATCTGATCTAGGAGAAAAGAGGGAAGTCAGTTGTCCTGAACATGAGAATGCCCATCCGAAAGGACCTACTGTCCTCCATCCAAATGTGCTTGAGCATATTCACCTAGTGTCCCCTACAAACAGCAAGTTATCAGTGACTGTGAGGAGCAGCTGTCTGAAAATGATCCATTTACTCATGGAGAGAATCATGCAAGATCAAAGAGCATGTAACTCAGAAAAAGCTGGCTACGTGTTCAGTACACCCTGTTGGCCTATACCACAGAGGACCCCGAAATTCCTAAGATTCAGTGCATTTGGGGAGAGAAGGCCTCGGGCCTTATGCTTACCAAAGTACCATCTTGAACACAGTGAGTATTCTTTTCTCATCTGAGTGGATTATTAAATTGGATGGATAGACATTGACTTGGTGATATTGTTTAAAAGGAGCAATAAAATTTTTAATAACCTAAAGAGTTGTAAGAAAAAACCCCAAGTGTTTTCTGTTGTTGTTTTGTTTTGTTTTATTTTTTTGAGAGGTTTTTGCTATAGGGCGCATGCGCCTGCCAAAAAGACAGAGAGAAACAGAGAGACAGAAAGTGAGAAATCACCCCCAGGAGGGGTTGGCCATGCTGCAATCCCTTCTCCTCCATTCTCCTCTCAGGATCTTGAGCACATACACACGTGCCCAGTGTGAGTTTAAGCCACCGGGTCTGGGACTCGAACCACAGTTGGCTACATGGGAGTCCAGAGACATAGCCATTACGCCATCTACTGGTTCCCGTACCCCAAGTGTTTTAAAGGGGAGCCCCATCTCATAAAGAAAGTTCGTCTGCCTTCAAAAAAACACAAAAACAAAAACAAAAAAACACCACAATAGTGTCCCCCTCCTAACTTTCCTTAAATCCTATAGAGGACAGCATAAGGATCTCTTGCATCGAGTACTCTCATTTAAGTCAGGGCATTTTCTATAGGATATAAATACCTTAATCACAGAGCTTTGAAACACACCCTCACCGAAACAAAATTAGCTTTTTGTTTGTCTTTGGAAGAAAATAAGTTGGGAGTTTTGGTTTTGTTCTTTAAGTTTTTGTCATAGGGCATGTGAGTTCATCAGAGAGAGACAGAAAGAAGGAAAGTGAGAAATCCCCCCCCCCCCCAGAGGTGATGGCCATGCCACAATTCCATCTCCTCCATTCTCCTCTTGGGATTTTGGGCATGCATGCACATCCTCCTGTCAGGATTTTCAAGCCACCAGGTGTGGGATTCTAACCACAGAGGACCATATGGGAATCTAGTGCCTTAACCAACGTGCCCTCAGCTGGTCTGGGTGTTTTTGTTTTTAAAGTACATCTTTACTAGTCTTTTAGATAAAGATGAGAATCTTATAGGGTATGGAAAATCAAGCTTCTACTTGGAGTACTCCACATTATATTCTAGGCAGTCAATCTACTTAAATAGTATAAAATATAAGCTTATATTTATAACCTTCCTCAAAGTTCCACTGTTGCCAAATCTGTCAAATAGAAGACCATAAATACATACCAGCACACCATGTGCCTTATCTACCATGTTTCACTGATGACAGAGCCCTAAGAAGTCTTATTAAGCAACCTGACTATAGTTTCCAAACTTTTGCAGTGGCAGCCTAACATACAATATTACATAAACACCAAAATACAGAATTCTAAAATAAAAGTGATCCAATGTGATGGAAGTAAGCCTAGGGTGTGTGTATATGTTTTTAACGGAGATATGTGACACTGTGTGTTTGTGAGCGAGAACGGGACAGCTTCTCTAGAACATAGTTTACAAATCACTGATACATTACAAACTTCTTACTCCCAGCCATAACTAAACAGGTAAGGAACGTTCTTATACATAAAATGAGGAATTGGGCCTAAACATTTTTCCAGCGTGCTTCTAGCAATAGTATTTTCTGGCACTATTATATAGGATTTGCATAGAAAAATCACAGAAGAAAGGCTCATTGATCTGATCATTACTGTAAAAGATTTTTCTAAAGAATCTTGCTAGCAAATTATCTATTTGTCAAAGAAAAAAGGAATAAGACCTTAAAGTAACTTCTGAAATCTTATTTATGTATTTATTAAATATTAAATACTGATATCAGAAATTGATTAAAGCAGTAACTGGGAAAAAAACATTATTATGATAGAAAAAATTTTATGAGAGATTTTTGCTATAGGGTGTGTGTGCTCACCAAAGAGACAGAGAGACAAAAAGCGAGATGGCTACACTGCAATGCCTTCTCCTCCATTAGCCCCGCAGGATTTTGAGCACACTTGTACACATACCTAGCCTGAATTTTAAGCTGCCAGGTCCGAGATTCGAACTGCAGTCGACCACATGAGAGTCTAGCTATGTAACCATTATGTCATCTGCTGGTCTCAATAGAAATAATATTAACCACTGGATATACACATTATTTCAGGTTACAATGATGTTAAGTTATGGAAGGAGTTGATTTAAATAAACCACTGCTATAAACATAAAATTCAGTCATTTTCATTCTAGCTTAATTGTCATCTGCAGGGACTAAACTGAAATCAGCCATTTTAATTCAGAAAAAAATATTTAGGCTGCAGAAAGCAGAGTGATAACCACCTTTGTTTAAGATCTTTGAAACATAAGGGATATTTCCTACCATGGCATAAATTACACAGACTCTAAAGTTATGTTGAAAAGACCTTTTCACTCTTGCAGCAAATGTGCAATTTTGCAGTGGTAATGTTTTCAGACTGCTTTATAAAACCCTTTCCTTTTTATTGTAGGGGGAAAAAAAGAATAAACAAAAAAACAATAGCTCCATGAAGGATGTCCAGGTACCATCACTCTACTTCCAGGCATGAAGTATTAATAATTAACTGTTGGTCAGGCACACTAAGTGAGCCCTCGTCTCCCACAGGGACATATTCCTGTCAAAATGTCACCCAGAAATAACCCTTTAGATTACAGGAAAGGCTGCAATTCCCCACAGTGCATCTAATAACTATAAAACGCCATCAGAGTTTAGTACCTGCCATGATCAGATCATCCAATACCTGGGAAGCCTCTCTCTCCCCCTCCTCCATCCACATTGTTCCCACAAACACAGAAATAATTGATAATATCTGTCTTTCTAGGATCGCCAGCCACCAGCTGCCTGCTCAGCACTGAAAGCTGTCCAAACTGAAGGAGAAATGGCAAGCAGACAGAAGAGGCATGTGAGCTGACATCCAAGTCCTGGGCTTGCCCGTGACTCACTGAGCAACCAGTTCCAGCCCTTTGACCTCTCTGCTAAGATGGGATCATACAGCTCACTGCCTTTGTATTAATGGAGTCTGGTGTCTTTTGTACAAATATTTGCTTTCTGCTCTTTTGAGGGAAAACCAAAACTAAACAAAACTAAGCCATGTGATAGTATGATTATGAAATTACCTCCTCACTTTGAGTGATTCAAGATCTGGTAAAAACAGCATGCTCACTTTTCCATTCCAAACACTGTTACATGTAAAGAGCTATTCACACATAGGCATGCACACACACACTATGGAAGAGTCTTTGGAAAAGGCACAGATACAGGGGATCATGCGGACTCGGGTTCAAGTTTTAGCTCTGTTACTTAGTAGCTATACAATCTTGGGCAAGTCAAGTAACTGCTCTGAGCTTCAGTTTCATCAAATGTAAATAACAGTAAATAAATAAAGCATAGCTTAGAGTACTGCTGCAAGTTGCATGCTAAACATACAACTGCCATATAACCCAGCAACTGAGCATTTATACCCAAGAAATGAAAACTTATCTTCCCCCAAATCAGTAAATGAATATTTATAGCAACTTCATTTGTAACAACCAAAAACTAGAAGCAAACCGCATATCCTTCAATGGGTGGAAGGTTAAACTGTGGACCACCATATGATGGAATACTACTATAGCGATTCAAGAGGAACAAACTAAAGATACAAGAATCTGGAGAAATCTCCTTAGAATTAAGCTAGGTGAATAACAGCCAATTGCAGAGGCCTTTTTTTACTTACAAAATATTCTTGAAATAACTAAATTATAGAAATGGGATACAGATCAGTGGTTGTAAGGGTTACATAGGAGTGGGTTGGGGATACAAGAGAAATAGATGTTGAAATAAAAAGAGAACAAGAGAGGTTCTTGGGGTGAGAGAAATGCTGTTTATCGCTGTACCAAAGTTGGCATTCTGGTTGTGATACCTGCACTATTATGATTTTTCAGATGGAAAGAAATTAGGTAAAATACAGAGATTTTTGTGTTCTTACAAATGCCTGTGAATCTATAATTACGCCAAAAAAACACATTCAATTAAAATAACTTTTAAAATACGTATTTCAGAAGATCACTGCAAGACTTAAATATATGTGTATGTGTGTGTGTATAAAACTGAATAATAATTAAATATTAAATATATGAAAAAGTCACCTAGGACAGTCAGTTCTTGGCAAGAGGCTCCCTAAATGTTCACTTATTTCCTCTAAGAAGTTGTACGTAGATAGTCTCAGGAGATTTTTGTTCGTGAAGAAAATGGTCTGATCATAATGCAAACACTCCTTGGTACTTTTGGGAGAAATGTGTATTATTTCACACTCAACAGCACCATCCCACATACCCAAGGCAAAATTGAAATTCAGATACTACCTAACTTCTTCATTAAAAACGTGACTATGCTGAACCATAGTAGCACATGTTGGATGCTGCTGCTCCGCAAGCTGAGGTCACATGAGAAGCTCAATTCAGGTTCAATTCCTGACCCACCTTTAAAAAAATCTAGGCACAGTGGCACCCACCTTAATCTCAGTAGGAGGCTGAGGCAGGAGGAGTGCAATGCAGCGAGACTCTATCTAAAACATCACATGCACACGTGCACATACACACACACACACACAGTCTAAAACATCGCATGCACACGTGCACACACACACACACACACACACACACACACACGAATGCAAATTAAAGACCCTCAACAAAATACTAGCATGTGGAGTACAACAACACATCAAAAAGATTATGTACCACCATGATCAAGTGGGATTTATACCAAAATACAAGGATGATTCAACATACACCATCAATAAACATAATACATCACATCAATAGAACTGAGAATGAAAACCATATTATCATCTCAATAGACACACACACAAAAAGTACTTTATAAATTTCAACATCCCTTCATTATAAAATGCTCACCAAACAGGTACAGAAGGAATTTTCCTCAACACAATAAACATCATACATGACAAACCCACAGCTATATAACATCATACTAAATGAAGAAAAGCTGAAAGTTAAAAGCTTTTCCTCTAAGAACTGGAACAAGACAAAGATGTCCACTCTCATCACTGTTAACATAGTACTGGAAGTTTCAGCCAGACAGAGCAATTAGACAACAGAAAGAAGAAAAGGGCATCCATATTGAAAGGGAGGAAATCAATTTGTCACTTTTTTTCAGAAATAAGTTTAAATAGAGAAAAACCTAAAGAATCTACCAAACACTCTGAGAACTGATAAATGAATTTGGTATAGTTGCAGGATACAAAAATCAACATGTGAAAAATCAGTAGCATTTCTAAACATCAACAATGAACAAACTGAAAAGAAATCAAGAAAGCAGTCCCATTTAATAAATTTGACTGTGACACATTTAGCAGTGACATTTTTGCATAGAAAAATATGTCATGACTTTTCTGATGACCCAATATAATAGCTATAAAAAATAAGCTAGACAGGACTTAAATTTAACAAGGAGGTGAAAGATCTCTACAATAAACATTGAAAAACATGAAAGAAATTGAAGATGACACATAAAACACTACAACATCCCAAGTTCATGAATTAGAAGACTCAAAACTGTTAACATATCCATACTACTAAAAGTGATCTATAGATTCAATGTTCTCCCTATCAAAATACCAATGGTATTCTGCAAGAAATAGGCAGAACAATCAAAATCTATACAGAAACACCGAAGAGCCTGAAAAGCCAGGTGAAGGATCCTGAAAAGCAATCCTGAGCAAAAAGAATCAAGCTGGAGTCATCATACTACTGGATGTCAAAACATACTATATAGCTATGGTAACCAAAACTGTATGATGAATAACACACATAGACAAGTATAAACAGAATAAAGAACCCAGATACAAATTTACATACATACAGCCAACTGATTTTTGATAGGGCTCCAAGAATATTCACTGGGAAAGGAACAATCTCTTCGATAAATGATGTTAGGGAAACTGGATATCCATATGCAGAAGAATGAAACTAGACCACTATTTTTTCACCATACACGAAACATGCAAGAGCATTATATTAAGTGAAATATACCACACAGAAAGATAAATACCACATATTTTGCCACTCATTTGTAGAAGATAGAAGATGTGCTCTCAGAGGAGAGAGTAAAATAGTGGTTACTAGAAGTTGGGGAGGGTAGGAGGAAGGGGAGAACAAGGAAATATTGCTTAATTAATTACAAAATTACAGTTAAATGGGAGGAATAAATTCTAGGTTTCTACAGCATAGCACTGTGACTACAGTTAACAATGATGTATTGTACACTTCAAGATGGAAGATACTGAATGATCCTAACATCAAGTAAAGAAATGTTTGAGGTAACAGATGTGTTAATCACCCTAATTTAATCTTACACATCGTATTCATGTATGGAAAATCACACTGTACCCGTATGTTTACTTATTATGTCAATAAAAAAATAAGTCATCTTCAATCAACAAAAGGTGAACAGTGGAACAGGCTGCAGAGGATTGTGATCCAGCTGGCCAAGATTCAGTCAAAAGAGAAGAATCAAGGCCCAAAAAGAATTAATATGCCCTTCTACAGACACTGAAGAAAGAAAACTGAAAGGGGACAGATCCTGAGTGCAGTAGTTAAACATTATGCAACGGGAGCCTTATTCCAGATGGTTCAAATCTTGGCTTCAGCTGGTGCATTGTGTATGTGCCCCAAATCCTGACAAAACAAAGAGATAGAGGACAAAGGACTGCGGCATGGCCATGCACGTACTGTTGAGAGGATGCTTCCTCCTTCCCTCTCTCTCATGAGTGTGGACATCTTTTGGAAATAACATTTTAAAATATGTAATTAAAACTGAAAGGATGAAACCTGGAATCGTGTGGTTAGGAGTTCACACTTAGCCAAGAGAAAAAGTCCCATATATGGAGATGTTTGAAGATTCAGAGAACGAAATGAAAACAGATCATCTGTGGGACACCTGCAGAGGAGGGGGCAGCGAGCATGGGCTGGGCGTCCTGGTGCGTGGTGTAACAGGAAGGGGGTAAGTGAGAACAAAGGGTGTGTTTAAGCTGAATGCTGAACTGTGGAGAAAAGTTGGTGTATGACCTTGGCCTTCTGGGGTACTGCAACAATCCTTGATTCTCCACTGACAATGCAAAAGAATCCCACCTTCCCCATAGATCTCCATCCCATACTACCTGATCCCTATTGAATAACTTAGTATGCAGTTCCTAGAGACTCCACGAGGAAGAGAAAATACATATACACACCAGCATCGTAGCATTCTGGCGTCAAAAGAAAATAAGAGTTAGTCTTTGGCACAGAAAATTCTCCCCTATCCCAGGTCACCGCCTCAGGATATCTGAGGGGGTCTTCAAAAAGTTCATGGCCAAAGGTGTACTATGGAAAAACCATGCATGGATTTCATTTTTTTTTTCCACCAAAAGAAACTTGTACTTTAATCACACTTTTCCATAAACTTTTTGAAGTCCCCATGTATAATTACCAGGTGGTTCCATTTAAACTCTTCAGTTCTAAATTAGGGCACAAAAGGGTCCACACACTGTCCAAATCTTTTTCAGCCCCAAATTAATAGAGTGAAGGTATCCATTTCAGTGTTCAAACCCTGGCAATAAGCCATGATATACCCCTACTCCATTGCCATGTATTTGAGAAACATATGGACTTAGAACAGCAGTTACTATATAAATGCCATCTCGTTACAACCTTGCAGTGAGTAGTGTTCCTGAAAGCTGCTATTCCTGAGATGAAGTAAGTGGCAGGAAAAAACAGTCACAGCCCCACAGCACAGCTCGGAGGATGACTCCTGTGCCACTCACTAAATGAGCCTTTTGACTGATTCCAACAGCAGGATGAACTGTCGTTTCATGAGGTGAGCTATTGGCAGACAGATGCATCTGAATCACATTAATTGGAACCTCTTGTCACAAGATAGCAGCATTTCAATTTCTCTGTGGATGCTCATGTGCTACACATGGTATCTGGCAGGTGTAGGAATCTCATCTCTGATTGCCTATATTCCCAATCTACTTTCTTTGCCTATTTTCATACTGCAAAGCAATTATGGCGGAAAATCAGTTTGTAACATGCACTCATCCATATTCAGTTCTTTCTACTTCAGGCAAATCTTACCCAGAAAAAAAAAATTAATAAAAAGAGACAGATTTGAGAAATCTAGATAAGTTCTTATATTTTGCTCCCGTGATTGTCCAAATGTTTATTTGTTGATAATCTACAATCTGCTTCATACCAAAATAATAATCCCAAAGACACAACTCCAAACAACTAAGGTCTACATCCAAAATGAAAAGGCAGGATGACACAAGCACAAGAGTTCCCAAAAATCAGGCCAAGAAACGGGAGCAGCCATTAGTTAGAAGTGCAAATGGAAGGGCATTTAAATATATATATGGTGTCGGGACCAGCAGTTAGTGTAATGGCTATGTCGCTGGACTCCCATGTAGTCAACCGCGGTTCAAGTCCCAGACCCAGTGGCTTAAAACTCACACCGGGCGCATGTGCATGCATGCCCAAGATCCCAAGAGGAGAATAGAGAAGAAGGGATTGCGGCGTGACTATGCCCCCTTGGGGGGGGTGATTTCTCGCTTTCTGTCTCTCTGTCTCTGTCTGTCTGGTGAGCGCACATGCCCAATAGCAAAAAACTCTCAAAAAATATATACATATATATATGGTGTCACTGATTTCAAGTATGTTGACAAAAAACAAAGATTTATGAAGCAGTACCTGAAACTAACGCCAACAGGGCAAGGTTAAAACTGGGCTGAAGACGACAGCTTCCTGGCTGAACACATTAGAGTTGCCATTTCACTTTGGAGCTGCCAATCACCTTCTCGAATCTTGTTTGAAAAACTGTTGAAAGTCATATATAAGGAGCTAGAAGTTTTATATTTCTCTCGATTTTCAAAAGAAAGCCATCTCACTGACCCATAAAATTATCCTTACTTTTCTTTTAGAAAAAATGAGTTTCTTACAGTTAAGATAGCATATGCATAAGAGAGAGAGAGAGAGAGAGACCCTCAATAGAATCCCGACCTCTATACTTCCCTGTCCCCAGCCCTCCAGCTTGGCGGGACCTGGGGCATGTGCATGGAATTCAGCATGCTTTCAAGATGGCCTGGGGACCTGAACCTGTGGTTGGCCATGTAGCTTCCAGCATGGCAATACAGTTTGCTATCGAGTGTGCTACCAGGCTGGGCCTCCTTACGCTTCATTAAAATTCAAAAGGCTCAAAACAAGAACAGTCCCTACCCCTTGCAGTCTCTATCTCCAGAGGCATCCAAATTTATTAGTTCTTGAAATCTTATTTAATACATATTCAAGAAAATATGCTTATTAATTCCTCCCCGCTTTTCACAAATTGTCAGATACTACACATCTTATTCTTCTTTTCTCTGCACTCCTAATAATAAGTGTGAATTTCTTATGAGGACATCAAGAGGGTCCTCATTCTTTTTTTTTTTATAGCTTCATAGTATTTTCTTAAATGGATGTGGCATAATTTACAGAACCAGTCTCCCAGTGATGGACATTTGGATACTCTTTTCCTACTACAAATAAGGCTGCAGTAACTAGCCTTACACACATATCTCTTCACGTATTTGCTAAAATATTGACGGGTTAAATATCTGTAAGTATGATTGCTCAGTGAGGGGTATTTGTCATTTTGAGAGCTACGGCCTTCCTCTATACACATACACATCCTGCCTCTATCTAGGTCTACACAATACCTCTTCCCAATACCACTGCTAACAATGTGTGCCAACAGTTTACTCTTTGCCAATTCAGCTGGTAAAAAGCACATATTTTTTCATTTAGACAGTATACTTTTCATTTTTGCTACTTTTATTACGAATTAGGTTGAGGATTTTTTTCATCTGTGTCCCAGGAAGGTGACCTTCAGGACAACATTAATTGGCCTTCCTTGCCTGGGAGGCACCAGCAGGAGATGGGAAGATTGGGAGAAGAGAGATCAAAGTATGTCTTTTCTATTTCTATCTTGTTTCAATGACATATTTCACAGTGGCTATATCCCTCCATGATTATAGTCTCTGGTGGATGATCTATCCTCGCCTATTCCAACTCTCACTGAGCTCCAATAATACCATTTTCTCTCTTTGTGCCTTCAATCCCAGGGAAAGTAATGACTTTCTGTTCACGTTGATCTCTGCGAATCACACCATTGCTTGCTTGTCCCCACAGACTGCCCTCTCCTCTATTAGTGGGCCCATTTGGGAAGTTGAACAATGGTTCAATGAGGAGAAATCTGTTTGCGGCTGCTTTGTTCAATTTTGCTGAGACTAACATACCATCTCTTGCCTATTTTTCTATTGTATTGTTGGTCTATTTTTTTCTTTTTCTTTTTTTTTTGGAGATGTTTCACTACAGAGCACGTGGACTCGCCAGAGAGACAGAAACAGAAAGCGAGAAATCACCCCCCAGGGGGGATAGCCATGCCGCAATCCCTTCTCCATTCTCCTCTTGGTATCTTGGTCACGTACACACACACACCTGGCATGAGTTTAAGCCACTGGGTCCAGGACTCGAACCATGGTTGGCTACATGGGAGTCCAGTGACATAGCATTATGCCAACTGCTGGCCCTGTGCATTGTTGGTCTTTTTATGTTGAACTGAGGTGGTAAGAGCTCCCAATTCATTAGAGTAAGAGTTGGCAACTTTTCTGTAAAGGACCAGACAGTAAATTATTTTTGGCCTTGTGGACCATACAGTCTCTGTTACGACTACTTAATTCTGCCACCACAGAGTGCAAACAGCCACAAATAGCACACAGATAAGTAAGTGTGTCTTGTTCGAACGACACTCGTCTTACAAACACAGGCAGCAGGCCAGATGTGGGACTTACGCTATAGTTGCCTATGCCAGCATTAGGAAAATGATCCTTTCTGTGATGTGAGCTGCAAATGGTTTCCCCCTAGTTTAGTTTACTTTTCTTTATAGTGGTTTTGCCATGCAGAGTTCTAAAATTGTGTTATTTTAACACAGAGGAAAGTGCCTGCTATTTATAGTTTCTAGTTTTATATTACACTTAGTGAATAGCCAGTAAAACTTGCAAGAAACTCAAGGGAGAAAGATTGTACCCTACGCTGATCTGTTAGCACACACCCTACGCAAAAACCTAAAACAAAACGAAAGAATGCACATCTCAGGAGAGATGGTGGCAGGTGACGCAGCACACCATGAGGTTGCACTACGTGGGAAAGGGCTGGGGGTGGATGTGGCGTGAAGACTCGTGGGGAGTGCCTGTCTGTCTCTCTCAGAGGAACTAAACTTAAAGACCCTACTTCTCTACAGAAATACTAAGGACTCTAGAAATGAGGAAAAGTTCTGTCATATCCATGTAAAGAGTCCAAGAACCTTCCATCTGTCAGACCCTGCCCACCCCCAGCACCTTTTCAACATCAGTGATATGGTGCCACCTGCTGTAGCTCTTACCATTGAGGGATCTCTGCGCTTCCATTTTAGACACACACTTTTATTTCTCTGTGATTTTGCTCCAGGGTTTAAAGGCTCTTACCTTAGGGTGTAGTGATTTAAGATTGTTTGCCCTTTGCAAATTAGAAACAAGTATCTTTGTGGAAATTTTATAAGTAGAAACAAGGGGAAAGTAAAATGTTGTCAATATAAATGCTTGTTATTTGCATAAACTAGATCAGGCTTTTGTCTCAGGAAAAAAAGCTTCAATATTCAAGTCTCTAATCAAAAGACTGAGAGGAGATTGAAGAAGAAATTTCAACATGGCCATCGCCCCTAAGGCAGCTTTCTCTATTCTCCATCTCTCTCCAATTACCGTATGCACCCTGTAGCTAAACAAACAAATAAAAAAGAAAAGAACAGGTTGATAACAAGTACACCACCTATCTGCAGCAGCCTTTGAAATATGACTATGGCAGGTGACCTGGTAGTTAGAGACACTGGACTCCCACGTGGCCAACCATGGTTTGAGTCCCGGACCTGGTGACTTGCTTTCTCGATTTCCCTCTCCTCTCTGTTTCTCTCTGGTCAAGTTTAAAAAATAATGATAATGATAAAATTAAATAAAATAATTATTAAAAAACAAAAGAAATATGACTACTATGCTGCTTTATTCCTCAGACTGATGCTTAGAAACCGGTTAGTAACTGATACAATAAATTCTAAGCACCCACTATGCAAGAACCTTATTTGAGATTAAAACAAGTGACAGCTCGAGACCAGCAGTTGGCGTAACAGCTATGTTGCTTAACTCCTATGTAGTCGACCGTGGTTTGAGTCCTGGACCTGGTGGCTTAAACTCACACTGGGCGCACGTGTGTGCATGCCCAAAATCCCAAGCGAGGAATGGAGGAGAAGGGATTGCGGCATGCCCATCCCCCCTGAGGAGTGATTTCTCACTTTCTATCTCTCTCTCTCTTTCTGGCCAGCACACGCGCCCAATAGCAAAAAACTCTCCAAAAACAAACAAACAAACAAATAAGTGACAGTTGAGTTGCAAGATGATAAACATCTATGACATGGTAATCAAGAGGGAAAAAAAACATAAAAATAAAGCTGTGGATAGTTTTCTCAATTGAATAGGTCATCCTGTAATCAAGACATGGTCACAGGGTCAATGTTTTCTTTGTCGATTACTTTTATTATATTTCAAAGACATAGACCAAGCCTGAGAGTTATGAACATACTACCAGTAAATCAAGAGAGAGACACATAGAAAAAGAGTGGCTGAGCCCAATTCATTGCAAGTACTAGAAAAGTAACTCTAAAAAAAAAGGTAACATGAATTCAGGGTGGATCAGTACCATTGCCTTGGTATAAATTACAGTTAATATGAACCAGTGTCTATGTAAAATAAAGTCAGACATTTCTCCTGCATAGTATTAGACTGAATATATTTAATCAACCTTACAAAATACTATAATGAAAAAGAGCATTCACTTTTCAAATAGATGTATTCTGATACTTGACTTACAATTAATTTGGGGGCTCTTTTGGATATTTGTTGCGTCACATACACAACCAGAATGTTATGACCATACAAAGACTGACATGTAAGCTATTTACTTAGCTCCAAGCAGAGGGGTTAAGAAAATAGGAAACTTGGGGAACAGCAGGTGGCGTGGTGGTTAAGGCACTGGACACTTCCACATGGTCCACCACAGTTCCAGTCCCAGACCTGGTGATTTGCTTTCTCACTTTCCCTTTCTCTCTCTCTGAATGTCTGTCTCTGGTCAAATTAAAATAAACGATGAATAACTAAAATTAAATAATTATAAAAAATGTTAAAAAAAAAAGAAAAGAAAATAGGAAACTGTCAGATTAATGCTTCCTGGCCAGCCAGAGGCATGGCGGTTAAGGCAAGTGTATTCCTACATGGCAAACTGTGTGATTAAAGTACTGGCAGTTTGAAAAACATGCAGAGTGCACACGAGTGCTGCCCCAAATCGCAGGAGAAGAAGGGAATGTGGGTGACCATCCCCCCAGGGGTGGGTTTCTGACCTTCTCTCTCCGCCAAGTGCATGTGCCTTATAGCCAAACTAAAAAACAACAACAAAAACCCTTCCTGGCATTGATGCCCCACTGTCAGTTTACTTATAAATCAACTACTTCTGCTTTACAAGCGCAGATTTAAAATACTGCTGCTTATCTTTTTTTTTTTTTTTTACACAAATATAAACTTAGGCTTGGAATGGCACTGACCCAAGGTTTCACTTTCTCAGGTGAGATATCTCAATAAAGCAGACACTGCTCTCTGACCATTGCTTTCTGGATAGGAATTTGACAAATTAACTCAAAATGCTGCTCCCCCCCCCAAAAAAAAAAACAAAAACCAGAAACAATCTGAGCTAAGCACCACATTGGGATAAACCCCTCTGGGAGTCAGGGCTCTTAGCTGGGGATGATGTTAAATCAGTGATTACAAATTGTGTCCCCTGCCGTCCCCGGACCTCCTGAGATCCAACAAGCTGGGTGGGAGGCAGCCAAGGAAGAGAAGCCAGCTACCCAAAACAAGCATCTATAAACCCTTACTGCAACAATCCTCTGGGTTCCTGTAATTTATTTCACTTAAAAAAAACAGGTTTGTGTAAAAATATTTGGAAAACTCCTGTACTTGTTCATTTCTAAGTTACTAAAGAACTCTAACATTTTGTGTTCTACATCTCACTGATTCTATGTGTCTGAAGGCAGAATAAGTGAGACTGAAAACCTGAACAAGAAAACTCCAATAATAAACTTGCTTGCACTGTGCGAGGAAGTTTAACGATGCGGGTGGAAAGGGTCGGGTGGAAGGTGACCTCAAGACACTGCAGCTCCGACCTGTGCTCGCTCTCCTACACGTTGTACTCCATCTTCTGAGCTACCTGAGGCAAGAGAGACTTTAAAACGGATTCAAAGAGTCTACCCCTGGGGTTGGGAGGTGTCTGGCCCATCCCAGAATCAATCTATCTTAACAATGGCCAGTTGGGTCAGGGAGGCAGCACAGCTTGCAATACAGCAAGGAGGGACATGGAGGAAAACAAGATGCCATCAGTCTTCAGGAAAAAGGATTAGTCAGCCACACTCCGACACTACCGAATCTTAACATTTGCTGCTTAGAATTGTGTTTGAAATCATGTCAAATACTGCGTAAATTACAAGTAACTGGAAGAGAGGAAGTTGTGCTTTTTCCATCTTTGGCACATAATTTTCCTTTTAAATAAGTAATTATTTATTTAATTTAATTTCATATTATTTTTTAATTTGACCAGGAGAGACAGAGGAGAAAGCAAAAGTGAAAAGGCAAGCCTCCAGGTTTAAGACTTGAACTGTGGTCAGCCATGCGGTGTCCAGCACTCCAACCGCCTCGCCACCTGCCACACTAGGCAAGTAATTATTAATAATCTAATGAAAAGATGGGCAAAAGATTTGAACGGGTATTTCTCAAAAGAAGACAAGTAGCCAATGGGAACATGAGAAAAGTCTTGATATGACTAATTGTCAGGGAAATGTAAATCAAACCCACAACCAGATATCATCTCAGCCCAATTAAAATGGTGATTATCAAAAAGAAAAAAGATAACAAAGGTGGCATGGATGGAGAGAAAGAGGAACTCTTTTTTGTTGTTGTTGGAGAGATTTTCACTATAGGGCACATGTGCTCGTCAGACAGACAGAGACATAGAGACAGAAAGCGAGAAATCACCCCCCAGGGGGGATGGTCACGCCGCAATCCCTTCTCCTCCATTCTCCTCTCTGGATCTTGGGCACGCACGCACACGCGCCCAGCGTGAGTTTTAAGCCACCGGGTCCGGGACGCGAACCGCGGTTGACTATGTGGGAGTCCAGCGACACAGCCATTACGCTAACTGCTAGTTCCCAAAAAAGGAACTCTTATACACTGTTGGGAGGAATGTAAATTAGTATAACCAGTATTGAAAACAATATAGATATTCCTCAAAAAGTTAAAAATGAAATTGCCATACAATCCAGCAATCCCATTACTAGCCATTTATCCAAAGAAAAGAAAATGCCTGCTATCTCAGTTACTGAAACAAGGTCTTTGAGGCTACCTTAGTAGATGCTTAACCGAAAGGGATAAATGAAAAATCAAATGGCCCAAATGGCCCTAACACAACTTCTAGAACACACACTATTCTCACTACGTATTTATTCTCATCCTTATCTACATTAAAAATAAATACAGGCCAATATGTGCACGTAAGTACACACAGAGACACGCATATATTCATACACACATACAAACCATACAGGACCCATTCTATTTACTTGATGAATTAATTCCATCTAACCTACTATTGTAATGTAAAACATTAGGAAAGGGGAATCAAGAAATTCAAGAGTGTTTGAAAATCCACACAAATTCACATAATCTGCTGGTCTCACCATGCATTGCTGCTATTCAGTTAAACTGATATTCACTGATCACATACTACTACGTAAAGCATTAAAAGCAAATCAATGAACACATTCAGTATCAGTGTTCCTCAAATTGTGAGAAGGTTATGTCTCAATGAACTCATCATAAACTGTAAATACTATAAGTTAAAAATACATTTCATACACCTAATCTACCAGACATCATTGTTTAGCCAAGGCTATCTGAAATGTACTCACAACACATCTGTTAGCCTATAGTTGGGCAAAATAATCTAACACAAAATCTGTTTTATAAGAAAGTCTTGAATATCTCATGAAATTGTTTGAATACTGTACTGAAAGGGAAAAACAACGGCTTGCTATCACCACCCAACATCATGGGAAGGGGTGGTGTCATACCGTGTTATCACCAATTGGGGGGACTAAATCAAAATTTAAAGGTTTCTACTGAATTCTTACCCATTTTGTACCATTGCAAAGTCAACAAAATCTTATGTGGAACCATCGTAAGTGATAGACTGTTCAAAAATGTTTGAGAACCACAATAGATACTCAGAAGTGGCCAGAAGTGAAAAGAAGTACTGCACATACTATCCCGGGACAGAACCAATACTACCAAAACACGGCAATTATTTACATGAGAGAAAACCTGAAACTAACCATGGGACATGGGTGTGGCTCTCAGCCTTTGGGCAGATAAATGGGATGAAAAGTAAACACATGTTTTCCTGCAGGGCCCAGGTTTGTGCTCAAGAATCAGTGCTAACTTGGAGCAAGATTACTGGATGATAATTTGATAAATGCTGTTTACCTTTAAAATGTGATTTAACAGCATTTATAATGAATATGCTTAGAAAATGATGAATAATGTATCATATGTGCAGTAAAAAAATAATAAGAAAGTAATTGTCTGAGGGAGTAGTTTTTCCCTGGCAGCTTCCCAAAGCTATTAACAGTGTGCTTTTCCCTTTGTCAGAAATACTGGAGTTTGAGCTCTGCCAGAGGCAAAACCCTAAACATAGAGTGGACTGAATAACAATTCCCATCAACAATTTACAGGATCTCCAGGTAAAGAAAAGCCTGTTAGAACACTTACATTTAGGAATATTCAGTATTAACTATTATTGCTGTAGTGCCCTCAGATGGTTCCTAGAGAGAAAGGGCAACCTTTCTTGGTGTGTGTTTTCTTTCTTTATATTTTTCAGATCTCAGCAAAAGGTCTTTTGCAGCCTCTTTAGTCTAAAATTTGTATTTAAAAAATGAAAATAATGTTTAAAATACAAATGATAACCTATATTCCAAATTCTAATTCAATAGTTTCATAAATAATTAAACATGGATCTACCATCATTAAATGATTAATGATGTAGTTTTGTAAATTAAGAGGAATTGGGGACCAGCAGTTAGCATAATGGCTATGTCGCTGGACTCCCATGTAGTCGACCACAGTTCACGTCCCGGACCCAGTGGTTAAAATCCACGCCGGGTGCGTGTGCGTGCGTGTGTGCCCAAGATCCCAAGAGAATGAAAGAGAAGGGATTGTGGCGTGGCCATCCCCTCTGGGGGATAATTTCTCGTTTTCTATCTCTCTGTCTCTCTCTGTCAGGCGAGCGCACGTGCGCTATAGTAAAAGCCTCTAAAAAATAAATTAATTAATTAAGAGGAATTTACTGTTTAAAAAATCCTTACTAGGGCTTAACTCTTAGTTCAAATTATAATGACTGATGATTCCATTTGCAGGAAATAGCTAAAAGAAGTAAGTCTATGCCTATACATATAAAAATAATATGCTTTGGATGAATATTATATTACAATAAAAATTAGAACTCATGTACAAGCAAGATGTTAAATGACATCTATTTTATGTCCAGAGGAGTGGGCACAAACCAGTTAATATTGGTGCCAGCATAAAGATCCCAATAAAAGTGGGTGATTTGGGGCAGAAAGTTCGAAGCCACATAAAGACACAACTACATTTAGAGACACATCAGGCTCTGTCTCAATGCTTGGTAGAGAAACTAGAGACCATAAGGCACTGAAGGAAAAAACCCACCACTTTATCAGGTTCATAACTGTATAATCAAGAACTCTCTAATTAGGGCTGCAGAAGAGAGGTAGTAAGGTTCATATGCTAGCTTGTTGGGAAAGTCATGAAGTATTTTTCTGTGTTTTTCTACACACAAATGTATCATGACTTTCCAGAGGACCCATATAAGTATAAAACAAACTTGGTCAATAAACAAGTCTTTTAAAAATACTTCCAACAGGTGGACCAGCTGATGGCATGGTGGTTAAGGGGGCTGGATCACATATGGCCAAATGGGCGATTCAAATCCTAGACTTGGCAGCTCAAAAAACACCTGGGGAACATGAATACGTGTGTACATGTGCCCAAAATCCTGAAAGAAGAAATGGAGAAGGGATTGTGGTGTGAGTGTTCCCCATGGGAGGGGGCTTTCTTACTTCCTCTCTCTGGTGAGCATACATGTTCTCTAGCAAAAAAAAAAAAATTAAATACTTAAGCAGGAAATATGAAAAATAGTTAAACATGATACTTTACTAAAATGCAATTGCAAATGTAATGCTAAGTGACAAAATGTTAAAGCCACTTATATTAAAATAAAAAGCATATCTAGGATGGCTGTCATTAACTCTTCAAATATGGCTTTGAAGATGCTGGTTGATGTAATAGGAAATGATTAATGTGTATGTGTGTGCCCATATGCATGTGTGTATATCAACTTGCAGTTGATAAGATTATATAAGTTTTCAACTTTAATAATGAAGTCTACAGATTAATTACAGAATTTACTCAGATATATGAATATTGAACTCGAGTTGGAAGAGGCAAGTCCAGCATCAAAATGGAAGTAAAATCGCTGCCCAGTTGCCCCAAGTCCAACTCTGACCATCGCTGCCACTGCCACCGAGGAGAGGAGGGTCATGATCCAAAGGAATCGGAGCTGTTGAGAAAACTATTTATTGTTGGTCTCAGCTTTGAAACTACAGATGATAGTTTAAGAGAACATTTTGAGAAATGGGGCACACTCACAGATCGTGTGGTAATGAGAGATGTCCAAACAAAAAGTTCCAGGGCCTTTGGTTTCGTGGCTTACTCTTGTGTCGAAGAGGTGGATGCAGCAGTGTGTGCTGGACATATAAAGTTGATGGGCGTGTAGTGGAACCAAAGAGAGCTGTTTCTAGCTGGTGCCCATGCAACAGTGAAGAAAATTTCTGTTGGTGGCATTAAAGAAGATACAGAAGAATACAATTTGAGAGACTACTTTGAAAAGTTTGGCAAGATTGAAACCATAGAAGTTATGGAAGATCGACAGAGTGGGGAAAAAGAGAGGATTTTCTTTTGTAATTTTTGATGATCATGATACAGTTGATAAAATTGTTGTTCAGAAATATACTATTAATGGGCATAACTGTGAAGTGTGAAAGGCCCTTTCTAAACAAGAGATGCATGCAGTCTGCTGGATCACAAAGAGGTCGTGGAGGTGGATCTGACAACTTTATGGGTCATGGAGGAAACTTTGGAGGTGGTGGAGGACATTTTGGTGATGGTGGAAACTTTGGTGGAAGAGGAGGCTATGATGGTGGAGGTGGTGGCACCAGAGGTCATTATAGAGGAGGTGATGGTAGATATAATGGATTTGGAGGTGATGGTGGCAACTATGGCGCTGGTCCTGGTTATAGTAGTAGAGGTGGCTACGGTGGTGGTGGACCAGGATATGGAAACCAAGGCGGTGGATGTGGTGGTGGTGGTGGAGGATATGATGGTTACAATGAAAGAGGAAATTTTGGCAGTGGTAACTATGGTGGTGGGAGACATTCTAATGATTTTGGAAATTATAGTGGACAACAACAATCGAATTATGGACCCATGAAAGGGTGCAGTTTTGGTGGAAGAAGTTCGGGCACTCCTTATGGTGGTGGTTTTGAATCTGGTGGTGGAAGCGGTGGGTATGGTAGCAGGAAGGTTTAAAAACAGCAGAAAAGGGTTACAGTTCTCAACAGGAGAGAAAGCGAGGAGTTGTCAGAAAAGCTGCAGGTTACTTTGAGACTGTCATCCCAAATGCATTAGAGGAACTGCAAAAATCTGCCACAGGAGGAACGATGATCCATAGTCAGAAAAGTTACTGCAGCTTAAACAGGAAACCCTTCTTGTTCAGGACCATCATAGCCACAGTTTGCAAAAAGTGCAGCTATTGATGAATGCAATGTAGTGTCAATTAGATGTACATTCCTGAGGTCTTTTATCTGATGAAGATTTGTCTTTTTCTTTTCATCACATCAGGTATATTGCCTTGTAAATTGTGGTAGTGGTACCAGAAATAAAAAATGAAGGAATATTTAACTTTTCAATAAGAAAAAAGAATTTACTCAGATATATGAATACAAGATACATATGCAAAAATATCATTAACATTTCTCTTTACTAGAAGTAAATAGCCATGGAAAATTGCCTGTAAAACATAGGAAAAAGAGTTGATAATGCAAAGAATATCTATAAATTGATAAGGAAAAGAACAAAAATTCAACATAAAAACAAAGCAGGAGTACACATGATTCTCAAAAGAGGAAAGCCAAATAACCATTAAGTACATAAAAAGGTTCTCACACAGAGAAATGCAGTCATGTTAGATAAGACTACCTGGTAGATGGAGAGATATTTAATTAATAAGATTCATTGCAGGTGAAATCATAATTCACTACAAACAATACTGGCAGGGGTTGGGGGAACTAGCAGTATCTTATAAAATTCATATAACTTTTGAACAAAAGAAAATCCTATTTTAAGGAGTCTCTTCAATCAAAATAAAAGTGTCAGTGTGCAAAGCTAGATGCACTAGAATGCCTACTGCAGCAATATTTTAGTGAAAAAGTAAAAGCACTCTGAGTGCCCATTAATGGGAATATGATTGAATATAAGGTAGACATTTTATGAAATAAAATGCATACCTTGGGGCTGGCAGATGGCATGGTGGTTAAGGGTGCTGGACTCCCACATGGCCAACTGTGGTTCAAATCCTGGACCAGGTGGCTAGTTTTATCTCTTTCTCTCTTTGTTACTCTCTTGTCAAATTTAAATAAATAAATAAAGTTGAATTTAAAAAATACATACCTTATTTTCTTAAGGTATTTTGTTCCAACAGGATGTAATATGGTATAGTGGTTAAGAATTCCAGAGTTGGGAAGCCAAACAGCCCATTCCAAATCTCAAATTCACTACTTAATAACCTGCTGAGCTTCAGCAGCTTAATTAAGTTCTCTAGACCTCAGTTTCCTCACCAGCAGAACAGGGATAATAGTATTTACTTCACAGGGTTACTGTAAGGGTCTAATGGCATAATGTATCTAAAACAAAAATTAAGTTGTAAAATCAAGATAAAAAAAATCGAGTAGTGAAGTAATGTCTATGGTGGGATTCCACTTTCATCACAATAAGAGAGATCCTGTCTTATTTCTGTTGCCTGAACAACACTACACACTTTCCATTTGTGAAGCGTTTTGCATCAGCAGGAGGTGGTAGCTATTAATTAAGTACTTAGGTCTGCTTGTGGTACACAGGGAAAGGATTGGTAGTAAAGGGAGAATGCAGCAGGCAGGCAGCAGGATGTGCAGATACCTAGGAGACTGAGAAACGACGGCTAAGAAAGAAATGGAGAGAGAGAATGAATCCAATCTAAGACCCTCAGAGAGTCCAGTACTGCGTGCAGGTATCAGGTATCCTACCAATAAGCTCAGTTTTGTGTGTGAAGTGGTTTCAGTAAGTCTTGCACAGTCTAATAAGTACATAGTAGGTACTACATGTATGTCAACTAAACTGGGTTAGTTCCATTGCACTAGAATCCTGCCTATTATGTTCATTTAAAAGCAAATTAGCATTAGAAGTAAAATGGCTGGACAACAGGGGCCAGCACATGGTGTAGAGGTTAAAGTGCTGGATCCCACGTGGCTGACTGCAGTTCAAGTCCTGCACTTGGCAGCTTGAAGGTCACATTGGGCGCTTGTGTGTGTGTGTGTGTGTGTGTGTGTTGTGTGTGTGTGTGCCCAAAGTCCTGAGAAGTCTGGAGGAGAAGGCGTTGAAGCCTCTCCTTGGGAGAAGGCTCTCCTTTTCCTCCCTGGCCATCTCCTTGAGAGTGATTTCTCATTTCCCTCTCTCTGTCTCTCTGGCAAATGCACACATTCTATAGCTAAATTGAAAAGAAAAGAAAAGAAAAGAAAAGAAAAGAAAAGAAAAGAAAAGAAAAGAAAAGAAAAGAAAAGAAAAGAAAAGAAAAGAAAAGAAAAGAAAAGAAAAGAAAAGAAGAGAAAATGGGTGGACAACATAAAATCACATTGTAGACCCAGCCACTTTGGTGCAGGTAGTAGTATACTAACCTGCAGTGCTGGAAACCATAGGGCTGACCTCACGTTTAGATCCTGAGTCAACCTGAAATACAAACACACCACGTGCTTGTGCTCCCAGGATCCTAATACGCTGGAAAGTTTGAGGAAGGGAATCACAGCATGATGGGACCTGTCCAGAATGCCCTTCTCTCTCTTTCATGTGCACAAGCCCTTTCTCCTGACAGTAATGAAATTAATAAACTTTTTAAAAAATCACATTGTAAATTACCATTTTCTAATACATAAGTTAGCCCATGAGATTTATTTCACACTTGATCAATAGTTCACAAAACCACAAGAAGAGCAAGTACTATATAATCTGTCTAAATATTTGAATAATTACCACTTAACTGTCCCACTAATAAATATTGCCTTCAATCAAGATAAAATATACAGATGCTCCTTAACTTATGATGGGATTACATCCTAATAAACCTAGTATTAGTTTAAAATACAAAAGTAAAAAATTCATTCCACTACTAACTCAGAGAACATTTTCTAGGAAATGTGCATCACCTTTGCACCACTGCAAAGTAAAAAAAAAAAAAAAAAAAATCAAAACCATAAATCAACCATTGTTGAACAGTTGCACAAATTTTTAGTTAAAAGTAGTAATTATTGGACAAGAACAAACAAAAGTTGGCTGTTATATCAATAAGGACCACAAGGCCTGCTCTGTGGCACAGTGGTAGCATGCCACTTAAAGAGAAGCCAGATCTCACAACTGTAGTTCAAATCTCCAGACTGGTCAGCCTAAAACATGCCAGGCATGTGTGCAAGTGCCCAAGAGCCAACAAGCTATTGACTGGAGGAAGATCACAGAATGATCAGAGCTGCGGAGGGTGCTCATCTTTCCCACTCTCTCTCTTTCTCTCTCTCTCTCTCACACACACACACACACACACTCACACACACACATTCTCATGTGCATATGCTCTTACAATGAGTAATAAAAGTTATTTTTAAATAAAGAAATACAATTTAATACAAATGGTCCCCAAATTAAGACAGTTTAATGTATGATTTCTTTTTTCTTTTTTTGGAGAGGTTTTTGCTATAGGGTGTGTGTGCTCGCCAGACAGACAGAGAGAGACAGAGAGACAGAAAGCGAGAAATCACCCCCCAGGGGGGATGGTCACACAGCA